>NC_091440.1:28016771-28326564 GCF_964237555.1 Oryctolagus cuniculus
GTGTTTATTGCATCATTTGATAAAAGAGATGTCACTGAAATTAAGTAATAAAATATGACAAACTCTTAATTGCTCCAGTTTGCTCCCTTTTCACATATTATCAAATAATGTAGTTGGTGAAAATTTGGATAACAGTGTTGAGATTTAAGCAACTTGCAAATTCTTGTCATGATAGAATCATGTTTTATTTTTATAGAACCAGCTGCATACTGTTTACTACCTAAGTTAAATACTTCAACTGTTAAATTTTTGCATACTTTACTGATTGAAGTGATTATATTACTACCTCAATTTGCATATACACTGATTGCCCTGAATATTGTGCTATTGTGCATCATGTGTGTATGTTGCTAAGAGAAAAAAAAAAAAAAAGGGTCAAGGGCCGGCTTGTGGGGAAGAACATCAGCATTGTGATGTAGCAGGTTAAGCCACAGCCTGCAACATCAGCATCCTACTGGGGGGCCAGTTCCAGTCCTGGCTGTACCACTTCTGATCCAGCTCCCTGCTAATGTGCTTGGGAAAGCAGCAGAAGATGACCAAGTGCTTGGACCCTGCACCCACATGGGAGACCTGGAAGAAGCTCCTGGTTCCTGGTTTTGACCTGGCCCAGTCCCATACATTGAGAGCATTTGGGGAGTGAACTAGCAGATGCAAGACATCTCTCTTTCTTTCTCTCTGTCTCTGTCATTTTCTGTCTCTCTCTCTCTCAACTCTGCCTTTCAAATAGAAAAAATAAATATCTTTTGAAAAGTAGCGTAAGTTAAGGAGATTTAAAGCCCATGACTTAAAGTTAATATAGTAATGAATACTTTGTGAGATTCTTCCTTTGTTTTTCAGTGACAATTTTGGTCAATTTAATAAAATGCTGTGTTGATAATCTAGTGTTTTGATTTCATGAGGGCTGACTTAGTGCTTTAAGAGAAAAGGAAACATTACAGAAAATATATCAACTGTGTGGCTTCTTTTATTTATATTGATTATTATTGACAAAATGGAGATCTATTTCATTCTTTTATACATTTTTGTATGCTAAAATTTACTTGAGATTTCTATTAATTAATTCTACAAATACATGATTTGGAGGGATGGGAATGTTATTGAGTTTCTAAAACATATCAAATGATGGAAAATATATTTTTTAAAAATTCCCTCAGCAGCTGATGTCATTTCATAGATAAGGTGATACATTAAGTAATGTTTACATAAAGTGTCAATGTTTCACATCAACTAAAAATGGTAACAACAGGACTCTAGTCTGAAACCATCTAATTTAAATTCCCTACAGTGTCTGTTATGCAGATCTCTAGACTAAAAGAATACTATAGAGTCAAATCTCTTTCGCAAGGTTTATGTCATTGAACAATTTACTTTAGTGTATTTTCAAAACTGAGGTACTATTCAGCCTTCATTTGCATCTAATTTCTGTAAGGATCATAAAATAATGCAAACATAGACTTTCTGAGAAAATCATAAAGCACATTAGGTATAAAGAGATATTAAATATATAGAGGTCAATTCATGTCATATCAAAACAAATTTGTATTGGAATACCTATAATGCAGAGACTTTAACACGCTTTCTAACAGTCAATGTATAACTCATCAATAAGAAGCAGTGATTGGCCAGCAGCATGATGCTCCTGTATTTGCATGATCCCTGGCCTCATTGCTTGCTAAGGGTCTTTCTTCCAAAATGCCTTGAATAGCCAATGATTCTTTCCATTAATGCCTCCTCAGTCCTGAGAAGACTTCCCTGAAGTTTTCAACTTGCATGACATCCCTGCCCCTGAGGAACCGGGTGCATACCATGGGATATAAACAAGTTTCATGTGATATATATTCTTTCTCTGTAAGCTTTGCAAGTCTCAGCAAGAGTAAATGCTCAAAAGTACTAACTCAGAGAGTGAGAGTGTCAATATCTCACTCTAATATAGCTGTAATTATGTGGTGTTTATTCTTCATGCCTATATTTAATGTCAGTTTTGTAGTAAAACATCCACATGTAACATAAGATCTACCTTCATTTTTTTGTTTAAGATTTATTTATTTGAAAGTCAGTGTTACACAGAGAAAGGAAAGGCAGAGAAAAAGAGAGGTCTTCCATCCGATGGTTCACTCCCCAGATGGCCAAACCAGGAGCCAGGAGCTTGTTCTGGGTCTCCCACGGGGGTGCAGGGGCCTAAGGACCGGGCCATCTTCTACTGCTTTCCAGGCCATAGCAGAGAGCTAGATCGAAAGTGGAGCAGCCGGGTCTCGAACCGGCGCACATATGGAATGCTGGCGCTTCAGACCAGGCGTTAACGCACTGTGCCACAGCACCGGCCCCTACCCTGATATTTTTAGTGCATTTGATATAGTAGTACTTAACATAAGCACAATGTTATACAGAAAATGTCTAGAACTTTTCATCTTGCATAACTAAAACATTTTACCCTAAGAGATTATCCGAGAAAAATAATTTCTACATAACAAAACTGTGTGTAATATTAAGGAGTCATTTTAAATTTTTTCTTTAAAATAAACATTTTCTCATGGAATTTCATAATATAGCAACATATTTCTATTCATGTGTTTATAAGCCCACGTGTGTGTGTGTGTGTGTATATATATATATAGTATCATATTTCCATAGCTAAGTTACATAATATCTTGAATATATAGAAATATATTTTTGGGAAAGAAAATGGGAGATTTAAAGATTTAACTAGAGGCCAGTGCTGTGGAGCAGTGGGTTAATCACCACCTGCCCAGCCAGCATGCCACGTTGATTCTGGTTTGAGTGATGTCTGCTAAACTTCCAGTCCATCTCCTGGCTAATGTAGCTAGGAAAACAATAGAACACAGCACCAGTGCTTGAGCCCCTGCTCCCCAGTGGGAGCCCTGAACTGAATTCCATGCTCCTGGGTTCAGCCCTGCCCAAACCCCTGCAGTTGCAGCCATTTGGCGAGTAAACAAGCAGGTGGAAGATTTCGCTCTGTGTGTGTGTGTGTTTCTGTTTCTCCCTCTCTCAATGTTACCTCTGCCTTTTAAATAAATAAATAAATCTTAAGAACAGACAAATTTCTGTTAGTTATTACATAATGACAAATAGACTTTATAAAGTACTTAATATAAGTCATATGAATTTGGCACTTAAAACTGTTTCTAAGATTTATGCTAATTGAACTTAAAATGTGGAGCAATGAAATCAGGAAATAAGAAAATTCTAGAGTTAAAAATTCAACTTTTGTCAATAATGAGTAAGGCATGATTAATAAATTGTACTACATTTAGCACTCAATTATTAAAGCAGCCAGCCTAATCAGAAAATCAAGCTGCGAAAACTGTAGTGCAGTATAAAACTCAGCAATTGTAACATCAAAGTGTGCAGCTGTATCAGTGGAATTGGTGGTTGAATCATCAAACGTGCAGTGCAATTAGTGGAGTTTGAAAATCCCATGGTGTTCCAATATGGAGATGAATCAGCAAAGCGTCCTTGTGATTACTAAATACCTGCCTACTTCCTCAGTGAAGATAGTTCTTGAATAATTCCCTAAATAAATATGGAAATGAGGTTTAATGAAATGAAATAGTGAATATGAAATAGTCTCTGATAAATTGGGAAAATTGTTATAACTTGAAAGAAACTGAATAATATTCTTTTACATATGCCCATTTATCTGCAGGGCCAACTATGCAATATTTTTCTCTTAACTTTTTTTTTTGTCATTTAAGTGTCTCCCACTACTTTTCTAAAAAACTGACAGTTATTCTGTCCAGAAGTTATAAACCATAGGAGTATAGTATTTGCATGCCTCATATCATTAGGATAATTAATTGTAGGCATAATTTTAATGTATTAAAGACTTTCATATTGTGAACAACCTACCATTTGACAGTTAAAAAGAGATTTAAAAAAATTCCTAGATTTAAAGTTCTGAATATAGAACTCAACCATGAAGAAAATTTCTCAGTATACTTAATTTTGATTGTATTATTTATCTGTTATTAGATGTCAGGACTCTCTCATCTGATATTTTATATCCTGAGCAAAATTTATAAAAATAATCATAATATTACCAGGTTACAGATAAATACATTTTTGTATTTTTTTAAATATAGCATTGGAAATAGCTAAGCATATGTTTGTTTATAATAAAAATAAATAAATATTTTCAGGTCAGTTACCCAATAATTCACAGATGCTAAGTACAAAACAAAGATTTGTCCCTGAATTCCAAGGTTAAGTGCTTATATTTTATGCTACCATTAATACAGCATTAAACATTATGATGTTTGGGGGCAGGTGTTAGTTTGGCAGTTAAGATGTAAGTTGATAACACATTCCACATCAGAGTGTCTGGGTTCAATGTCTGCCTCTGGCTCCCAATTATACCTTCCTGCTAATGCAGACCCTGGAAGGAAGAGGCAATGGTTCAAATAATTGAGTTCCTACTTCCCATCTGAGAGACCTGGATTGAGTTCTCAAGCTCTGGCCTTGTGGGCATTTGAGAACGGACCAGCAAATGGGAGTTTTGCCTCTCTCTGCCTCTAAAATAAATAAATAAAGTTTATGACACACATTAAAGTAATGACCCTTATTATATAAAAAATAAAAAATAAACTTTGAGAAAAGCTTCAGATCAGAGATCTTTGTAATAGTTCCCTTTACCACAAATATTGATTATCACTTGCAGTAGACACAGCTAATTTGATATTGAAATTTTAGAGGACTTTTCTGCATTTTAATCATTATGTGACAGAAGGCTGCAGTACAGGTATTTGGCTAAATGTAAAGAGATGCTATTGCTGTTTAATCCTACATGCAAAGGAAATGTTGGTTTTTTTTCACACAATAATATTCAGCATGCATTGCTGCCAAATTTCATTTTAGAAGATTCAGCACACTCTAGTTGTGATGCACACCAGAGAGTCACAACTGACAGCAGACACCCAGTGGAATGTGCTTGCCAGTGCAAATCCAGTCATCCTTCGGGCATTCAGGAATTGCTCATTGATATTACAGATGATGTCTAAGGTGAATTGTTCCTTAATAGAATTCTTAGCAACAAATTTCTTCAGAATAAATGCAGTTAAGAAACCAGTTAGTTTATAGTCAGGGCTATTATCCAAACTAAGCAGATATGAGGTGTGACCAAAATAAATGTAATTGAAGCAGCATTAAACTTTATTTATCATCTATCAATAGTAGCCATAAATGTAAATACATTAAATTTCCTGATCTCCATTTTAACTTCATGAAAGATTTATCTGTTTCAGAGAGAAAGGGAGAGAGAGAGAAAGAGAGAGAGAGAGATTTTCCACTTGCTGATTCACTTTCTAAATGCTGACCACAGCCAGGGCTAAGACAGGCAAAAGCCAAGAGCCAAGAATTTCATCGGAGTCTCCCGCATGAGTGGCAGAAACCCACATACATGGTAATCATCTGGTGACTTGTAGATACATTAGCAGGAAGCTGATGGAAGCACAGCATATCTGAAACTCAAACTGACATTCCAATTTAGGATGTTGGTGTTCCAAGAGATGACTTAATCCTCTGTGCCACAACATTAGACCGTCCATTTTAACTTACTTCTACTTGTGTATAGTGAGATCATTCAAAACTTGTCATTTTGTGGTGTCTCACCTATTTCACTGAGCACAATGTTCTCTAGATTCATCCATGTTGTCCCAAATGGCAGGATTCCCTTTTAATGGATGAATAATATTTGTGTGTGTGTGTGTGTGTGTGCATGTGTTTATCAATTGATTCCTTGATGGATACTTAGGTTGCTTCCAATATATTTACTAATTTGATTAATGATGCAATAAATACATGAATACCGGTCTGTCTTTGACATACTAATTTTATTTCCTCTGGATATATAATAGGAAATGGAGTTGTCAAACCATATAGTAGTTCCATTTGTAATTTTTTTAAGAAACCTCCTCCATATCATTTTTAATAGTGACACTTGTTCTCCCCCACCACCTCTCTATAAAAGACATCATAATGGCTGTGAGGCGATATCTCCTTGTGATTTTCACCATGTATCCAGTTAGTGATGTTGAATACTTTTTACATACCTTTTGGACATTCATGTGTTTGTTACAGAAAAAAAAATGACTACTTTTTCTTTAAGATATGGAAGAACACACAAGGTTGACTATGTTCATCACTTCCATTCATCATAGTATTAAAAATACTCATCAAAGCAATTAGGCAATAAAAATTACAACCAAACTTTAAATAAGAAGTTGCATTACCTGCTTGTCAATGACATGCTATGATATGAAAAAAAAAATAAAAAAACCTCTTAAAACTAAAACTAGTAAATGAATTCAGTAAAGTTGCAGGGTATAAAATCAACACAGAAAATCATCTGCATTTCTTTCTACTAACAACCATACAAAGTAGAGATTAAGGAAACATATATTACCAATAGGATGAAATGAATAAAATTCTCAGCAATAAATTTAACCAAAGTGAAGGATTTAGTCACTGTAAACAGTAAGATATTGATGAAATAGAAGATGATACAATTGAATGGAAATCTATCCAGATGACCATGAACTGAAATAATTAATGCTGTTAAAATGTTCATAATATGCACAATAATGTATGCATCATATTTATTTTCTATAAATCCCATTGATATTTTCAAAAAAATGAAAAAAAAGATCTTAAAATTCATGTGGAAACACAAAAGACTGCAGATGGCAAAATAATGTTGATCCAGAAAAACAAAGCAGGATGCACCACATTCCTTGATTTGAAATTGCATTACAAAATTGTGGCAATGAAAACAACATGGTATAGAGGAAAAATGAAATATAAACCAAAGAAAAAAAATAATGAGCTCATATATGTACTTATGCATACATGGCCAACTAGTCTTTGACAAAGATGTCAATAATAAGCAGGAGAAAAAAAGAATAGCTTCTTCAACAAATGATTTTTGCAAAAACTCAACATCCTCATGCAAAATAACAAAATTTCTCCCTTATATTTTACCATACACAAAAATAACCAAATTGCGTTAAAGTGATAAGGGTCAGATCTGAACCTTTATGTTTCTCCTTTAAAGAAAACGGGAAGAAACTGTTTGATATTATTCTTGGCATTTTCTTTTTTCCTTTTTTTTTAAGATTTATTTATTTATTTGAAAGTCAGACTTACACAGAAAGAGAAGGAGAAGCAGAGAGGTCTTCCATCCGCTGGTTCACTCCCCAGTTGGCCGCAATGGCTGTAGCTGCGCCAATCCAAAGCCAAGAGGCAGGAGCTTCTTCTAGGTCTCCCACACTGGTGCAGAGGCCCAAGGATTTGGACCAACTTCTGCTTTCCGAGGCCATAGCAGAGAGCTGGATAAGAAGCAGAGCAGCTGGGACCCAAACTGGCAGCCATATGGGATGCTGGCACTGCGCTGGCTTTACCTGCTATGCCACAATGCTGGCCCTGACAATTTTTTTTTCTATATGACAAAAAAAGAAAAATAAACAGCAACAACAACAAAACCTTGGGCAAGAAAACTGTTTGTGAACAAATGAGTCTATATCAAATTTTTAAAAATTTGCACAGCAGTGGAAATAATCAACAAAACACAAAAGAGGCAATGTATAGGATAGGCAAATATTTGCAAATCATGCATTTGATAATGGGTTATATACACGAACTGTATCTATCACCCAGACACTTTTCAAAAGCAAATAAATGTAAAAATAATGAATTAACCAAGAAAAAATGGGAAAATTATTTAAACTTTTAAGCAATTTTTCTGTGCCTGCACACACTTGTCTTCATTGCCTCTCTCTCAAACATTATCTTCCTAATCTGCAGCTCTTCATCTTTTTTTAGTAGTTTTCTTAAATTTTTAAAAATTTTATTAAGAGTAATATATGTATTTATGGCTACTGTGTGACATTTCTTTTTTTCACTAATTAATTAACTTATTTATTTGAAAGTCAGAGCTACCCAGAGAGAGAAGGAGAGACAGAGAGAGAGAGAGAGAGAGAGGTCTTCCATCCGTTGGTTCACTTCCCAATTGGCCACAATGTCCAGAGCTGCACTGATCCGACGCCAGGAGCCAGGAGCTTTCTCCAGGTCCCCCACATGGGTGCAGGGGCCCAAGGACTTGGGCCATCTTCGACTGCCTTACCAGGCCATAGCAGAGAGCTGGATTGGAAATGGAGCAGCTGGGACTCCAACTGGCGCCCATATGGGATGCCGGCACTGTAGGCTGCGTCTTTACTTGCTGTGCCACAGCACTGGCCCCAACATTTCAATTCATATACACAATGTGCTCTTATCAATTAAGAATAATCAACATTTTCCCTTCTCTGACATTTCTTTATGATTGGAGCACAGTGTTTCTTTTCTGTATTTGGTCATAAAATTTATAATACTCCACTGAATTTATAGTTAACCCACTGTGCCATATATCACTAAGAACTTATTTTTATCTAAACTCAGATTTGGTACACATAATGCAAATCTCTATTCTCCCGACCCCTCCCAGCCTCTAGTAGTCCCTACTTAGTGCTCATATTGAGTGGTTCTGTTTTTGTTTTTGTTTTTGTTTTTTTTTTTTTTTGTATTTTGTTGTTGTTATTTTAGTTTGCACTTATGAAGGAGAATATGTGGTATTTGTATCTAACTTATTTTACTTAACATGATATCCTCCACTTCCATCGATTTTTCTCAAATTTATTTTATCAAATAGTCACCGAGGCAGGCATTTGGTAGAGTGGTTAAGATACCACTTGAGATGCCCACATCCTATATTGAACTACCTAGGTTCAAGTTCTGGCTGTGCTCCTCTTGCTGCTTCCAGATAAGGTGCACTCTGGGAGGCAGTAGGGATGGTGCAAGCAGTTGTGTTTCTGCTCAACTTTAGCCTGGGAAAACCCTGGGTTTCTTGGAAACTTGGGGGAGTGAAGCAGTGGGTAGGAGATCTCTGTCTCTGTGTCTGTATGTCTCTCCCTCTATCTCTATCTCTTTGTCTCTCTGATTTCCAAATAAATAAAGCATACATTTTTTTTTTCAAAAATAGGCATTTTGCTTAAGGCAGGAGAAAAACAAGTAAGGCTCTTGTTGCTTTATGTATTCAGAGAATCTGATATAAAATCCTTTAAATGAATTAGATTCACTGTTTCCATTCCAAACACAAGCCTAAAAGGAAAAAAAAAAAACCTAGAAATTATTCCATCTGGAAACACCTTAGTGATTCAAGAGTTTCTCATATAGATCAGTTTTATATATAGAACACTATATAGTTGCTATTATAGAACATATGACTTGCATATATAGAAAACTAATATTTATTTATTTCATGTGGGATAATAATCATTACTAACTACGGTAGTCATTGAAATGCACAAATCAATCTTTGGCTCATTTAATCACATTAAGTTAGTCTATAACTCTGCACCAGAACAATACCTCTCAGGGACTCCTAGCCCTTTCTGAAAGCAGCAATGATACTAAATCAGGCTTTTCCTTAGAATTCTTAATCCTCTCTGGGGCAATTGTAGCTCAAGAAAACTCTTATCAGCCTTGTCAAATGTTTATAGAACTACGATACACTCAAGGATTCTATCACATAACTTTACTTCCCTCTGCTTCAGACAACTCCATCCTGCCTGATGCTACTCACACCTCTCCAACCTGTCCCAAGTTCACCCTGAATGTTATTTCACAAGACTTTCTTCTGAAAACACCTTTTGAATATCAATCTTATTTTGGCTTCTGCTCCTTGAGGAATCTAGACTAACTCATTGAGCTTAAGCCTTTATGTGGTCAACATCAGTAATGAAGATTAAGGCAGCAAACCAATGCAGTTTAACAATTCTCTATGATTTTTCTGATGTAAATAATGGCTTGCACACTTCTGATTAAAAATCATGGATACATGGATTTATTTCTACTTGGTACTAAAATTAATCTATGATTGTAGCAGTTGAGTTAAAGACATAAATAAGCTTATAAAACCACAGAATGACTAATGAGGTAACAGCAGATGAGAGATGTCAACAAATTTTTGAAAATTAGAAAACAGGTCAGGAAGGATAAATTAATTAGGAGTGAAGAGATCCCTGAAGCTTCAGGAACAAATTCAGTGAAAACCAGTCTCTATACTTCAGGTTCCTCTCTACAATAAGGAGTACATAATAGTATCTGTTTTATGTCATTGTTTTGTTTTTTTTTTTTTTTTTTTTTTTGGAGGTAGCTTCATTTATTATTATCCATGCTTCATTTATTTTTTTTTTTATTTTTTTTATCTTTTATTTAATGAATATAAATTTCCAAAGTACGACTCATGGGTTACAATGGCTTCCCCCCCCATACCGTCCCTCCCACCCACAACCCTCCCCTTTCCCACTCCCTCTCCCCTTCCATTCACATCAAGATTCATTTTCGATTATCTTAATATACAGAAGATCAGCTTAGTATACCTTAAGTAAGGATTTCAACAGTTTGCTCCCACACAGAAACATAAAGTGAAAAATAATAGATGATTTTTTTTAAATGATGATGAAATCAGATCAGACCTATTGTCATGTTTAATCCCAGTGAGAGTCAAGTTGGGAATTGATAATTTCTTTCTTTCTTTTTTTTTTTTTTTTTTTTTTTTACAGAAGATCAGTTTAGTGTACATTAAGTAAAGATTTCAATCGTTTGCACCCCCATAGAAACACAAAGTGAAATATACTGTTTGAGTACTCGTTATAGCATTAAGCCTCAGTGTACAGCACATTAAGGACAGAGATCCTACATGAGGAGTAAGTGCACAGTGACTCCTGTTGTTGACTTTACAAATTGACACTCCTGTTTATGGCATCAGTAATCTCCCTATGCACCAGTCAGGAGTTTCCAAGGCTATGGAAGCACCTTGAGTTCTCCGACTCTTATCTTGTTTAGACTCGGTCATAGTCAAAGTGGAGGTTCTCTCCTCCCTTCAGAGAAAGGCACCTCCCTCTTTGAAGACCTGTTCTTTCCACTGGGATCTCACTCACAGAGATCTTTTTGCCAGAGTGTCTTGGCTTTCCATGCCTGAAATACTCTCATGGGCTTTTCAGCCAGATCCGAGTGCCTTTAGGGCTGATTCTGAGGCCAGAGTGCTATTTAGGACATCTGCCATTCTATGAGTCTGCTGAGTATCTCACTTCCCATGTTGGATCACTCTCCCCTTTATTTATTCTATCAGTTAGTGTTAGCAGATACTAGACTTGTTTATGTGCTCCCTTTGACTCTTAGTCCTTTCATTATGATCAATTGTGAACTGAAATTGATCACTTGGAATAGTGAGATGGCATTGGCACATGCCACCTTGAAGGGATTGAATTGGAATCCCCTGGTATGTTTCTAACTCTACCAATTGGGGCAAGTCAGCCCGAGCATGCCCCAAATTATACATCTCTTCCCTCTCTTATTCCCACTCTTATGTTTAACAGGGATCACATTTCAGTTAATTTTCAACACTTAAGAATAACTGTGTGATAATTACAGAATTAAACCAGTCATATTAAGTAGAACCGACAAAAAAAAATACTATGAGGGATAATGTATTAAGTTGTCCATTAGCAGTCAGGGCTATGCTGATCAAATCACCATTTCTCATAGTGTCCATTTCACTTCAGGAGGTTTCCTTTTTGGTGTTCAGTCAGTTGTCACCAATCAGGGAGAACATATGGTATTTGTCCCTTTGGGACTGGCTTACTTCACTCAGCCTGATGTGTTCCAGATTCCTCCATTTTGTTGCAAATGACTGGATTTCATTGTTTCTTACTGCGGTATAGTATTCTAAAGAGTACATATCCCATAATTTCTTTATCCAGTCTACCATTGATGGGCATTTAGGTTGGTTCCAGGTCTTGGCTATTGTGAATTGTGCTGCAATAAACATTAGGGTGCAGACCGCTTTTTTGTTTATCAGTTTAAACTCCTTTGGGTAAATTCCAAGGAGTGGGATGGCTGGGTTGAACGGTAGGGTTATCTTCAGGTTTCTGAGGAATCTCCAGACTGATTTCCATAGTGGCTTGACCAGTTTGCATTCCCACCAACAGTGGGTTAGTGTCCCTTTTTCCCCACATCCTCGCCAGCATCTGTTGTTGGAAGATTTCTGTATGTGAGCCATTCTAACCGGGGTGAGGTGAAACCTCATTGTGGTTTTGATTTGCATTTCCCTGATTGCTAGTGACCTTGAACATTTTTTCATGTGCCTGTTGGCCTTTGGATTTCCTCTTTTGAAAAATGTCTATTGAAGTCCTTGGCCCATCTCTTAAGTGGGTTGTTTGTTTTGTTTTTGTGGAGTTTCTTGATCTCTTTGTAGATTCTGGTTATTAACCCTTTATCTGTTGCATAGTTTGCAAATATTTTTTCCCATTCTGTCGGTTGTCTCTTTACTCTCCTGACTGTTTCTTTTGCAGTACAGAAACTTCTCAATTTGATGCAATCCCAATAGTTGATTTTGGCTTTGACTGTCTGTGCCTCCCGGGTCTTTTCCAGAAATTCTTTGCCTGTGCCAATATCTTGAAGGGTTTCTCCAATGTTCTCTAATAACTTAATGGTGTCAGGAAGTAGATTTAGGTCTTTAATCCACGTTGAGTGGATTTTTGTGTAAGGTGTAAGGCAGGGGTCTTGCTTCATGCTTCTGCACGTGGAAATCCAGTTTTCCCAGCACCATTTATTGAATAGACTGTCCTTGCTCCAGGAATTAGTTTTAGATCCTTGATCAAATATAAGTTGGCTGTAGATGTTTGGATTGATTTCTGGTGTTTCAATTCTGTTCCATTGGTCTATCCATCTGCTTCTGTACCAGTACCATGCTGTTTTGATTACAACTGCCCTGTAGTATGTCCTGAAGTCTGGTATTGTGATGCCTCCGGCTTTGTTTTTGTTGTACAAGATTGCTTTAGCTATTCGAGGTCTCTTGTGCCTCCATATGAATTTCAGCATCATTTTTTCTAGATCTGCGAAGAATGTCTTTGGTACCTTGATTGGTATTGCATTGAATCTATAAATTGCTTTTGGGGGAATGGACATTTTGATGATGTTGATTCTTCCAATCCATGAGCATGGAAGATTTTTCCATTTCTTGGTATCCTCTTCTATTTCTTTCTTTAAGGTTTTGTAATTTTCATCGTAGAGATCTTTAACGTCCTTGGTTAAGTTTATTCCAAGGTATTTGATTGTTTTTGTAGCTATTGTGAATGGGATTGATCTTAGCAGTTCTTTCTCAGTCATGGCATTGCTTTTGTATACAAAGGCTGTTGATTTTTGTGCATTGATTTTATATCCTGCCACTTTGCCAAACTCCTCTATGAGTTCCAATAGTCTCTTAGTAGAGTTCTTTGGATCCTCTAAGTACAGAATCATATCGTCTGCAAAGAGAGATAGTTTGACTTCTTCCTTCTTGATTTGTATTCCTTTGATTTCTTTTTCTTGTCTGATGGCTCTGGCTAAAACTTCCAGAACTATGTTAAATAGCAGTGGTGAGAGTGGGCATCCCTGCCTGGTGCCAGATTTCAGTGGAAATGCTTCCAAGTTTTCCCCATTCAATACGATGCTGGCTGTGGGTTTTTTATAAATTGCTTTGATTATATTGAGGAATGTTCCTTCTATACCCAATTTGCTTAGAGTTTTCATCATGAAAGGGTGTTGAATTTTATCAAATGCTTTCTCTGCATCGATTGAGATAATCATATGGTTTTTCTTCTGCAGTCTGTTAATGTGGTGAATCACATTGATTGATTTGCGAATGTTGAACCATCCCTGCATACCAGGTATGAATCCCACTTGGTCTGGGTGGATGATTTTCCTGATGTGTTGTTGTATTCTATTGGCCAGAATTTTATTGAGGATTTTTGCGTCTATGTTCATCAGGGATATTGGTCTGTAATTTTCTTTCAGTGCTGCATCTTTCTCTGGCTTAGGGATTAAGGTGATGCTGGCTTCATAGAAAGAATTTGGGAGGATTCCCTCTTTTTCGATTGTTCTGAATAGTTTGAGAAGAAATGGGATTAGTTCTTCTTTAAATGTCTGGTAGAATTCAGCAGTGAATCCATCTGGTCCTGGGCTTTTCTTTGTTGGGAGGGCCTTTATTACTGTTTCAATTTCTGTTTCAGTTATGGGTCTATTTAGGTTTTCGATGTCTTCATGGTTCAATTTTGGTAGATTGCATGTGTCCAGGAATCTATCCATTTCTGATAGGTTTTCCTGTTTGCTGGCATACAGGTCCTTGTAGTAATTTCTGATGATTCTTTTTATTTCTGTGGTGTCTGTTGTTACGTTTCCTTTTTCATCTCTGATTTTATTGATTTGGGTCTTTTCTCTTCTTTTTTTAGTTAGTTGGGCCAATGGGGTGTCTATTTTGTTTATTTTTTCAAAAAACCAGCTCCTCGTTTGCTTGGCTGATTTTTGTAATATTTTTTTGGATTCAATCCTGTTAATTTCTTCTCTGATTTTAATTATTTCTCTTCTCCTACTAGATTTGGGTTTGGTTTGCTGCAGTTTTTCTAGGTCCTTGAGGTGCGCTGAAAGCTCATTTATTTGGTACCTTTCCAATTTCTTGATATAGGCACCTATCGCTATAAATTTGCCTCTCAATACTGCTTTTGCTGTATCCCATAAGTTTTGATATGTTGTGTTGTTGTCTTCATTTACTTCCAGAAAGTTTTTGATTTCTCTTTTGATTTCTTGAATGACCCAGTGTTCAGTCAGGAGCATGTTGTTCAGTCTCCATGTGTTTGCATACTTTCTGGGGTTTCCTGAGTTGCTAATTTCCAGCTTCATCCCGCTGTGGTCTGAGAAGCTGCATGGTATGATTCTAATTCTTTTAAATTTGCTGAGACTTGCTTTATGGCCTAGTATGTGATCAATCCTAGAGAAGGTTCCATGTGCTGCTCAGAAGAATGTGAAGTCTGTAGATGTAGGGTTGAAAGTTCTGTAGATATCTGTTAGATCCATTTGGGCAATAGTGTCAATTAAATCTGCTGTTTCCTTGTTGATCTTCTGTCCGGATGATCTGTCTATTTCTGAGAGTGGAGTATTGAAGTCCCCCAGTACTATTGTATTGGAATCTAAATCTCCCTTTAAGTCCCTTAACATATCTTTTAAATAGACTGGTGCCCTGTAATTAGGTGCATATACATTTATAATAGTTACATCTTCCTGTTGAATTGAACCCTTAATCATTATATAGTGTCCCTCTTTGTCTCTCTTAACAGTTTTTGTATTAAAGTTTATTTTGTCTGATATTAATATGGCTACACCTGCTTTTTTTTGGTTTCTGTTGGCATGGAATATCTTTTTCCAACCTTTCACTTTCAGTCTGCATGCCTCTTTGTTAGAGAGATGTGTTTCTTGTAGGCAACAAATAGTTGGGTTGTGTTCTGTGAGCCAGTCAGCCAAACGGTGTCTTTTAACTGAAGAATTCAGACCATTAATGTTCAATGTGACTATTGATATGTAGTGACTTTGCCCTGCCATTTTCCCGGAAATATTTTCTAGTATATGGTTTGAGCTTCCCATGCTCTTTTACTGGTAGGTGTTCTTCCTTTCCCTTCTTTCATACTGATGGCCGTGTTTCTGTGTTTCTGAGTGTAGCACATCTTTAAGTATCTTTTGCAGGGCCGGACAAGTGGCCACAAAGTCTTTCAATTTCTGTTTGCTATGAAAGGTCTTTATTTCACCTTCATTCACAAATGAGAGCTTGGCAGGATATAATATTCTGGGCTGGCAATTTTTCTCTCTTAGCACCTGTGCTATGTCTCGCCATTCCCTCCTAGCTTGTAGGGTTTCTGATGAGAAGTCAGCTGTGAGTCTGATTGGAGATCCTCTGAGAGTAATCTGACGTTTCTCTCTTGCACATTTTAGGATCTTTTCTTTATGTTTCACTGTGGTAAGTTTAATTACCACGTGTCGTGGTGAGGATCTCTTTTGGTCATGTTTATTGGGGGTTCTATGAGCTTCCTGTACTAGGATATCTCTGTCCTTCTCCAAACCTGGAAAGTTCTCTGCTAGTATCTCACTAAAAAGGCCTTCCAATCCTTTCTCTCTCTCCATGCCTTCAGGAACTCCTAGAACTCGAATGTTGGTTTTTTTAATAGTATCCTGTAGATTCCCAACAATATTTTTTAGATTTCTAATTTCCTCTTCTTTTCTTTGGTTTGACTGTATGTTTTCCTGTGCTCTATCTTCGAAGTCCGATATTCTCTCTTCTGCTTCACCCATTCTGTTTTTAAGGCTTTCTAATGTGTTTGTCATTTGATCTATTGAGCTCTTCATTTCATTTTGATTTCTCTTCACTATAACACTTTCCTGTTCTACTATTTTCTGAGTTTCATTTTGAATCTTCCTTAAAATTTCATTTTCACGAGAGAGATTTTCAATCTTGTCCATTAAGGATTTCTGTCGTTCAAGGATTTGCTTTTGAAAACTTCTAAATGTTCTTATCATAAATTTTTTGAAATCCGTATCTTGCATTTCTTCTATCTCATCATCTTCATACTCTTGGCTTGGGGTGTTTTGCTTATTTGGAGGCATCATAGTGTCATCGTTGATCTTGCTCCCTCTATTTCTGTGTTTGTTACTTGGCATAGTTAATTCTTCTTGCGTCACTGTGCGTTTTTTTTTTCTTTTTTTTTTTTTTTTATACTGTGTCCATGTTAAGTGGACTACCTGCTGTTGGAGGAGCCTTGGAGGCTTGAGATGGGTGCGGCCTGAGAGCTCTGCCTGGTTCTTCCTGGTTAAGGGTGTGCAAAGGTGACACCCTCAGGTTATGCGTGGTAAATCTCTCTCTTTTTATTTATTTATTTATTTTATTTATTCAGGGGGTAAGTAACACCGCAGGGCAAGGCTGTGCAGAATTGATGGTATTTAGCTTCCAGTCTTTGGCTCCTCTGGACTCCCACTGGGTTGCCTAGGCTACTGAATTGTAGTGACTCAGTTCCTTAGCTCTCCCCCATTGATATGTAAATCCAGAGAGGAGGCCTGCTCTTTGTCTCTTGGGAATTCTTCAAGCCTTGCAGCCTTGTAACTTTTGCAAGGTTAGGGGGAAGAGAAACCCCTAAGCTTTTTTTTTTTTTTTTCCTTCTTTCCGGTAGTGAGTTTGCTGCACTTTCCGGCCCCCCTCTAGATTCTGACCCCCGTTTCCCCACCAATGTCTCAGGTTATTGAGCTCACCTCCCCTTCCAGCACCGATGTGTGGACTCGGAGCCCTGAGCGTCCCAAGTCTCCCCGCTGTTGTCTGTGTGGCATGCACTCCCCTTGGAGCACTGGCGCGCAGACCTGTTTTATGTCATTGTTAGCAGCAGTGAGCTAATACATGTCAAACATTGGAGTATTTAGCTCAGAATAAATATTCAATAAATATTAACTGCTACTAAATTATTATTCTGTCCAAGAAAAAACAAATATGAAGCTTCTCTGTTAGAATAATTGGCACTTTAATAAAATATTCTAGGTTTCACAAAATGATAAAGAGCTCCGGAAGTTGCCAAATAAAGGATTCATAAATTCTAGGAAGGCCAAAATCATGGTAAGGTTATGATTTAAAACATGTTATTTCAAATATTTTATATTTGTATAAATTTTTTTTACAATTTCAGAAGGGATTTAATGACAACATCAATGATTATGACAATAGTAGCTTATGACATAACAATCGTGTCTATGGTTATCACATTTTTTTGCTTTCACAATAACATTTTGATGTTACAATAATAATTTATGAAGTCACAATTTTTATGTTTTCATGTTTTCACACCACAGTATTTATATCAAATGGTATTTTATTAATCTGAATTCATTAGGACATCACAATGATTAACATGACTTCCCAATTGATTATGATATCTCAATGATTTTTACAATACAATCGATTATGGAATAGAAATCTTAGGTTTATGAGATTATAATGGTTTTTATGTCATCAAAATAGATTTGAAATTACAATGATACCATGACATCAATTGAAACTTCATAATGATTAAATTTCCTCTTAATGTCATAATGATTTTATGATTTCAGAGTTCATTAAAATATCGCAGTTGTTGGATATGACATCACCATGCTTGGTTTATGGCATCACATTTGTTTCTGAAATCATCTTTATGACATCACAATTGATTATGACATGACAACATAGCTTTATGACATCACAATTGAATTTATGTCATCATAACAGATTGTTTTTTCTGGCATCAAAATTGATTATAACATTATAAAAGTGAATCAAAATTGATTATACAATATAAAGGTGGTTATGACTTAAGAATTGATTATTGCACAATGATAAATTTATGAATTCAGAATGTTTTATGACTTCACCATTGATTATGACATCATGGTGGTAGGCTTGTGAAATCACAACGCTGTATATGAAATCACAATTGATGATAATCTAATAGTGTTTATTGCATTATAATTGATATGACATAATAATAGTAGGTCTGTGATATTGCAATGGCATTATGACTTTACAGTTGATCAATAATGACAACACTTTTGTGCAATGAAAATATTGGGTCATGACATCAATGGCTTTTCTGTTTCACAGTTGACTTTGATATCAAGATTTTCATTATGGCATCACAAATGATTATGAGAATACAGTGGTATTTTCATTATAGTACATTGGTTCTTGTAATTTTGCCTTTGCTTATTTTTTTTTATTTTTTTAACTTTTATTTAATGAATATAAATTTCCAAAGTACAGCTTATGGATTACAATGGCTTCCCCCCCTATAAAAAATTTTTCAAATTGTGCACAAATATAAAATAATAAAAAATCACCTGAATGCAGTACCATGCTTAACAATTATAACAATTTTTCGGTAACTATGGAAGAACGCAGAGGGCTATTATTCCTTGTAAAGAAGCTTGGGAGCAGTCAGCAAGGCCATGCATGTACATTTACTGCCTATCAAAGCTTGTTCTGACAATTTCAGCTCTTCTTATCTACTCCACATTTTCCACCACGGTCCAGACAGTGTTTTCCCTTCTCTGAGAACCATTGTTCAGTCTTTACAAATTCATATTCTTATGTCCTGAAACTTCATTCCTTCTGTCATTGCAATCACGTAATGTGTTATCAGTGATTTCTTAGAAAAGTGTGACATTCCCACAGCTGGATCTTAAGGACAAGGAAAGTGAACCAGAAGTTCACTATTCAGTGAAGCCAAAAAGAGGTCATGGGCTGTGTTTGGAGGTGTATTTGACTATGGTTGGGGGTATGGAGCGTAGGGCAAAGGCAATATTGCAGCAGCAATGCTGACTGTCACTCAGCACTGCTAAGGTCACCCTTCAGTTGTAATTCAGACCTACTTGAACTGCAAAATGTGGGCTGGAAAGATGCTTTCCAATATTTGTGATTTGCTACTTTATAAATAACCATTTAGTTCCAGAATTTCTGCTAAAATCATTCAGAGTACTAAAAACAAGACTGATATTTGCACAGTTTAAGATAAAACAATGGCTATCAATAGCAATATATGTGTACTTCTAATTATTTGACACCATCAAACTTACCTGTGAATTTTAAGGGAGAGATTATTCATTCTACAGTTGTAAAAACCAAATCATCACATATATGTAACCTCCACAAGTGTCCCCCAATACACTTATCCACCAATACCGTTTACATTGAAACCCATTCTTTTCTGGTCTTAATTTATTTGGACTTGAGGGATTTCCAGTTCAGCCAGAAGCATGTGTTTACAGAGCTCCTACAACACACTCTTACTCCCACTTATGTATTGAAACACAAAATCCTACTGTTTCTGCTGTTCTTCAAGGTTCCAGTTCATTCCATCTCTGGTCTTCTAGATGCTCCTGATCACTAGAAATGATCGGTGAGATAGCCATGCAAATATTTCCCTGTGAGGCCATATGCTCAGTAACCTCTGAGAATTAATGAGTTGTGCAGACTTGAAAGAAAAACTACCTATATTGTGAGAAGATGTGTAATATGTGTATATGTCCAACGTAGATGTTGGCACATACTTTATATTCAAGAAATATAAGTGAACAAAATCACCAGATCAATTTTCTCTCTAAAACTTAGGCTTCTGCCCTCCTTGGTGTAATCCATGTTGCTGCTCAAATTTCCAAAGTATAAGTCTAATTAAGTCTCTTTCTTACTAAAAACCATTAATGAGTCCCCCTACCATTTACTGCCCTGTTTATGTTTCTAAAACAATGTCATGTCTCAAAATAACTGGAGGACCTGGTAAAATACAGAAATCTGGGTGTTAAGCAAATCTGCTAAATCAGAATCTCTGGGGTTTGAGCTCCAGAATTTGCATTTTAACAAACTCTCCCAAAAACAAGGCTATATTTGTGTTTAAATTATGGGAACCACTGACTCACAGGAACATTTTAAGTTGGTTAACATGTTGTGTGAGTCACACCATTGTTTGGTCTTAAATTTTTAATCTCAACTCCTACATTTCTGACCTGCTTTATGGGTTTTACATTGACAGCACTTTTGACTTTTTATTTTCTCCTAGCAAATGACAATAACTTCCTGTCGTTTAACTTACTTTTTCTTCTATCTATGTTTTTGCCCTTCTCTACAGTCAAAAAGCACTCAAGTTTCATATTTCATAATACAATTCATATATTATTTCTCAGAAAGTTTGCCCAGTGTCTTACAAACAGCAACTGAATAGATAACTTTTATAGTCTCTTGCAAGTATTCTAGTTCCCTGTGACTCTGACTTTATAATTTGTTTCTATCTCCCGTTTTTTTTCTTATTACTTGACAGGTAGAGCTACAGACAGTGAGAGAGAGAGACAGAGAGACAGAGAGACAGAGAATGGTCTTCCTTCTGTTGGTTCACTCCCCAAATGGCTGCTATGGCCAACGCTGCGCTGATCCAAAGCCAGGAGCCAGGTGCTTCTTCCTGGTCTCCATGTGGGTGCAGGGGTCCAAGCACTTGGGCCATCCTGCACTGCCATCCCGGGCCACAGCAGAGAGCTGGACTGTAAGAGGAGCAACTAGGACTAGAATTCGGCGTCCATATGGGATGCCAGCGCCTCAGGCGGAGGATTAACCAAGTGTCCATCTCCCCTTCTTGACACTGAATACCTTAAATACTGCCCTATGTTTTATCCTTTTCATGACTAACCCTAACAGATCTAGAATTTAATACATTTTCCATTGCTGGGTAATGGGTGAATAGATGGAAATGAAGTGTTCGTTCCTCAAGCAATGCTTGTCTTTTCTTTTTCTTATTTTTTTTCTTTCACCATTGCCTCTTTTTGCTTTATGTTACTTGAAAAATACTTTGATATACAAATGGTATTGCACACCTTTATGGGGTACAGCACCATCCTTCAAAAGATATATACAGTATAAACTGAACAAATTAGATAACCAGCATCCCCACCTCTTGGTTTTCCTCCATGTTTGGAGCTTTCCAGTTCTAATCTTCCCGTTCTTTACACACTACAAAATACAAAATCACCTCCAAAATAAAAATCTGCTCATGGAGTAGTCTTTTTACATGCCTACAAAATTGCCTCTTCACTTAGGAGGGATAGAACCCATACTGAAGACAATACTGAATTTTACTCACTTACTCAGTTGCGTTCACAAATTAGAAATAAATAATATGGAGAATCAAATAAATAAATATATGTTATCCATGTGCTTTTATGTTTTACTAAAATGACACAAAAATTATACATTTTGATCGTATACTATGTGATATTTCATTAGTGTATATATTGTATAATGACCAATATATTTATCCATTCAAACATTTAACATTTCTTTATAGGAAAAACACCTCAAAATCCTATCTGCTAGTTGTTTTTTAAATAGAGAAATACACAGTAAATTAAATATATCTATCTTCACCCTGCTGTGTAACAGAATCCCAGAACTTCTTGCTACCATCTAGCTGTAACCTAGTACCTGTCAATTAACCTTTCTTTAATGCCTCACTCCCTTCTTTCCTCCTCAGCCTCTGGTCATGACAATTATAGTTTTGTGGGTTTTTTTAAAATTCTATTTATTTTTTAAGGGCAGAATTACAGAGGGGGGCAGAGAGAGAAAGAGAGAGAATGAGAGAGAGAGAGGGAGAGAAAGAGAGAAAGAGAGAGAGAGAAAGAGGGAGAGAGAGATGCTTTCTTTGCTGGTTCACTCTCCAAATGGCCATAATGACTGGAGCTTGGCTCTACTGAAGCCAGGAGCCAGGAGTTTCATCCAGGTCTCTGACTTGGGTGCAGGGGTCTTAGCACTTGAGCCATCTCTCACTGCTTTCCTAGGTGCATTAGCAGGGGGTTGGATTGGAGTGGAGAAGCCAGGACTCAAACCAGCACCCATATGTGATGCTGGCACTGCTGGCAGAGGCTTAATCCACTGTGCCACAACATAGGTCCCAATAGTTTTAACTTCTATAAGATCATCTATTCTTTTAGACTTCACATATAAATGGAATAATATATTTGTCTTTGTGCTTGGTTTATTTCCATGTGTTTTATACTTAAATGAAAATCTATTTAGGTGGCTCTAAAGTAATATTTAGCATTTAAAAATGTAGCTTTAATACCTGAAAGTTAGGAAGAAAATATTGTGTTTGTTTGTTTCATCTAAGCTCTTAAATTCTTATACAAAGTACTTCCAACTTCTGTTTAAAAAGAAATTATGCCAATGCCTCAGCAGTTTAAATAGCAGATTAACACCTGCTTTAAGAATTTAGGAGGCACTAATTGACCTGAAAACAGCCCAACATGAGCAGCAGGCATGGTGCTATGTCTGCTTCAAAATGTAAGTCTTGTTGCCAACATCCACCTAATGTAAATATAGGAAAAACAAATTGAACAGTATGGTCGCTTGTGTACTAAAGCCATCTCACATTGAGCCAAGTTCTCCCTGGAGCATGTCATTCCTGGGAACCCAGATAAGCATCCAATGAGATGGATTAACACTTTGAAGTCACCAGGGTATCATCAAGATTTTTTGTTGATGATACTGTGTCTTTGGCACTGGGGAAAATCTGGCTCATCTTGTTAGTCTCAAAAATAATGTAATTTAAGTGAGCTGCCAAGATAATTAGAGCAGGTGAACGGTAGAGAGATATAATGCCCTGAAGAGATGAAAGAAAATGCTTAGATTTTTTTTTCACTTTATTTCAGTGCTAGTAAATGATATTGGTATCTGTTTGCTTCTGTGTCTCTGTCAATCCTAGGTAGCAAATTAGGCATTTGGGGAGACATTAACTCTTCCAAGACACTTGGAGACTATTTAGTGCACTTCTGAGCAGAGCTAATTGACAGACTTGTAAATGAAAACATCACAAAAGTATGATATTTATCTACTCTGAATTACAAGTTCCAGAAATTCTCAAGAGAATGACTCATTGTCATCCTTTTCAGAAAGAAATATGATTCTAGGATCCTGTCAGTATTTAATTGTATAAGAACAATGAGTCAGTAGCTTCTTACATTTGGAGAATTTAGACTAGATAGGCAGTAAATGTTTTGCCCAGTGGAGAGATTAATTTCCAAAGACTTAATGGCTCATAAGTCCATAAGAATACAACATTAAGAGTATTTAGTTGATTTTTCAAGGGCATTTGACTATGACCTCTTTGATCAATATTATTTTTGAATAATTCTTCTATGTACAATCAACTAAGTGCTTTACAAAGTCTTGCCTGTTGACTTATGGAATACACTTGATGCATTTATATCCCTGTATATTTTTGTTTATGCTATTGCTCATAATTAAAATATTCATTCTCTCTTTCCTAATATATATTGGACCTCATACCACCCCTTATGTTTTATCCAGGGTGATTAGATCAGAACAAATGAAGAAATCATAGGAAACTTTGTTTTCAAATCTGTGAAACCATTCTAATGGCTAACATATTATACTCTGCATTTGTAAAGTAAGTAAGTAAGTAAATAAATAAAACAACCCAATGAAGACGTGGGCAAAGGACGTAAGTAGGCATTTTTCAAGAGTGGAAATTCAAATGGCCAACAGACACTTGAGGAAATGCACAGGATCAGTAGCCATCAGGGAAATGCAAATTGAAATCACAAGCAGGTTTCACCTCACTCCTGTTAGAATGGCTCCCGTGCAGAAATCAACAAACTACAAATGCTGGTGAGGATGTGGGGAAAAAGGTACACTGACCTACTGTTAGTGGAAATGTAAACAGTGCAACCACTGTGGATGACAGTATGAAGATACCTCAGAAATCCGAATATAGACCTGCCATATGATGTAGCCATCCTACTCTTGGTAATTTACCCAAACCAAAAGAAATCAGCATATGAAAGAATAAAATATGGAATCAACCCAAAAGTCCATCAGTTGTCGACTGAATTAAGCAACTATGGTATATATACACTATGGAGTACTACTCAGTAGTACTATGAGTATTACACAGCCGTAAAATAAATAAATAAATAAATAAATAAATAAGTAACTCCTCTCTTTTCCAACAAGATGGTCAAACTGGAAAGCATTCTACTTATTGAAATAAGCCAGTCCCAAAAAGACAGATATCATATGTTTTCCATGATTCGAGGTAACTAATAGAGTACCTAAATGTAATGTGTTGGAGTAAAATAGACATTTTGAGATTCGATGATTGTTACAGCCCTAGTCTCTTCCATTAAGGAACAGTGTTTTGTTTTGTCTTATTTTGTTTTGTTCCCTTTCTCTTCATACTACCTGTTGAATTCCTTTACTTAGATTAAAGCTAACTATATGATCATTAAGTGTGCTGAAAATAGATAATTGTAAAAATTAAGAATAGGAGGGCCGGTGCTGCGGCTCACTAGGCTAATCCTCCGCCTTGCGGTGCTGGCACACCGGGTTCTAGTCCCAGTCGGGGCACTGGATTCTGTCCCGGTTGCCCCTCTTCCAGGCCAGCTCTCTGCTGTGGCCAGGGAGTGCAGTGGAGGATGGCCCAAGTGCTTGGGCCCTGCACCCCATGGGAGACCAGGAGAAGTACCTGGCTCCTGCCTTCGGATCAGCGCGGTGCGCCGGCTGCAGGCGACGGCCGTGGCGGCCATTGGAGGGTGAACCAATGGCAAAGGAAGACCTTTCTCTCTGTCTCTCTCTCTCACTATCCACTCTTTAGTGTTCTGAAGGACACTAATCCCAATGTTTGTTCCATAATCCCAAATGTCAAAAATCTGAAAGATTAAAATATCTCATGTCTAAAATCTCAAAATATCAAAAATCTGAAAATATAATCCAGGAATATCAAAAACCTTTAAAAGACATTATTTACATTTTATTTATTCATTTTTTAATTCATTTTATTTCAATTGAAAGACAGAGTTAGAGAGAGAGAATGAGGGAGGGACAGAAAGATAGATTTTGTATACACTGATTCATCCCCTAAATGGTCACAATGGTTGGGCCAAGGCAAGGCCAGGAGCCAGGAGTTTCATCTGGGTCTCCCACCTGGGTGCATTGGCCCAACCACTTGGGCCACCTTCTGGTGCTTTCCCAGGCACATTAGTAGAGAGAGCTGGATCAGAACAGCTGTCACTGGACTGAGTAACTGGAACACGAATGCACAGCCATATGGGATTCTGGTTTTGCAGGTAGCAACATAACCAGGTATGCCACAAGCCCCCATTTTTTTTGTACATTTTAGAGAGACATTTATTTAAGAAACATGTAAAGACAAGATATATTCAATAATAGCCTATGCATTTGGCAATAATAGACATTCGAGTATGGTCATGGCAGTGCAAACTGTATTTAAAAAGAAATGCTCAGCCGGCACCACAGCTCAATAGGCTCATCCTCCACTGGCAGCACCAGCATCCTGGTTGATCCTCCCCAGTCCAGCTCTCTGCTGTGGCACGGGAAGGCTGTGGATGGCCCAAGTGCTTGGGCCCTGAACCCACATGGGAGACCAGGAGGAAGCACCTAGCTACTGGCTTTGGATCCGCCCAGCGCGCCGGCCGTAGCGGCCATTTCGGGAGTGAACCAACGGAAAAGGAAGACCTTTCTCTCTGTCTCTCTCTCTCACTGTCCACTCTGCCTGTCAAAAAAAAAAAAAAAAAAAGAAACAATATTATTCTTAAAATAGTCATTATCTTATTGATACATTATTTAATTAAAATATGATTTAAAGAGAATTGTTTTTTACTTTAGTTTTTTTCCAAATTTAGTTAACATCTTATGTGTGAATTATAATTTCATTTTACTAGAACTTTTTATTTTATATTTTTTTACTTTGTTTCCTTATTTTGAATGGCAAACATAAGATTATCAAATGGTCACATGAAGTGACAGAATTAATTACTTAAGTTTTGTTGTTATGATTTTTATACTTACCACACTTTATAGTTTATCTCAAATCTGCTGTTTTGACATCAGAATTATCAATAGCACAGCTGTTGTACATGGTGTGTATTAAAACAACAATGATCAGAGCCCTCAAAAACTAGCTCTTAAAATGCGTCTGTGTAGCTGAATCTTTATGTGACCAGGGTACAGCGTTATATCTGAAATTCCTCCAAATTAATTTCATGTAGAATTTAAAGCATGGCATTGCAAAAATAATGATAATGTACTTTTATGTGTAATTAAAATTAAACCATAACCATTTCATTTTCCCTAATCTGGGATGGGTATTTTGTAATTGACATTATTTAGAATTGTCAATTGGGATATGCATTTTGTGCAGAAAATTAAGACACTGCTTGAAATATTCACATTCCATATCAGAGATCATGGATTTGATTTCTGGATCCAATTATACTTCCAGCTCTCCGTTAACATGTATCCTGGTAGGCAGCATTGAAAGCTGCAGTAGTTGGGTGCATTCTATTCAAGTGGGAGACTCAGATTGAATTCCTGACTACTAGTTTCCGCTTGGACCATCCCCAGCTATTGGGAGCAATTAGGGAGTTGGTAAACAATTGGAGATTTCTTTCACTTTCTCCCTATGTTTGTGTTTCTCTGTTTCTCTCAGTTTTTATGCCTTTCAAATGGGAAAAAATCAACCAATCAATAAATCAACATTTGAAAAAAGAATAATCAGGGTTGTGGAAAACATACCATTTTTTGTAGAAAATGAACTAATGCTCAGATGCATTCCCTATTAATAAAATAATTATTAATTTTAATTTTTAAGAATTCTGCTCTGCAATCAAAAGTTATAAATCAATGTCCATTGTGAAAAAATATGTCAGTCATTAGAAAGCTTTTTATGGTATGTCAGGTAAATCATTACTTTTAAATACATTTTTTCTTGACTTGCTTATTTTGTCAGTTTTCATTTAGCCTAGTTGCTTTTCAAGTGGGTTTCATTCTTTTTTTTTTTTTTTTTTGAAGATTTTTCTTTTTATTCATTAGAGAGTTAGAGTTACAGACAGTGAGAGGGAGAGACAGAGAGAAAGGTCTTCCATCCATTGGTTCACTCCCCAAAAGGCTGGTATGGCCAGCACTACACCAATCTGAAGCCAGGAGCCAGGAGCTTCTTCTAGTCTCCCACTTGGGTGCAGGGGCCCAAGGGCTTGGGCCATCCTCCACTGCCTTCCCAGGCCATAGCAGAGAGCTGGATTGGAAGAGAAGCAGCCGGGACTAGAACTGGCACTCACATGGGATGCTGGCACCACAGGCAGAGGATCAACCTACTGTGCCACAGCGGTGGCCCCAAGTTTTCATTCTTTAAATGGTGTCTCTTTGTGTGTCATAATCTCCTCTTCTTATCAAGATAATTGTTAGCTTGCATTAGAGCCCATTTCCACAGCCTCATCCTAAAAGATCCCCTGAATAAATGCAACCACATGCTCAAGAATGGAAGTTACAGCTCAATGCATGAATTTGGAGGGAACACAACTTACCTTATATCATGTACTTCTAAATAAAATGTTCCAAATTAAACAAAAAATAATTTACCACAAATCAAACTTTGTTATCATTGCAATTGAATAGTTGTATCCTGGAATTTTGCCTGAATAAGCAAAAGATGTACTGCTTTAAATGAGAGGAAGTTAGCAGGAAAACCAAACAAAACTAATAGGCAAAACAGAGGAAGTGCATTCCCAGCAGAAAATTAAAGAGAAATCTACAGAAGGAAGAGCAATGCCTTGGATCAGTCTAGAAGGTGCAGATGTGCAGCAGCCAGTGTGGACACCACACACAATCTCCTCAGCAGAGAGCTAGAAGATATACCAGCTTTGGAGAGTGAGATGAGAGCCAAATGCTGCAGCCCTTGCCACTGCTGAAATTACCAGAGGGAAAGCCTTATGGACCACATTGTCTTTGAATCTGACCTGGAGCCCTAATGGGGGTCAGGGTACCCACATAATACAGTACCAGAGAAGTATGTTCCTTTCTCCTCATTCCCCAACTTGGGGGCCCAGCATCCGGTGGCGGTGGTGGCTCTTGTGTGTGTAACTGTGATCAAAGGAAGGAAAACTCTGTCTTCTCCACTGAATGAGTCTGGCTGGGGCATCCATGTAAGACCGTGAGGTGCCCCCAGTCTCTCAACATATCACAGACCTCAGGGCTCAAACTGCCAAAGAGGAGCACCCACAGGCAGTCAGCTGTGGGAGCATCACTGCTTTCTGCATGAATGGGACAGGCTAGTGGGGTGGAGCGGATCCTCTGCACCTGTGACTGTGGAAGCCTTGTCGCTGAGATTGTGGGAATTCTGTGAATGCACAATAGGGTAGAGGATGCAGCAGGGTCTCTAGGCAACCACTGTGTCCAGCACCAGAGGCTCAGAGTTCCCTGATTTCCTGGGGTGGGTCATTGCAGAAGGATCCATGATCACACTGAGGAATGCACAGATCTTTGTGCAGTTCATGCAGCAGGGCGGGTGAGTGATGTACCCCAGGGTCTAACTCTGGGTATTTATTACCTTGGAAGAGAGGAGGTGAGGATATGATTACACCAACAGAGGTTATTATACCCTTTCCCTTACTGACAAGAGAGTAGATATATCACACCTAACTTGGATGCCACCTTGGATAATCTCTCCACCTTGGAACACTGATCAGAGCTCCCTGGCCACACCCAGAACACACCTCAGGGTATCTACTGAAAAAGTAGGCACTGCATTAAGCAACAGAGTGTAGTTAAAACATTAAATCCATCAGAGGAGAAAACCAACAATATTCCCAGAAATGCCTAAAAGATAAATGCATAAATTAATAAGAAAATTCATGATTTAAATAAATCCATACATGGCATGGAGAGTGGGAATATTTTCAATACGATGGAGAGGTAGAAGATAAATTAAACTGAAATTATAGAAATGAAAAATTAATATGTCAAATAAAAATACAGTGGAAAACCTTAATAACAGACTTTGTGAGGCAGAAGAAAGAATATTGAGTTAGAAGACAAACCTTTGAAAATATTTCAAATGAAAAGAAGATGAAGAAGAGCAAGATGAAGAAGGAAGATGAGGAAGGAAAAGAAGAAGGAGAAGGATAAGAGAAGCAGCAGCAAAAGAGGAAGAAGAAGAAGAAGTAGAAGAAGGAGGAGGAGGAGAAGAAGGAGAAGAAGGAGTAGAAGAGGAAGAAGAGGAGGAGGAGGAGGAAGAAAGTGGAGGAGGAGAACTTAGAGAATTAAAAACAATGTTCAAGACTTAATGAATACTAACAAATGACCCAGCATATGGGTCATAGGAGTTCCTAAATGTGTGTTGATGGAGAATCAATTAAAAGGAATATTCAGTGAAAAAAAAACTTGCCTAATTTGGAGAAAGAAAGGGGTGTCCAAGTGTATGAGGCACACAGAACGCTGAAGATATACATAGTAAGAAAAGATCTTCACCACGACACATTTTATTCAAAATTTCAACAGTGAAACATAAAGAAAAGATTCTAAGATGTGCATTAAAGAAACACTAGATTACCTTCAGAACATCTCCAATTAGACTCACAGCTGATTTTATATTACAACCCCTATGGACTAGGAGAGAATGGAGAGACATAGTATGAGTCTTAAAGGAAAAAAAATTGTCAACCTAAAATAGAATACCCTTCAAAGCTCTCATTTACAAATGAAGGTGAAATAAAGACTTTCCATAGCAAACAGAAATTGAAATAATTTGTCACCACTCATCCAGTCTTATAAATGATACTAAGAATGTGTGACATGTAGAAACAAATAAAGGAATTCATTATTATGAAAGAAAGTGAAGGCAGAAAATTTCCCAGTAAAAGTACAAAGGAAATCCAAAGTAAATTATAGGAATATTTATAGAAAAATGGCAGATCCAAAGTCATTGCTTATCACTAGTAACCATGAATGTAAATGGCTCAAATTCTTCAATTAAAATATACAGAGTGGTTGAATGTATTTAAAAACAAGACCCTTTTATTTGCTGCCTATAAGAAATACACCTCACCAACCGAGATACATGCAGACTGAAAAGAATGGAAAAAATATTCTGTGCTAATGGAAAAAAATTAGCATGTTTAGCCATCCTAATATCAGACAAAATAGACTCTAACATAAAAATTGTTAAAGGGAGGAAGAAGGACATTGTTTGTTGAGAAAGGGATAGATTCAACAGCAAGATGTAACTATAGTAAATGTATATGCACCCAATGCCAGGAAGCCTGGGTATCCAAAAGAATATGTTAATGAATCTAAAGGGAGACATAGCTCCCACTGCCACAGTAAAGGGCGACTTCAGCATCCCACTTTCATCAATGGACAGATGCAGTAGGCAGAAAATCAACAATGAAACAACAGAGTTAATTGATACTATGGACCAAACTGACCTAACTGATATCTACAGAACCTTTCATCCTCACAGTTGCAAATACTTATTCCTTTCATCAGTTCACAGAATTTTCTCTAAGATAGACCATATGCTAGATCATAAATCAAGTCTCAGCAAATTCAACAAAATTCAAATTATACTACAGAATTTGCCTTGATTTTTCTAGAATCCTCACTTTTTTTTTATTTTTGGAAATGAAAAGAGAATTATAGAGGGAGTCCCCATAAGCTGATCCTCTTCCCAAAAATAATAACTACTGCATCTGCCAGGGTTCGATCCAAGAATTGGGAATACAAGTCAGGTCTCTCAAATAAGTAGCAGGAATCCAATTACTTGTATCATCACCACTGCCTTCTAGGGTACAAATTAGTGGTAAGCAAGAGTCAGAAGCTAGAGCTGGGATTTGAACCCAGTTACTATAATCTGGGAAATGAACTAGTAGGGTAAATACCCACCGCTTAATATTTTTATTAGTTTCCAAAATTCTAAAACACAGGGAAAGTAAGGACATATATTAGAATGTGAAATTTAAATCTTTGTCTCTTTTGATCTCTGTGACTGTTTTACTCTTTTCAACAAGTTTGATTTTGAGATAACTAATTCTTGAAAACTAGTCCAAGTACCGGTGGTACATGATTAGGTTTGGAAACAGACTACAATGAGGCATTAAATAAAAAAAGTGTAGGAATACAATAACGGACTAAAAGAATATCAGAAGTATTAATTCATGTGTGTGGTAGTTAATACAACACAAATAGCTGAAATAGTGAATTAGTAAGTGATAAGATTGAAGGTGGCCACGCCACAGCTCAATAGGCTAATCCTCTGCCTGCGGTGCTGGCACCCAGGGTTCGCCCAGTCGGGGCGCCAGATTCTGTCCCGGTCGCTCCTCTTACTGTCCAGCTCTCTGCTGTGGCCCGGGAGGGCAGTGGAGGATGGCCCAAGTGCTTGGGCCCTGCACCCGCATGGGAGATCAGGAGAAGCACCTGGCTCCTGGCCCCGGATCAGCACAATGCACTGGCCGCAGCGGCCATTGTGGGGTGAACCAGTGGAAAAGGAAGAGACCTTTCTCTCTGTCTCTCTCTCTCACTGTCCACTCTGCCTGTCAAGAAAAAAAAGATTGAAAGTAGCACAGAGAAGGGATATAGAAATCATATAATATGTAAGTTCCTGTAAGCATGTTTATACCACAGAAATACAGATATCTATATTTCAGTTATTAACATTATGGCCAAATTAAGCAGGGTTACTGTATCCATTATCCAAAGCCATTTTCATAATCTCCATGTCATAAAAGAAGATAATTGAATATAATCATTTGGATATGTTGGTGGGTGGAACACTGAATAACTACAGACCAGAGTGGAAGCCTGAACACAGTCACATCAGGGTGCAATTCATCAACACATTGCTTATAAAGATTATTACCCTGGCTTTTATCAATTAGGAAAATGTATATTTTTGGGTCACAAAAGTGGAACTCATTTCCAGGAGCACATTTCTGTCTGTCTCATCCATCGTTTTTGCCACCCAAGTGATTATAGCAAACATGTGAAAGCCCTTGGAAATATCAGTATCCAGAGTGTAGCTACAATAGGTTTTTTAAGGACCCACTGCTTTCTATCTAAGACAACCCTCTCCACTTTGTCAAACACATTAGAAACAGCAACGGTTGTTTGATATTTGCTTTTCTTATTGTGAACGCACGAAATTGTTTAATAAACCTAAGGAAATATCTGAGGGCTATTCCTCTAAGTAGTAGGAAAAGACACCTAAAACACTAATCTAAACCCTAGAGATGAGTCTGTACTTATACCTCTATCTATCTATAAATATTTAATACCTATATCTATATTTTAAAATATAGAATTTAAGAATTAAGAGTAAGTATGATAATAACATTAACATATAGGAAATATATTAGTAATAAACTATACAAATAATTTAAAAAAAAGTCAATTGAGAGTCCCAATATAAAAATATGATCAGTGGAATAAGCTGTCAACAACTATAATGCAGAGCAGAATGGATATAGAAGTAAATAATGAATGAATGAGTAGGCTGTAAGAAACAGTCAAATGTTATATCAGGAAAGGTTGAAATATTTTTTCACATCAACAGAAGTTTGATGGATCTCAGGAAATATCAAAATAAAGAGAGGAGATACTTGAGTGAATACTTGAAAATATTCTAAAAGTTAACAAAAAGTAAATGTTCTTAGATTGAAACTTGGTATCACACCAATCAGGAAAATAGAGGATGAGCACACACCGGAGCTTATTTCATTGAAATTTAATAATGTGAAGAATACAAACCTATACATTATTTATATAAGTAGAGCAGTTCATCTACAAAATAATTAAGTTTAGATTGACAAATTATTTCAATATCATCAATAAAAAGTGGGTGAACACTTTGAAGGAGAATCTTCAAAGTGCTAAGTGATCTAAACAACAAACCTATACTTTCTATAGTAAAAGTCTGACTAATTGAAATGGGAAATTATTCTCAGAAATACAAGGTCTCATAGTGTTTCATTTATTATCTGCTTTGCAAATTCTTATATAGGGTAATTACATAATTTATCATTCAAACTGTGACACTTAACCTTTCTTTGTCTTCTCTCTCTCTTACTCCCTCTCTCTCTCTCTATCTCTCTCTCCCTGCCCAACCACCACTCTCACTCTCCATATGTCTCCTTCTAGACACACAAAGAAGAGAGTGTGTACACATGGGAAGAATATACATGTACAATCTGTGTGAACTCTCCCTGTCTCTATTTTTCGCTCACCAAAAGGAGAGGTCACGTGAGCACTCAGAGAGAGAACAAAGCTGTGAAAATCTGTGAAGAAAATTCATTCTGCACTGATCACCAGCTTGTTTGAGTGCAGTGAGACAGAACATGCATGCACAAAGCAATCTATATGCAGAGGTCTTTTTGTTTGCAGATAGGCAGCAAGATAGCAGCAGAGAATGAAGCAGCCTGGGATTTGTTTACAGCTTGTTTCCTAAGGTTCAAATTGTCCCAAATGGATGTAGTCTTGTCTGCATGCACTCCGCTTTCTGTACTGCAGAAGGATCTCGGCAATCATCCTAGTGTGAATGTTATAGTCCAGGTATCAGTGAAAGAGTGGGATAACGTTTTAACAGACATCTATTCAATAGGAACAACTGGAATAGAGCCCGGATTATTTTAATCATTCTCTCTCTGTCTCAATATGTTCCATTTATGATGCATTCTGTAGTTATCATTCTCTTGAGAAAAGGGGGAAGAAATAGAGTGATCCAAGGCTACTCAGAAAATTGTTCTGCACAAGCCAGACAAGGAACTTTAGGGGAAACTACAGTGCCAGCACTTTAATATGAGGCTTACGCCTCCACAAAAGCGAAAACAATTGTATACTGCAGAAGCAGCTCATCTCATGATATTTTGTGTTATGGCAAACCGAGATAATGAATACAAACCCCAAAATAAAGTTCTTGATCCCTTGCCTCAAACTGTTTCTCGATATTTTTTCTTAGTAAACAGTAATAAAATCTACCAGATCCTAAAATTGGAAATAGCAATCATGTTTTTTTTACACCCTCAGATCCCTTACAACCAACACAGTGACAAAGTTTGCCCCTTCTGACTCCACAATGTTTTATAATTCATTCTATTTACCTTCCTTTCTGCTGATAACATTCTTGCCCAGGCTACAATCAATACTTGGACTATTGCCATAGACTTTCACTGCTTTCTCCACTGGCTTTCTAATACATTCTTTGTTTTCTTTCAATGTAATTTACATCATGTTGGTCACCTTCTTAAAGTCTTGTAATAACTTTCCATTAGATCTTGAATAAAGTCCAAACTCTTTAACATGGCCTAGTGACCCAACTCCTGCTCATCTCTGGCTGCTTGCCATTTCTCACTCAGCTCCAATCACAACAATCTGTGTCAGAAGTTTGAACATGCAATCTACATTGAGCACTCTTGTTTGGCCTGTGCAATTCTGTACTTTCACTTGCAATAATCTTTGATATTTTAACCCATTTTTTCTTAACTTCTGCATATGTTATTAAAACAATCCCCTGATGTCAAAGGCTCCATAAGTCTCTGTATTCCTTGATTGATTCATATTTCTTCATCAATGAAATTTGCCATTGCTGTAAATAGCATTATGTTTATGAAATACTTGTATCATGCAGTCTACTTATACAGAATAAAAAAGCATTCTCAAGAAAAGCAAAAATGAAAAATATCAACTTATACAAGCTTATTGGATGCATCAAAAGTAGTACTAAGAGGGGCAATTATAGCAAAAAATATACCCCAAACTGTACATAAAAAAATATGATGGGTAGATCAATGAGACAAAAAACAGCAAACAAACAAAAGAACTAATCTACACTATGGACTAAATATATCTTATTGATATACACAGAGCATTTCATCATAAGCTGATGAATACATATTCTTGCCATCAGTGAATGGAACTTTCTTTAGAACAGACCATACACTTTGTTATAAAGCAAGTCTCAGAAAATTCAATAAAATTGAAATCATTCCCCATATTTTTCTGACCACAATGGAATAAAGCTGGAAATTAACAACGTAAGAAACTCCAGAAAATATTCTCACAAGTGAAAACTAAACAATATGCTCTTGCATGAACAGTGTGTCATTGGCAAAATCAAAAAATTCCTGGAAACAAATGAAAATAATCATAAAACATATCAAAACCCTATAAGATACAGCAAAAACAGTGTTAAGAGGGAAGTTTATGGGTCCTATGCTGTGTGATAGAAGGTTAAGCCTCTGCTACAATGCTGGCATCCCATCTGAGCACCAGTTTGAGTCCTGGCTGCTCCACTTCCAATCCAGTTCCCTACTAATGTGCCTAGGAAAGCACTGGAAGATGACACAAGGGCTTGGTCCCCTGTCTCCATGTGGAGGACCAGGAAGAAGATCCTGGATCCTGGTTTTGGCCTGGCTCAGCCTGGATGTTGCAGCCATTGATAAGTGATCCAGTGGATGAAAGACGTTCTCTCTGTGTCTCTCTCTCTCCTTTTATTGCCTTCCCTCTCTCTCTCCTTCTCTCTGTGTATTTCTGCCTTTCAAATATATAAAAACTTTAAAAAATAAAAAGATGGAAGTTTATATCAATCAGTGTCTAAGAAATTGAAAAGGCATCAAACAAATGATATAATAATGCATCTCAAAGATCTAGAAAAACAAGAACAAACCAAACCTAAAATTGGTAGGAAGAAAGAAATAATTAAAAAGAAGAAAGAAACAAAAAATGAGACAAAAATGATAAAACATCAGTGAAATGAAGATCTGATTTGTTGAAAAAATAAACAAAATTGATACACCAGCGTCCAACTAATTAAAAAAGAACCAAAATTAATAAAATCAGAGATGAAAAAGGAGATGTAATAACAAATAGCACAGCAATACAAATAATCATCAAGAATTATACAAACAGCTAAATGCCAACAAATCGGAAAATCTATGAGAAATGGGCAGCTTTGTACTCACATACAATCTACCAAAATTGAGTCATACACTCATAGAAAACATAAATAGGTAAATGACCAAGACAGAGATTGACGCAGTAATAAAGACCTTCCCAACAAAGAAAAATCTAGGACCGGATGGCTTCACTGCTGCTTTCTATCAAACTTCTAAAGAATAATTAATTCCAATTATTCTGAAGCTATTCAAAACAGTTGAAAAAGACACAATCTTTCCAAACTCCTTCTTTGAGGCCAGCATCACCATAATTCCAAAACCAGAAAGGACACAACAAAGAAAGAGAAGTATACAAAAAAAAAAAAATCACTCATGAACTTAGACACAAAAATTCTCAACAAAATACCAGCCAATCGAATCCAATAACACATCAAAAAATCACTCACCCAAAACAAGTGGGATTCATCCCTGGTATGCAGGGAAGGTTTTTGACATACACAAATCAATAAATGCGATATATCACATAAACAAAGAATAAAAACCATATGATTATAGCAATAGATGAAGAAAAATCATTTGGACATGACAAAAACCTTAAGCAATTTGGAGATTGAAGGAACATTCCTTAATGCAATCAAGGCCAATTATGACAAAACCAGAGCCAGTATCATATTTAAAGGAAAAAGTTGGAAGCATTCCCACTAAAATCTGGAGCCAGAAAATGATGCCCACTTTCACCGCTACTATTCAGTCTAGCCCTGGAAGGGTTAGCCAGAGCCATTAGAGAAGAAAAAGAAATTAAAGGGATACAAATTAGAAAGAAGAAAGTAAGATTGCTCCTCTTTGCAGATGACATGATCCTATTTATAGGGAAACCAAAAAACTCCACTAAGAGATTACTGAACTCATAAGAAAGCTTGGTAAAGTTGTGGGATGTAAAATCAACACACAACAACCAATAGATTTTGTATACACAGTCAGTGTCATGGTTGAGAGAGAACTTGTAAGATCAGTAATATTCACAATAGCGACAAAAAATTTAAATACCTGGGAATACATTTAAACAAGGAGGTAAAAGATCTCTACCATGAAAATAACAAAAGAATAAAGAAATAAATATAAGAAGCCACAAAAAATTGGAGGAACCTTCCATATTCTTGGATTGGAAGAATTAGCAAACTATGCAACAATAAAATGCTAATATCCAGAATCTATAAAGAATTTAAGAAACTAAACAACAATTAAATGGGGGCCGGTGCTGTGGAACAGTGGGTTGAAGCCCTGGCCTGAAGCTCCAGCATCCCATATGGGCACTGCCTCTGGTCCCAGCTGCTCCTCTTCTGATCCACCTCTGCTGTGGCCTGGAATAGCAATAGAGGATATCTCAAGTCCTTGGGCCTTTGCACCCATGTGGGAGACCTGGAGGAAACTCCTGGCTCTTGGCTTTGGATCGGCACAGCTCCAGCCATTGTGGGCATCTGGGGAGTGAACCAGATGGAGGACTTTCTCTGTCTCTACCTCTCTCTGTAACTCTGTCTTTCAAAATAAATAAAATAAATCTTTAAAAAAAAAAACAACAATTAAATGAACAATCCAGTTTAGAAGGGGGCAATGGATTTGAAAAGGCTTTTTTCAAAAGAGGAAATCCAAATGGCCAATAGACACATAAAAAAAAAACACTCAGGATCACTATCCATCAGGGAAATGCAAGTGAGAAACACAATGAGTTTTATCATACACCAGTTAGAATGGCTCTCATACAGAAATCAAAAAAGTCAATAAATTCTGCCCAGGATGTGAGGAAAAAGATACCCTAATCCCCTATTGGTAGGAATGTAAACTAATCACCCATTGTGGGAGACAGAATGGAGATTCCTCACAAATATACCTTATGACTGAGCCATACCATTCCTAGGAATTTACCCAAAGGAAAACAAGTCAGTATGTGAAAGAGTTATCTGTATACCTGTGTTTATTGCAGCTCAATTCACAATAGCTAAGCTATGTAAGCTACCCAGATGTCCATCAACTAATGACTGTATAAAGACATGTGTTATATATACACTATGGAATACTGTTCTACTGGAAAAAAAGTGAAATCCTATCTTTTGCAACAAAATGGATGCAACAGAAAACAATTATATTTAGTGAAATAAGTCAGTCCCAAAAAGTCAAATATCATGTTTTCCCTGATGTGGTAATAGAGTACAAAAAATGTAATTTTTTTTCTTTTTTTTTTTTAAACTTTTATTTAATGCATATAAATTTCCAAAGTACGACTTATGGATTACAATGGCTTCCCCCCCCCCATACCGTCCCTCCCACCCACAACCCTCCCCTTTCCCACTCCCTCTCCCCTTCCATTCACATCAAGATTCATTTTCGATTATCTTAATATACAGAAGATCAGCTTAGTATACATTAAGTATGGATTTCAACAGTTTGCTCCAACACAGAAACATGAAGTGAAAAATAATAGATGATTTTTTTTAAATGATGATGAAATCAGAGCAGACCTATTGTCATGTTTAATCCCAGTGAGAGTCAAGTTGGGAATTGATAATTTCTTTTTTCTTTTTTTTTTTTTTTACAGAGGATCAGTTTAGTATGCATTAAGTAAGGATTTTAATAGTGAAATTGACATTTTGAGATTTGATTGTTTTTATAACCCTTGTCTCTACTATTGAGGAAGTGTTTCTTCTTCTTCTTCTTCTTCTTCTTACTCTTTGTTAAATGTTTTACTTAATGAAGTGGTAATCTTATGACTATAAAATATACTGAAATTATGTCATTGTAAAAATTAAGAAAGAGGTAGGAGTGAGGCTGGGGGCATGGGCAGGATGAATAGTAATGAAGGAAGTATCAGTATTTTGAAATATATGTAATTTGTTCATCTTATATAGAACAAACTAGGACCAAAGTTTGCATAAGGAAATACTAAATATTAGAGCTGAAAAAATTAAGCAGTGAATAGAAAAACACTGTTAAAATATATAACTAGAGGTGTTTTTTGAGAAAAATAAATGAGATAAAAATTATAAGGTAGAATAAAAGAGAGAGAGGGCTCAAATAAGCAAAATGAGAAATGATTTAGAAAACACTACAAGTGTCTAAGAAATTAAAAGGATAATTAAGGATAGCTTTACTTAAGATAAAAAGCATAGAATAAATTGAAAATTCCTAGAAATACAGAACATACCAAAAGTGAATATAAGTAACACATAAGGGGATTTATTCATCCATCAAAAATCTCCCAACAATGAAAAGTACAGAAGTAGATGAGGATATGTGTGAATCAAATAATCAAAATAAATTAATATTAAACTTTTAAACTCATCAAAAACAGAAGAGGAAACATGTTCACACTCATCGAACGGAATCATAGTATCCTTGTTATGGTTTTAATGACTCCCAGAAATTTCATTTGCTAGACTCTTAATCACCAAATTTATATATTGATAGTATTTGAAGGTGGAACCCTTGGGAGGTATTTAGGATTATGTAACTTCATTAGAGTGTGCTGTCAATATGAGACTGATGGCTTTATCAAGAGAGAAAAAGAGACCTCAAGTCATCTAGGTCTGCTCTGTCTAGCTGCATGCAGCCCTCTACCATGCCATGACCCAGCAAGAAGGTCCTCACTAGATAGGGTACTCAAATCTTTTTGAATTTAGTCCAATTATTTGGTCATGGCTTCAATAGCTAATCATATGGAATGTGGGTGTCCTGAGTTGTAGTACAACCTGCTGTGTTACTACACTGGCCTTCAAATAATTTCTTAATAACATATTTTATATGTTATATACTCTTGATTCTACTGCATGTATTTGTTCTCCTAATTAATAATGTTATAATTCTCTTCATCCTGATATAATCTGTTTATAGCCATCATATACATTTTTTTTTGTATTCCCAAACATTCAATTTGTGTCCTTGGATTGTGTAGGTGAACAAATAAGTCAACTGAAATCACGACATCTCCTTTTCTAGGGGTAGTTCATCTTCTAATATTCATACTTACATTTCTGGTAATATTTCTTGCTGTGTTTAGAAATGATTGAGTACGGGAATATTAGATTGCCACCTTTTGTCCTCCACATCCCATAGATGTTGGTCCAGTATTTTCTCTTCTTAAATCGTTTAAACTTGATTTCTCAGGATAAATTGTATTCAGCATAGATATTTTTTCCCTATTAGTGCTACATATTTTTCTTATCTTTAGAATTCAAACTGTTAAGCAGAGTATCCTTAGTCATGTTATTCATTTTCTGTAGCACTTGATGATCCTTCACACAATACTCTTAAGTTCAAAAACATTTGGCCTATTTTTATTATTTTTTAATCTTAAAATTTTTTTTCTTTCTTCTGCTCTCTAATCTTAAATTTTCTTTTCCATAACTATTGGTATCTTATATGCTATTCATCAGTCTTTCATTTTATCATCTTATTTGTTACTACATGCCTTAAGTTCTAAAGAGAACTTCTTTATTGATTATAATGCTGAAAACAGCTAAATCATTCTGATTTTGATTAAGCATTGAGTATATGAAGTACATGTTTATAATTTCCATGAACCCCATCCTGACTTCAGATATTTTGATTCATGATTGCCTAAAATTATAAAAAAAATCTTGAATTTTAAAAGTTAATCTAACTATACTTTGTGTTAATGTGACAGTTTGTGAAAATAATATATTATCTCTCAGATTCCTTTTTTTAAGTATTGGCAGCATTATTCCTTATGCTGGAAACTTTATTGTCTGTATTCATTCTCACAGGAGTTTTATTTTGTTTCAAGCCAATATTTAATCTGATTTAAATCTTTAATATCGGGGTTGGTTATGCAAAACTTCTAGGACACAGACTGCTAAATCTTGGTTTGTAAATATTTTTATTTCTATTTCAGAATTTCAGAAATACTTAGGAAACATGTGAGATCAAGAACTAGGACCTGTGTCTTCAGCAGTTTAAGTCCCATTTATGGCATACCATGTTTACATTCTCTCCCCTATTCGGTTTCATGATGTGATGCGGCCCCTAGTTTGTGAATAGAAGTATTTGTCCCTGTCTTTTAAAAATTCAAAAAATAAGTTTCTACATAGAAATACAGGGTTTTTGTTGGAAGATTTATTTATTTTAAAGATAGAGTGATAGAGAAAGAGGTGGAGAGATCTTCCATCTACTGGTTTACTTCTTAGATGGCTGCAAAGGCGCGGTCTGGGCCAGCCCAATGCTAGGAGCCTAGAACTCCATTTGGGTCTCCCACATGGACAGGAATGCCCCAAGTACTTTCACAGGGGGCATTAACAGTGACCTGGCATTGGAATAAAGCAGCTGGGGCTTGAACCAGCACTCCAGTGTTGGATTTTGATGTCACAAGGGGCAGTTGGATTTTGATGTCACAAAGGGCAGTTTAAACCTTGTGTCATAACACTGGCCCCAGGAGTACAGCTTTTAAAGTACAATTGGTCAGAAAATTTATGCTATCACCCTGCCATATCATTGTCAAAATGAATTGCATAAATGACATATGAGAAAATAAAGCAACATTGAGAAGTGGTTAGAACTTTTCCCAAACAGCTTTTCTCTGCTTAGTCTAGTTACTGAATTTTCTAGAGATGCTGAGGAAGTTACATAATCAAACTGAAGGGAGGAGAAATGATTCTATAGCAGTAACAAAATTGCTACAGGATTTTCTAATAGAAATTGTCCTAGATCTAGGATAACAATATAATTTACCATACCAACTATTATGAAATCGGGAGCATCAGTAGCTAAACTGACTCAATAGACATCTACTTTCCCAAGAAAATGAAGATTTATAATTACTCTTCCTGGACTCCTCCTATAAGTAGAGACCTAGATAGAACACTGATTATTCAGTGAGGACAGATTGTTAAATCTACAAGTAAAATTCAGTGAAACACCTCCAGTCACCAGAGTTGGATATGTAATTGAGATTTCAGTCTTGTACTGCTCAAATTTGGTCATGTCTACTAGCACCATTATGATATTATCTTCTGAAAGATGCAGAACCTCAGGTTCTTTACTTACCTATTCAAACAGGATCTGCATTATAACACTCTTGGGTAATTTAAACATACATTATAATTTGGGAAGCAATCACCTAGACACTATTGCCCCTTTCAATAACTCAATATAAATTCTTTGCCCTTATGTTCAATCAGAGAAACGTAATAAAAATAGTATAAATCTCAATTGACTCAAGTTTTCCCAAATTGAGTTTGCCTGAATGGGAAAGATTAAAAGAGCTTAAACAAATAAAATAAAATAGTAATATAGTAGTTAGGTTAAGTCACAGAAAAATATTTTTTTTTTTTTTTTTTTTTTGTCTAAGGAACTTTTAGATTTATCTTTTTTAGTTTTGTACAGAGAATGTATTGGGACAGTGTCCTCACTTTTCCTTGCTATAATTAGTTACTTTGTCTCTAGCTCTTCGCCTGATATGTATAGCAGCTGGATGATAGTAGGTCAGAAACAAGTGCTGCCATGCAGTCTCTTATTTAAAAAAAATATTTATTTGCAAGGCAGAGTTGCACAGGGAGGTAGAGACAGAGAGAGAGAGAGAAAGAGAAGTCTTCCATCTACTGGTTCACTCCCTACATAGCCATAAAGGCCAGAGCTGGGGCTATCTGAAGCTAGGAGCAAGGAGCTTCTTCTAGGTCTCCCATGCAGGTGCGGGGGCCCAAGCACTTGAGCCATCTTTCACTGCCACTGCTTTCCAAGGTCACTAGTAGGGAGTTGGGTTGGAAGAGGAGCAGCCAGGACTTGAACCAGTACCCATATGGGATGATGGTGCCTCAGGGGGAGGCTTAACCTACTCCATAATGCCAGCCCTGCCATGCACTCTTAAATTAGTCATAGCAAATTCTATATTCTTGCTGTTTCTCCTTGCTCCAAGGAGTCAATTCTGGCCTAATAATGATGTGTTGTAATAGATGCACTCTATACAATTTGCAAGTAAATTGTTATAAAATACAGGTATTATGTGGTCCATTGGCTTTTCTCTTAATCCAGAGATAGCTACACAATATCTGGAAAGAATTCCCCAAATGTTCTGCTGCATGAATGTCTCTCTTCCTCTTTTCTATTTTTTTTTCCTGATAAAATGTCACTGCACACTCCAATTTCATGACTGATAGTTTCTTTTATTTTCCTGAATTCTTTATAAATTCTTCATTGGAGAATATTTCAAATCAAAGTGACATTCTAGTGACTTTCCAAGTCTACTTTTATACCCAAAGAAATCGGCAAGAGAGTACACATGGAGTACCATTGTGGATTCCATCAGGGGGAAAGGCACAGAGATATAATGAGCATGTCAAAGATTGTTTGTCTAAATTGTATTTTTGTTGGGTTACTTCTCTGGCCACTTCAGACCCGAGGAAGGCTTTGTTATATTTTTTCTCCTACTTTTATTTATTGAGGACTTGGTGAACTGCTATACTGAATCTTAGTGGAAATGTACTTGAATAGAGTTGGCCATGTAAAGGCAGTTTTGGGGAATGTATCACAAGTTTCTTATAAGAGTCAAGACATATATTCCCTATTAGGCGTATTTTATGTTAATATTGGAATATACTTTGTTACATCAGGATGTGAGGTATCTTTCAAACATAAAAAAAAGCCTCCTTAAAATGAACCATATTCTATGTCGTGTATTCTGATGCTTAATTAGGAAGTCTTGTCAGATGCTGTTGAGAAATCTAGCATTACTGAAAAATAATGCTTTCAAGGACCATGAGTTTGGATACCAAGCACTAAGAATACTTCAGCTTAATCAGTGAAACAATTATTTTGTCGCTATGGGGATACATTTATGTCAATAATCACTATATAGAGAGTTGAGTAAACATTATTGCTTCCTTTGAGGAAAATCAAAATATATTCTTTTAAAATGTAATTGATTTCTCCCAAATCATATATACATAAAATTTTAAACATGTTTCCAATGTGGCTACAATTAACGTTTTTATGAAGTTGTAAAACAGGTCATTAGATTAACCATCACTTCTGCCAATACGTTCCTTCAGCAAACTGAATCTATCTTTTCCCTATCTATCGTATAGAAACTGTGAGAAAAGTGGCAAATTAATCAGGGAATGCCAAAGCATTTTTTCCTTCAGATATAATAGTTCATTGGAATAGGAATGTAAACAGCACCAATAACTCACAACAACTATGTTTCAAGATTATAGATGTTTGTTGCTAGTGTCATCTTGTGGACTATAACATCAGCAAAAGATATAAAAACATAGGTCTAAATACAACTGCTCTTGAGGGAGTGTGGTTAAACTGTGGTACTTACGGAATTTGTTGTTCAGCCTCACCAATCTGTCTTTGTGGAACAATTCTACCAGCTATGCACCAAAATGCAAAAGGACCTCTGAGGCCTGTACCAAGGGGCAGCTGAAAACACAGTTACTAATACTAAGAGAATTCTATTTTTAATATTAATAGACAATGCAAAACAGCTATTTTTATTATTTCAATGTAACTGATGTTATTTTCAAGTGACTTAATCACATTTGAAATCTCTAAATATGGCAGACATATCAGAAGGGAAGTAGACTCACGCATATGGAGATGACTTGATATAAATTTTGGAATTTTTAGCTACCCATTGTCCTATAAATGTCTTCACAAGCTGTGTTCTCTATGAATGTGCAGAGAGTTCCCTAGAGTCTTTTCAACTTTGTGTAAGGTTAACAGTCCTATAGGATTATTCCCAACCATTATGGCTTCATTTAATCTTAATTATCCCCTTAAAAGCCCTATCTCCAAGTATAATTACATTGAAAGTTAGATTAATTGATGTCTTTGATTTTAGCCCAGTGAGATGTGTTTTGGTATTTTTCACTCCAAATTGTAAGATAATAAATTTTGGTTAGATTAAGACACTATGTGGTAATCTATTACCAAACAAATAGGAAACTAATACAGTTACCTAAGGTGTTTTTATTAGGGGTAGCTGGGTAAAAGGTTTACGCAATGCCCTAGTGATTTTTCTGTAATTCTAATTTTATTAAAAATGTTATTTAAAATATTTTTAAAAAGTTACATATTTCTAACATGACATTATAATCATTCTCATAGCTCACATTTTCTGCTTGAAATCTCTTGATTAATTTTAACATAACTCAGTTGATGGAAACAAATTTAAAATTTGTATACCAGCCTGGATAATGTTTTAACACACATAGCAAAGGATCACAATCCTAACAATAACTATTCCCAAGATGGCTGTATCAATTTTCTTTCTTCCATCCTTACTCTTAAGTTTGCAACTATTCTCAGACATTCTTGTGCTATTTACTTGCTTAACTCATCTCTCGGAGTTCTCTTTACCACTAACCATGTTATTTTTTCTGCATAACTACACATGGTATTCCGTAAAAACTATAAGGATATTTCATTACCTATAGCATTAAACCATTTTAGGAGCTCACACTTGCTTTCCATCTTTTTTTTTTAACCTTTTGTTTCTTCCACACACCAAGTTACAAGAACAATAAACTTCTCTATTCTACTTGATTGTACCATTCTCTTGATACCACCCAACTTTAAGGATTTTTTTATATATTTCTATAACATTTCACTATTCTCACATTTTATTAGTAAAGCAATAATAATGACAGTTACACATTGTGCCATTTTCTTGTTGGTTTCTTTGTTTCTTAACAAAAAAATCAATTGAGCTATCAGCAGTTAAGTAACTTGGTACATTGTTCTAACACGGTGCATTTCACACTTCATTGTAATTGTGCATGCATACTCTCCTTTCATCTACATATCCTTCAAAGTAAAATTTATATCTTATTATTCTATTTGTGATAATGTCAAAGAAATTCTGTTATTAGTTTTGCATAAGATTATTCAAAAGGAGAAAAATTAGCTCAAAGGAGAGAAATTAAAAAGTCTATTGCAGACCAATTATGTTTGTAGATCTCTGTACATCACAGTATCATCATTTAATGTAAGTTACTTTTAAGGATATGACTGCATGATTCCCAGTTTGCTAATGTTAAGATATAGGTGCTGAAAGTCACAGAAGATATGTTTGTCCTCGATATAACAACCCTTGATAAGTCTCAAGGCTTAAGGTCTTTAAACTAAGGACAAGAATTCCAAGGACGTATTCAGTAATGTTTCCCTTGCTGGCATTCAAAACACAGGTGGTATTTATCATATTATCAGGACACATCTGAACACATTAGAAGTAATGGGAAGCTCATTCAACTTAATAGGATACACATTTACTTAACAGAATATACATCAACCTGACAAAATGCATCTGTAGGATACTTAACTGATTTATTCTTCTCCATGTGTTTTGCTGTGTGAATTCCCACTACAAATGCTAATTCTGTAGTAGAGGAGTGGAACAATAATAAGAGTCAAGTGAAAGCAATATTAATGGAAAAACAGGAACTGATTCATTTGGTGTTGATGATATAATTGAAGGGGAAATCAATATGAATAGTGTGGGCAAAAACTTGAAATTTCAAGCTTGAATGATGAAGAGGATATACTCATTACTGTCAAATAATATTAGTCATTATATACCCAACTGTTATTTGGCTTCATTTTTTATGTTGTACCCAAAAATAGTTTATGCTAGTGTGAAAAACTCTAGGTAATAGGAAAAAAATGTACCATAAAGTTGGTCATTTCATTTAAAAGTATGTGAGGAGGAATAAGGTAACAAAAATACTGGAAGCAACATTGCATACAAGGAAAGAATATCTGTATTTAATTTTCTTCTAATTACCATTTAAATAGTATGGGAGCTTTAATTTTAGAAACTAAATGTTTTAGGTATATCTTTAAATATATATGTAATTTTATTATTTCATGTGAAAACATATGTGCATTGATATAAAAATTATTAATTCAGCTAGGAAATTTATATATTGAATTTATAAAAGAACACTCTAAATTGCAATTATATATAATATTTGCATTGTTAGTGATTAATATATTTAAAAGTTATTGTATATGCTCCTTTCTTTTTGTACACATGAGAAAGTTAAAAAATATTCACCTACTGGTATCCTTTGACTTTGAATAAAGTGAAGAATAATTTTAACATAGAAAATGTAAAATATAAATTTACATATTCACCAATAATTACCTACTTATGCATGATATTATATTTAAAATGCTGGTTTCTTATATCACAAAAACTAATGCAAATGTAGAAGCAAATAAACACAGAAATAATGCAATTCTTTTTTTAAAAAAAATTTATGTATTTATTTAAAAGTCAGAGCCAAACAGAGAGGGGAGAGGCAGAGAGAGAAAGAGAGAGGTCTTCCATCTGCTGTTTTACTCCCCAGTTTGATGCAACAGCCAGAGCTGTGCCGATCTGAAGCCAGGAGCCAGGAGCTTCATCTGAGTCTCCTATGCGGGTGCAGAGGCCCAAGAACTTGGGCCATCTTGTATTGACTTCTCAGGCCATAGCAGAGAGCTGGATTAGAAGTGGAGCATGGTGGGGGGCAGGGTGCCGTGGCTTACTTGGTTAATCCTCCACCTACAGCGCCAGCATCCCATATAGGCGCTGGGTTCTATTCCCAGTTGCTCCTCTTCCAGTCCAGCTCTCTGCTGTGGCCTAGAAGATCTGGGTTAGAAGTGGAGTAGCTGAGACTAAAACCGGCACCCATAAGAGATGCCGACACTGCAGGTAGCGGCTTTACCCACTGTGGCACAGTGCCGGCCCCAAATAACAAATTATCAACAACTGATCATGACATGGAGATAGACTTTGGTTAGGTAGACAGAGATTATCCCCAGGGGGCCTCTACTCAATAAACCAAGATAAGCCCCATAGGATCTGAAAGAAGAGAAGCAACTGGCATCTATAATTGGCACTTCTCAATGCCCTGTTTATATCTTTTGGTCTAGCATCTAGTTTCTATGATGGGAGACTTCTCAGTGTCTCATTTACATCTCTCAAACACCTGGCTTCCATGATTGGAGACTTCTCATTGACTCTCAGACCAATCATGAAAACTTCCCCTATACAGTTGATAAAAACTCCTAGACAAGCTACCCTAATGAATACCCCTTCTGAAATCCCTCCTGATGGTACTGGGAGTTTTCTTCCTTTCTCTTTTTACTTAATTAACTTCCTTTACTTTGCTCACCCTTCCTTGTTCCCATGCCAAATATTTGTGGATACAAGACAAAAGACCTTGTGGAGAAAAAGAGTTATTTTTTTAATTTAGTGAATTTAAATTTCCAAAGTACAGATTATGGATTACAATAGCTTCCCCCCGCCCCATAATTTCCTTCCCACTCGCACCCCTCCCATCTCCTGCTTCCTCTCCCATTCCAGTCATATCAAAATTCATTTTCAATTATCTTTATATACAGAAGATTGATTTAGTATATATTAAGTAAAGATTTCATCAGTTTGCACCCACACAGAAACACAAAGTGTAAAATACTCTTTCAGTACTAGTTATAGCATTACTTCACATTGGACAACACATTAAGGACAGATCCCACATGAGAAGTAAGTACACAGTGACTCCTGTTGTTGACTTAACAATTTAACAATCTTGTTTATGGCATCACTAATCTCCCTAGGCTCTAGTCATGAGTTGCCAAGGCTATGGAAGCCTTTTGAGTTTGCCGACTCTGATCTGATTTAGACAAGGTCATAGTCAAAGTGGAAGTTCTCTCCTCCCTTCAGAGAAAGGTACCTCCTTCTTTGATGGCCCCGTTCTTTCCACTGGGATCTCACTTGCAGAGATCTTTCATTTAGGTCTTCTTTTTTTTTTTTTTTTCCAGAGTGTCTTGGCTTTCCATGCCTGAAATACTCTCATGGGCTCTTCAGCCATATCCAAATGCCTTAAGGGCTGATTCTGAGGCCAGAGTGCTATTTAGGACATCTGCCATTCTATGAGTCTGCTGTGTATCCTGCTTCTCATGATGGATCGTTCTCTCCCTTTTTGATTCTATCAGTATTAGCAGACACTAGTCTTGTTTGTGTGCTCCCTTTGACTTTAGACCTATCAGTGTGATCAATTGTGAGCTGAAGTTTATCACTGGGACTAGTGAGATGGCATTGGTACATGCCACCTTGATGGGATTGTATTGGAATCCCTTGGCATGTTTCTAACTCCACCATTTGGGGCACGTCCGATTGAGCATGTCCCAAATTGTACATCTCCTCCCTCTCTATTCCCACTGTTATATTTAACAGGGATCACTTTTAAAAAAATCATTTTTCAAAAGAGGAAATCCAAATGGCCAACAGACACATGAAAAAATGTTCAAGATCACTAGCAATCAGGGAAATGCAAATCAAAACCACAATGAGGTTTTACCTCACCCCGGTTAGAATGGCTCACATTCAGAAATCTACCAACAATAGATGCTGGAGAGGATGTGGGGAAAAGGGGACACTAGCCCTCTGTTGGTGGGAATGTAAACTGGTAAAGCCACTATGGAAGTCAGTCTGGAGATTCCTCAGAAACCTGAATATAACCCAGCCATACCACTCCTTGGAATTTACCCAAAGTAAATTAAATTGGCAAACAAACAAGCTGCCTGCACATTAATGTTTATTGCAGCTCAATTCGCAATAGCTAAGACCTGGAACCAACCTAAATGCCCATCAACAGTAGACTGGATAAAGAAATTATGGGACATGTACTCTATAGAATACTATACAGCAGTCAAAAACAATGAAATCCGGTCATTTGCAACAAGATGGAGGAATCTGGAAAACATTATGCTGAGTGAATTAAGCCAAAGGGACAAATATCATATGTTCTCCCTGACTGGCAAAAACTAACTGAGCACCAAAGGGAAACCTGTTGAAGTGTAAAGGACACTATGAGTATCAGTGACTTGATCAGCTCTTGTCCTGACTGTTGATGTACAATGTAATACTTAATCCATTTTAGTATTTTTTCTTTGTTTTGTTCTAGTACTATTGGTTGAACTCTGTAATTAACACACAATTATTCTTAGGTGTTTAAATTTTAGCTGAGAAAAAGAGTTATAAACTAAAAAGATCTGTAATATTTCCAAAAATTCAACAAAAAAAAATCTGAAACATTTCTTGGGGGCTCAACTAGAATCTTCAGAAAGATAAGTGAAATGAACAGCCTTTGCCTTCTTGAAAGATTTTAAACCCCATCATGGTGCTTTATCAATTAAAAATACCTGGACTCTGTTGACAAGTTAAAAGCTATGAGCACTGCAGGTAGTCTCAAGACTAAGAAGACTGACCTACTGTGGAGATTTAATCAATTCCCCTTCACATTTTGGTTCTAGGAGTGTTGGTATTGCACCCTCCCTCCCCCTAGTTCTCTTTCCATCAAAAATCTGGCAAATGTGTGAGACCAGGATAAGATCTCAGAGCAGCTGAGGATTTCTGGCCAAAATGACTCTCTTTAGCATCCCATGAAGTTTCATTTTTGGGGGGATATTTCTTTACTTATCTGAAAGTCAGATTGAGAGAGAAACAGAGATCGAGAGAGAGAGAGAGAGACATAGAGGGAGAGGGAGAGGGAGAGGGAGAGGGAGAGAATCATCGATCTTCCATCTACAGATTTACTCTCCCAAGTGGTCATAAGGCCAGGATTGAGCTAAGCCAAAGCTAGAAGCCAGGAAGCTTCTCTCTCTCTCTCTCTCTCTCTCCTTTCCCCCTCTCTCTACTCCCTTCTCTCCCACAAAGTCTGTCTCTCTCCTTCCCCCTTCAATGTCTTTCTCTGTCATTCTACCTTTTGAGTAGATGAAAATATAAATTAAGTGTTAAAAAAGTTCACAGATTAACTCTTTAGTATTTATGTGAAAGAGTTACAGAGAGAGAGAGAGAGAGAGACAGTGATCTTCCATCCTCTGGTTGACTCTAAAGATGTTCACAATGGCTTGGTCTGGGACAATCTGAAGCCAGAACTAGGAACTTTTCTGGGTTTCCCATGTGGGAAGCAAGGGTCCAAATAAGTGGGCCATTTCTTCTACTTTTCCTGGGCCATTGGCATGGAGCTGGATCAGAAATGGAGCAGCTGGGGCACATTGCAGATGGAAGCTTTGCACTATGTCCCAAAGCCAGGCCCACCTGAAGGCTTCTTGATTCAACCCAGAATCCAACCACCCATTAGGGTGTTGAAAAATGACTACCCCTCTATTCTCTACTCTTTCTGATTTTTCGTTACCATGGCTTCAGGCTACTTTCTCTGCCTGGCCTCTTCCTCTGACTTCTTGACAAGATTTTTTTTAACATGTTCCTGTAGATCACTATGCCACACTCTGAAAGTTAATCCCACCCATGCCCTCTAATTCTCAGTCAGTACACTGGTGAAAATTAATTTGCCACTAGCTGATGAATACTGATGTCTCTTATTACCTATGTCTTTATTAAGGTACCCCAGACACCTGTAGAAGCTTTCTTCATCACCTTATGTATTGTACCACCAAAGATAATCTTCCTTTACAATTTCCCATTTATAAAGTCTTATTCTATCTGTTCCTCTTTATGACTCATTGTTTAATGTTGTTCAACCCCACTGAGCTTTACAGCACAGATGATCCTTATGTTGAATCTTGGATCCATCATTATGTGTCATGCCCTCTACCCCAACCACACAGACGCCAGCTCACAAGACTCCTTTATATGGTCCTTCAGGAACCTCACTTCAAATTACTGACATATAAGAGATGGTTGTTAATTTTAATAGAGGATTAAAATCAGTGTTTCAAGGATGCATTGGAAGGGATGGAAGTGCATGAAAGGGCAGCTACTCCTGTTTTCCAATGTCTGCCTGCTATGGGATCCATGATGCATTATTCCCAAGGTCAAGGGATATCCCTTTGTTAATGTCCTGTCATTTCAGATGAGTAAGAAACCATCTTTGTCATGTACCCCTTTGGAGTGCACTGGGATTCCTTTGACTACCAAACCTTGAAGAAAAAATACCTGGTCATTTTCTGTATTATAGCATGGCCAGCATAAAGTTTGGAAGATGGAGAAAACTTGCCCCATGGGGCAGCATCAATTACAATACTATTAAAGCAGACTTGTTCTGTCACAGAGCAGGAAAATGGCTGGAGGACCATTATGTCTACATTTCTGCCTTCTGGAATAACTCAGAACTCAGTCAACTTTGCAATATAAATCTGACCCTGCTGGTGGCTCTTACCACCAGGGACCCCACTGCTCCTTCCCTTTCTCCTTTTTCAGAGGCCAAATCATCCTTCCAGAAATTCCCTCAATTCCCCCTCCTGGGACCATTTGCCCTTACCTTTATCAATCAGACTCTTGGAAGCTGACTTCCCTTTATCATCCAGGAATTCCTAGGGAATTTGGCAGCTTTATTCATGTCCATGTCCCCTTTTCTTTGTAGTATTTTAGACAAATAAAAGGAGACTTGTTAGATCAATGCCCCTGACAGATATATTTGAGCCTTCCAAATTTTGTCCAAGTTCTTGGATCATGCCTGGAAGGATGTGATGCTACTCCTAATCTAGAATTTGGCAGAGGTTGAAAAACAGGCAGCCCCACAAACTGCCGAAACTTTTGACGATGAGCTCCATATGGTCTTTATCTCAGCACCCAACCAGAGAGATCAAGAACAGTTATATCATATAGAAAATAGGCTGCACCTATGAAAAAACCTTACCCTAAATGAAAATAGGATGGGATTTTAGATAAATGGAAATTAAGGCACTTCAATGTTTGGATTTTAAAGAGATTGAAGAGGTCAAGAACCAAGCAGCTAACCTACTCCATAATGAAGAGGAATATCCATCCACCTTCCTGGAGAGATTAAAGGTGGCATTAGTCAAACACACTTCTCTATCTCCTGATTCCATAGAAGGACATCTCATAAAGGATATGTTTGTTATTTAGTCACAGATATTAGAAGAAAGCTTCAAAATCAGGCTATTTTAACTGAGGGTATATTAGAAAATCTCTTAAAAGTTACCACTTCAGTCTTTTATGATCAGGACCAGGAGGAGACCCAACAATGTGAGAGAGGAGATAAGGGAAAAATAGCTTTGGTGGTGGCTTTACACTCACACCAACCTAAGGGCCCCCAGGTGCCTCCAAAATGCTATGGTTGTGGTCACATGGGACACTTCAAATAGGAGTTCTCATATCCCAATAGCTAGAGAAAACTCCGACAACCCTATCCTATATGCAGTGGGGGCCCCTGGAGTTCTGACTGTCCACAGAGTCCAAAGCCCTTGGTGTTGAGAGCCCTTTTCAAAGTTGACCAACAAGACTGAAGGAGCCTAGAATTTCTCCTACAAAATCCTTCCACCCAGATTATTAGCACTCAAGAGCTACAGGTTTTCTTCACAGTAGAGGGAAAGGAAGTAGACATCCTCCTAGACACTGGAGCTGCCTTTTCTGTCCTCTCCATTCCAGGTCTTCCTTCTTCTCTTAGCATGACTGTAAGAGTTATTTCTGGAAAACTTTTAGTTAAATACTTCACCCAGATCCTAAGCTGTAGCGGGGCTGGGATAATTTGCTCTTTTTCATATTTTATTTATTTATTTGAGAGATAGAATTACAGAAAGTAAGAGGGAGAGACAGAGATTCACCCCCCAAATGGCCACAATGGCCAGAGCTGAGTGGAGTGAAGCCAGGAGCCAGGAGCTTCTTCCAGGTCTCCCTTGGAGGTGCAGGGGTCCAAGAACTTGGGCCATTTTCTACTGCTTTCCCAGGCCATAGCAGAGTACTGACTCAGAAGAGTAGCCAAGACTAGAACAAGCACCCATATGGGATGCCAGTGCCACTGCTAGAGGATTAACCTACTGCACCTCAGCACTGGCCTGCCCCAGATAATATTTTTCACACATGCCTTCCTGATCATACAAGAGAGTTCAACTCTCCTTTTTTTTTTTTAGAAAATTATTTATTTATTTGAAAGGCAGAATTACAGAGAAGCAGAGGCAGAGAAAGTCTTCCAATTGCTGGTTCACTCCCCAAATGGCCACAATGGCGAGATCTGGGCCGGTATGAAGCCAGAATTCAGGAGCTTCTTCCACGTCTCCCAAGTGGGTACAGGGGCCCAAGGACTTGAGCCATCTTCTACTGCTTTCCCAGGCCATAGCAGAGAGCTGGATCTGAAGTGGAGCACCCAAGACTCGAACCAGAGCCCATATAGGATGCTGGCACTAACAGGTGGTGGCTTTACCACCTGCTACAGCACTGGCTCCTCAACTCTCCTTCTAGGAAGTGACTTCCTAAGTTGCCTGAGAACCAGTGTCTCCATGGCCACAGGAAATCCTTAAGCCTTTTCCTAATTGAGTCAGATATTGATCTGGAAGTTTGGACAACTCAAGGAAAAATTGGTCAAGCAATAACTGCTCAACTGGCATAGACTAATCTTAAGACTCCCTGTGCTTTTCCCCATCAGAAATATCCCCTAAAGACAGAGACCTGACAACTGTTAAAAACTTGTAACAGACAACTTAAAATCATAGGAGTTCAAAACCCTAACAGTGAATGGAGGCTAGTACAGAATCTCTGGTTCTTTAATGAAATAATGATTCTCATTCACATGGTAGTCCCTAACCCTTGTATTTTACTGTGGCAGGTTCTGGAAGAAACTAAATGGTTTAGTCTTAAACATAAAATATGCCCTTTTGTGTATATATTTGCACCCTGACTCCCAGTATTTATTTTTAAGACGTCTCAACTCTGTCCACTGTTGCCAAAAGAATTCTGAGATAGTCTTCATTTGTTTGTATAAGTCTTTTCTAAAGGCATTCAGAGTTTTCCCATCAATAGACCACCATTCTACAGTATGTAGATTATATCCTACTCTAAACTTAGAGGAGTGTTTCCAAGACAGTAGTAAAACTGTTCTCAATTTTGTGGCATAAGTGGGCTACAGGTTCTCAAAAATATCAAGTCCAGCTCTTCCAGATTTTCATAAAATATCTAGGCTTGACCATATCTGAAGCAACTCAGGCACTGGGAGAAGAGAGACTAAAGTATATAGCTACTCTCCCAGTTTCTAAAAACCCCTAAACAGCTTCCAAGCTTCTTGAGTGTTACAGGATTCTTATAACTCTGGATCCCTGGGTACCAATTGATAAAAAAAAATCCATATTGTAGGGACATTGGGCCTAGAAGCTCAATAAGACTTTTTTTTGTTTGTTTGTTTGTTTGTTTGTTTTTTTGTTTGTTTTTTTTGACAGGCAGAGTGGACAGTGAGAGAGAGAGACAGAGAGAAAGGTCTTCCTTTGCCGTTGGTTCACCCTCCAATGGCCGCCGCGGCCGGCGCGCTGCGGCCGGCGCACCGCGCTGATCCGATGGCAGGAGCCAGGATCCAGGTGCTTTTCCTGGTCTCCCATGGGGTGCAGGGCCCAAGCACCTGGGCCATCCTCCACTGCACTCCCTGGCCACAACAGAGGGCTGGCCTGGAAGAGGGGCAACCGGGACAGAATCCGGCGCCCCGACCGGGACTAGAACCCGGTGTGCCGGCGCCGCTAGGCGGAGGATTAGCCTAGTGAGCCGCGGCGCCGGCCCTCAATAAGACTTAATTCAGCTTAAACAGGTCTTACATAAGACCCTGGCTTTGAGCCTCCCAACAAGTAAAGTATTCAATTTATATGTAACAGAAAGGAAAGTGATGGCTTTAGGGGTGTTGATTCAGCTTCAGGAATCAGCTCAAGAGACTGTAGATGACTTAGCAAAGACCTGTTGGACTCCAAGTGATGTCAGTAATTCCAATCTTGATCCCTGAAGCTACCAAACTGACCTTGGAACAACATCTAACAATGAATGTTCCCATAATGTATCAGGGCTGCTAGCCTCAAAAAGAACTCTCTGGTTAATAATTGACTTATAAAACACCAGGCTTTATTACTGGAGGGCCCTGCAATCTAGCTGAAGACTTGCTCCTCCCTCAGTCCTCCTAACTCCCTCCCAAAGAGTTGAAGGGAACTAGAACATGATTGTGAACAGATAGTTTTGCAGATATTTGCAGTCAGGGAGGACCTCAGAGAGACTCTCTTAGATTTGGATTATCTGCATTTACAGGAACTTTTGGTTCACTTTGAAACTCACAGAGCAGGATATTCCATAGTCACCATAAAAACAATTGAGGATTCTTATCTTCTTTCATATATGAGTGCCCAGTTTGCCAAGTTGATAGATCTGATGAGGGCCCTTGAGTTAATCATGAGCAACAGGGTCAATATTTACACTGATTTCAAGGATGTCTAATTAGGTCTACGTGCTCATGCAGCTGTTTGGAAGGAGAGACAATTTCTCATTGCCAATGCATCTCCTATTAAATATCACCAGGAGATTGACTAGCTACTGTTCTCAGCTTTCCTCCTGCACAAGGTTGTGTTAATACACTGCCAGGATCATCAGGGTCAGATGACACGGTTGAATGAAATTGATTGGTAGATCTTGCAGCCAAGTTGGGTGCACAAAAAATTTCCTCTCCTAGAAATAGTACAAGCTCCCTTAATTTGGGAAGTTTCACTGCAAGTTATAAGAACCCAATATTCTTCTAATGAGACTAAATGGTCATTCGCCAAGGGGTATATCCACTAGCCTACAGGATGGCTACAGTCAGAGGAGGGAAAACTCCACCTACCTACTTCCTGTCAATAGATGGTCCTTCAGACTCTCCATCAAACCTTCCACATAACAATAGATAAACGTTATCAATTGTTCTAAAGGTTTTTGTTTTTTAAAGGAAAGGATCTTTTAAAAACATTCAAGCAAGTAATTAACATGTACGAGATTTGTCCCAGAAAAAAAATCCTCTCCACTAAAGTCTTTCCTCCCAGAATACACATATACATATAAAAGAGGCTACCACAGGAAGGTAGACAAGTAGACTTCACCAATATGCCAAAGAAAAAATGTTGAATATTTCTTATTATTGGTGGACACCTTCACTAACTGGGAAGGAGTCTTTACCTGTAGAACTAAGAGAGCTGTTAAAATGGTAAAGGTGCTGTTTTCTTAACTAATTCCTCAATTTGGGCTTTTTCAAAACATACAAAGTGACAAAGGTCCATTTTTCAGTCTGGCCATCACTCAAGTACTCTCCATGGAGGCAGGTATAAAATATCAACACTATTGTGCCTAGAGACCTCAATCGTCAGAGAAGGTAGTAAAAACTAGCATCCTCAACAGACACTTTAAAAAGTTAAATCAAGAAATTCATATCAACTGAACCTCTCTTTTAACATGCATGCCTTTAATACACATTAGAAGTATCTCTCAAAACTAGACCTGAGTCCTTTTGAGATGCTGTATGGGTGCTACTTCCTTACTAACAATTTTCTGTTAGATGATGAAATCTTGGTGATTATTAAATCTATCACAGCACTTGTCCAATTTCAACAGACAATAGGACAGGTTTTAGAAACCCAGCATCTGGCGAGGATGGGGAAAAAGGGACACTAACCCACTGTTGGTGGGAATGCAAACTGGTCAAGCCACTATGGAAGTCAGTCTGGAGATTCCTCAGAAACCTGAATATAGCCCTACCATATAGCCCAGCCATCCCTATCCTTGGAATTTACCCAAAGGAAATTAAATTGGCAAACAAAAAAGCAGTCTGCACCTTAATGTTTATTGCAGTTCAATTCACAATAGCTAAGACCTGGAATCAACCTAAATGCCCATCAATAGTAGACTGGATAAAGAAATTATGGGACATGTACTCTATAGAATACTATACAGCAGTAAACAACAATGAAATCAGTCATTTGCAACAAAATGGAGGAATCCGGAACACATCATGGTGAGTGAAATAAGCCAGTTCCAAAGGGACAAATATCATATGTTCTCCCTAATTGGTTAAAACTAACCAAGCACCAAAAAGGAAACCTGTTGAAATGAAATGTACACTATGAGAAACAGTGACTTGATCAGCTCTTGTCCTGACTGTTTAGAAACAACTTAATACTTTATCCCTTTTAGTATTCTTTTTTGTTCTACTTAATACTATCAGTTGAACTCTGTAGTTAACACACAATTATTCTTAGGTGTTTAAATTTAACTGAAAAGTGATCCCTGTTAAATATAAGAGTGGGAATAAGAGAGGGAGGAGAGGTACAATATGGGACATGCTCAATCGGATGTGCCCCAAATGGTAGAGTTAGAAACATGCCATGGGATTCCAATTCAATCCTATCAAGTTGGTATGTACCAATGCCATCTCACTAGTCAAAGTGATCAGTTTTATTTCATAATTGATCATAATGATAGGATTAAGAGTCAAAGGGATTACATAAACAAGACTAGTGTCTGCTAATACTAACTGATAGAATTAAAAAGGAGAGAATGATCCAACATGGGAAGTGGGATACACAGCAGACTCATAGAATGGCAGATGTCCTAAACAGCACTCTGGCCTCAGAATCAGCCCTTAAGGAATTCAGATCTGGCTGAATAGCCCATGAGAGTATTTCAGGCATAGAAAGCCAAGACATTCTGGAAAAAAAAAAAAAAAAAAAACAAACTAAGTGAAAGATTCCTGTGAGTGAGATCCCAGCAGAGAGAACAAGCCATCAAAGAAGGAGATACCTTTCTCTGAAGGGAGGAAAGAACTTACACTTTGACTAAGGCCTTGTCTAAATAAGATTGGAGTTGGCGAACTCAAAAGGCTTCCATAGCCTTGGCAACTCATTACAAGAACCCAGGGTGATTACTGATGCCATAAACAAGAGTGTCCATTATTAATAACAGGAGTCACTGTGCACTTACTCCGCATATAGGATATCTGTCCTTAATGTGTTGTACTATGTGAATCAATGGTATAACTAGTAATCAAATAGTACTTTATACTTTGTGTGTCTGTGTGAGTGAAAACTGTTGAAATCTTTACTTAATATATACTAAATTGATCTTCTGTATATAAAGATAATTGAAAATGAATCTTGATGTGAATGGAATGGGAGAGGGTGCGGGAGATGGGAGGGTTGCAGGTAGGGGGGAAAAAGCCACTGTAATCCAAAAGCTGTACTTTGGAAATTTATATTTATTAAATAAAAGTTAAAAAAATAAAAAATGAAACCCAGCATCAAGAGCTGATGCCTCATTTATTTCTCCTTGGAGACACACTGTCAGTCCAGAGACTTCCTAGTCATTTGCTCTTGCTGTCAAAGACTTTGAAGAACCCTACATAGTAATTTTATCTATACTCTCTGTAGAAAAGTTATATGACTTGGATTCCAGGATCCAGCATTCCTGAGTTAAAGCTTTGGCTTCTGGAACAACTTCAGTGGAAGACTTCGACATTTTTAAGGAAGAGAAATACATCCTACTAGCCACCACAACTCTTCTTTAAAAGAACTCTTCTTTAAAAAAGATAGGTAAATCTTTACGCACACTCTTCCCCAGTCTTTTATTCCTTAAATTATCATGATGCTGCAATTTTGGAGGGAATGGGCTTGTTCTTTGGGTGCTAGTTCTTTTCATCTCATTGTTTACCTGCTTACCTAAACCAACAGTAGGGTGCCACAGTTAAATTTTCCTTGACATCATCCCTGTTGCCTGTATGTGATACAGTGAGGGCTTCCAGACATCCACTTCCTTTAAAAACATTTATTTATTTATTTGAAAGGCAGAGTTAGAGAGAAAGGGGGAAGGACAGAGGAAGAGAAATCTTGTCACAACTGGTTCACTCTCCAAATGCCTGCAATGGCCAGGACTGGGCTAGGCCAAGGCTAGGAGCCAGGAACTTCATCTGAGCTTTCTGTGTGGGTGGCCGGAACCCAAGCATTTGAGCCATTTTCTGCTTTTGTCCCAGGTGAATTAACAGCAAAAGGGGTCAGAAGTGGACACAAACCACTGCCCATATGGGATGCCAGAATCATAGATGGCAGCTTAACCTGCAATGACACACCATCTGCCCACAGATATCCACTCCCTAAGCCATCACACAGCTGGCTCAGTGTAAAACTTACTCAAATTGTTTCTCCTGGAAAGGGAATAAACCAGCAGATTTCCTTGACCTAACAGATCCTCTCATAGATCTACCACTATTTGCTTTTTTTATTTTTTTATTTTCTTTTTTTTTATTTTTTGATAGGCAGAGTGGACAGTGAGAGAGAGAGACAGAGAGAAAGGTCTTCCTTTGCCGTTGGTTCACCCTCCAATGGCCGCCACTGCTGGCGTGCTGCGGCTGGCGCACCGCGCTGATCTGATGGCAGGAGCCAGGTGCTTCTCCTGGTCTCCTATGGGGTGCAGGGCCCAAATACTTCGGCCATCCTCCACTGCACTCCCTGGCCACAGCAGAGAGCTGGCCTGGAAGAGGGGCAACCAGGACAGAATCTGGCACCCCGACCGGGACTAGAACCCGGTGTGCCGGCGCTGCAAGGCAGAGGATTAGCCTAGTGAGCTGCGGCGCCGGCTGTTCTACCACTATTTGTAAAACAAATGTGTAGTATCAGAATCTCCTGGTGGAAATTTACTGCCTTAAATAAGCTAGCAAGGGGTCAGAGGATTTCCTAAATTGATGTGACCTCACTTGAGATACTATTGAGATGTGGGGAAAAAAGGTCTCATTATTTTCAATCACATAAAGGAATATCCTGTGTATTTTGCAATTGGACTCTATACTATCATTATAGCACCAGGGTATATAAAATGAGAAACAGAGCCTAGAGGGGTTATGGGCTATGAGGACATTGGGAACTATGCCTTGAGTTACAGAGCTTTCAATACCTTAAAAATACACTGTGAAAAATATAAAACCATGCATAACTCTGATGGCCAAGGGCTTAGGATCTGTATTGATTTTGCAATGTTAGAATCAGCTCCTTTAGGGCCGGCGCCATGGCTCACTTGGTTAATCCTCCACCTTGCAGAGCCAGCATCCCATATGGGCACCGGGTTCTAGCCCAGATTGTTCCTCTTCCAGTCCAGTTCTCTGCCATGGCCTGGGAGGGCAGTGGAGGATGGCCCAGGTGCTTGGACCCCTACACCCACATGGGAGACCAGGAGGAAGCTCCTGGCTCCTGGCTTCAGATTGGTGCAGCGCCGGCCATGGCAGCTATTTGGGGAGTGAACCAATGGAAGGAAGAACTCTCTCTCTCTCTCTCTCTCTCTCTCTCTCTCCCCACTGTCTATAACTCTACCTGTCAAAAAAAGATTTAAGAATCAGCTCCTTCAAATACAGCCTTCTAGCTTGCCAACACACTGTTGTAGTTATTATTCTGGTTATTTTTAACTCCTGGTTTTGTGCCACCTTTCCAGGGTGTATTATCTCTAAACTCTTCTGATACAATCCTAATCAATCCTAATCATCGCACATACAGGATATAAAATCCTAATCATCACACTTACATAACAAGAACAAGTAATGGGATCATCTCTTGTAATAACATGATTGAAGAATAATTGGGATTATCAGAAGAAAACTTTCCTTGCAATTGTTCCAGTACTAAATGTCCAGAGAGATCCAGAGCAAACTACTGGATCTACTGGAAAATTCTTTCACAAATGGAATTCTTGGGGCACCTGATGTCATCAGAATTGGATTTTTACTTTTGTGTAGAACAGGATTATATTTGATTTTAACTTCCAGGTAGATATCTGCACAGCAGTTGCTTTCATCCTCTGGACAGATCCTGAATCTGGGATTCTTCTTAGAGTCAGCCTGCAGTTGCATCACAAGAGGAAGTCTCCATGCTAAACTTCAAAATATCTCATGATTTTGAGGGGCATGCGCGTGGAAACCACCTCTTAGAGAGACATGGACTGTGATACTCCCTTTGCAGGGGCTGCTTTTGATCTGTCAGTTTCCCCAACATGGAAAGATCCATTTTAAATCTCACTATTATGGTCCAGCAGTGAAGTAAGTCTATAGTAAGGGACATTAAAATTCAACAGTTTCTCTTAACTAATTGGTATGGCCTTACAACATCATCATACATTAGACATCCTCATCACCCAACAAAGCAGAGCACATGTGTTATTGAATGAAACATGTTGCTTTTGGATTAACACCTGCCGCCAAGTGAAAGAAAGCTTATAGGTTCTTAAAAACGACATCAAGGTCATAAATTACCTAAAAGAACAGAAGGCTAAGACTTAGTTAGCTACTTAATTATCCTTTATAGGACACTTTAACATAAGGACATGGATTTTTCCCTTTGTATCTTCTCTGCTTTTCGGCAAAATTGCATATATTTGGGCCCAGTTTATTTAAAGTTCTTGTAAGACTTCTTTCATTATACTGTGAGTGAGATCCCAGCAGAAAGAACAGGCCATCAAAGAAGGAGGTACCTTTCTCTGAAGGGAGGAGAGAACTTACACTTTGACTATGGCCTTGTCTAAATAATATTGGAGTTGGCGAACTCAAAAGGCTTCCATAGCCTGGCAACTCATTACAAGAGCCCAGGGTGATTACTGACGCCATAAACTTCAGGTTGTCCTCCAGAAAACCACACATGCAGGCCTTCTACTGGGGACCCCTGGATAGGCATCTGGTAGAGGAACCCTGAATGCTGTCTCCAATGCCACTCTTTCCCAGGGTGAAGTAGCCACAATAGTTATCACCCCTAATGACAGTTAGGCTTACTTCTCCAGAGGGGGGATTGTTACAGAGATTCCTGACTAGGTAGATGGGGATAAGGGCATCACTTCTCACCATCTACAGATAAATCCATCAGGACCTGAGAGAAGACAAGCAAATATCTTCTATGTTTGGAAACTTCTCAATGCCTCATTTAAATCTATCCTGGACCAATCATGAGAACTTCTCCTTTGTAGCCCATTAAACCCCTAGAATGCCTCCCTTAATGGTCACCCCTTCTGAGACCCCTCTCCACACTGCTGGGAGCTTTCTCCTATGCTCTTCTCTTTGTTCCTTATAAACTTACTTTGTTCTGCTCACCTTTCCTTATCCATGTTCCTAAATCTCCATGGACACAAGACAAAGAAACTGGCTGACAAAAGGAGTTGTATTTCCAAAAGGGCTGTAACATTTCTAAAAATTGGATGGAAAGAAAAACCTGAAACAATAGACTTTTTAAGTTCATAAAATTTCTAAGGACATTGTATATTGGAGATTTTCAATTGTTGAATTAAATAGTAAGCAGTTATCTGTCTTTAGGAAAAATATCAAATACATGTGTTTAGTCAATACACACACAGGATATGAAAAGTATTAAACAAAAATCTTTCTATCTTGAGATTGGGCTCATGACTCAGTTCCAAGGAAATCTAAGGGAGAGGAAAAGCATAATTCTGGGTTTGTGGCATTTCATGATCAATTTATTTTAAAGTGGGTTATTTAACAAAACAAACCTCGGTAGGAAAGGGAGGAAACAAAGGGAAGGAAGTGGTTTTTCTTTAACAAATGGAAATTTTAGAATATAAAAGGAATAAAATGAGTATGTTAACAGAATATATTGAACATAAGGTGAGTTTTAGTTACATTTGTATATATCAAACTATGTAGTTCAATTTTATTAACCATAAAAATGTAAGATTTGAATTAGAAGATCTCCAGCTCCTGAACCAATGTTACTGTACCTGATTCTATGCTGTCATATCATCCTTCCTAGAAATATGATGTTGTTACACCTGTTTTATTTATTTCAATGGCAGATTTGTGAATGCTTGGGAAAAAGTAGGCAGGATATCTCAGTTACACAATTGCCTAATAACAACACCACTATTCTGCTTCTTTCACTTCCTTAGGCAATGCAAACTGTGGGCTAGGGTCCTATCAGAAAATTTTATGCTCAGTTCTATAACATTTAACTTGATTTAAAGTAAACTTCTTGGTATGATGTTGTGGTTGTCTCTTGACTTTGGTATTTGCTTACCTTTTGTCTGCTCCTAATATAACTGGAAGTGATGCCATGTCTTGGAATAAAAGATTGTTTATCAGGATCAAAAATAGCAACATCGTGTTTCAAGGCAGTTACCTTGAGTGAATATACAGTTCAAATATATGGATATACAGTCCTTCAAGCTTAGATCATTTTATCATTTCATCAGATGTGTTAAAGCAATGTTATGATTTCCTTTAAAGTAAATTGATTAAATTATTTTTGAATGAAGCAAAGTCTCAGATCTAGACAATACTCAACGCTAAAATAATAGAAAAGTTAGTCATATTTAGTCATATATTTTATTAATTAGTATTTAAACAATTTTAAATTTTATTATAGTATAGATGAAAATTTAGTATAAGTATAGATGAAAATTAAAATCAATTACTTAGATTCACATTTTAATACCTAAGAGGCTTAATGACTTTATTCTAATATAATTGTAGTAATTTTATTGCATATACTAGATAGAATATCATTGAAGTTAGTGAATCATAGATAGTCTTTGATTGATTTTGATTTTGAGGGGTTTGATTCTTTTTATATAATAGTTAAATTTTATTATTTCCTTTATAGACACACAACAAAAGAAAGCTAAATAATTTTTACCAATTGTTTTCCTTAGTTTAAATATTTAGGCAAAAAATTCAAATGTACTCAGATTTTATCACACACATTTTTGTATCTCTCACTTATTTTTGTGTTAAGACTTCTAATTAAGTAGCAAACAAAACAAAACAAATCATCTATTCCTAAGGTCCTCACTTGTGATAGTCACTATAAAAAGAAAGCAAAGTGGATGATATACAAAAACTTTATGTGGAAAGATTTCTTACATGATTACCATTTTAAAATTGCAATGTATTTTAATCTGCATAAAATAAATGGTGTCTATTATAAAAATATGATTTGCAATAGTGCACAAAGTATATCCCTCAGGAGGCTTGCTCCATGGCAAAGCAAATGTGTTAAAAATATGAGGCATAATATTTTAGTTAAGCCTAGGGATGTAAACAAAACAGAGGGGAAATAAAAAGCAAAAAGGATAAATTATGAAGGGTAAACTCCAAAAGAGAATTAAAATATTCTCTTAGTTGCTAAGGATACTAAAATTACATATGTTTTAACTTAAAGTAGCAATGTCAAAATAAACACTGCACAAAACTTTACCATATTATGTTATAGTAGTCTGGCCATTTACCACAGAGTAATTTTAAGCATACCTCTAATTCTTGTACCACACCCTCTGTTCCTGCAGAAATTCTCCAGTGTGGTATACTCTCTCAGGGAACTCTATTTTCCCCAATTTCTGAATAACAGCTCTCAGGTTACAAAATAAATTACAAATAGATTTCAATCTTTTTTACTAGGCTGTGTGCTGTAAGCTAGGAATAGGATGTGATGCTAATCATCCAGAACTTCTTCTATGGCGATGTTTATTGGACTTTATGTTTTTTGGGGGGTGTGTCTGAGTTTCTCCTGCAGGAAGGAGATGGATTATTAAGCTGCTTATTGATCATGAAGAAAGTTGACCACTCAAACACCTGAGACTCCTCTACAGAGTTTGTGTAGAAAACTCATCACTAGAGGAGTCTATCCACAATAGAAAAGGAAAAGGTTGTTATCTACTAGGCTCTCCCATTTGCCATATAGAATTGACTCAAAGGGGTTGGCTCTATGGCATAGCAGGTTAAGGCACCACCTGCAGTACCAGCTTCTCACATTGGCACCAATTTGAGTCCCAGCTTCTCCACTTCTGATCCAATTCCCTGCTGGTGTGTCTGGGAAGGCAGTGGAGGATGGTGTAGGCCCTTTGGCCCCTGCACCCACTTTTCAGACCAAGAAGAAACTCCTGGCTCTTGGCTTTGGATCATCCCAGCTCTGGCCACTGCAGCCATTTGGGGAGTGAACCAGTGTAAGGAAGATCTCTCTCTCTCTCTCTGCCTCTGCCGTTCTGTAACTCTGCTTTTCAAATAAATGAATAAATCTTAAAAAGAAAAAAAAATTGACTCAAAGTAAACCAAATTGTTAATTATATTTCCAAGCTAAGTGACCCTTCCCTTTTGACAACCTGGTGCTTCATACGAGTCCTGAAATAGTGTCAGGAGAGAGTAACAGGTGGCAGGGCTGTAGACAGATGGTCTAGGAGATAGGCTTGCACCAGAGCCTCTGAAGGAAACATGATATGGCTAATGTACAGGAAAAAAAAAGGACCAAACATTTAGCACTTTCTTCTGCAATTCTCTATCTCATAGACTCCTTCTAAATTATCCAATGAAATAAATATGATTCTCACTTTTTACATGAGTTAATAATTACAAAATAATTAAGCCCAAAAACTTTATTAAAGTTTTGACACACTTGGTGTTAGAACTCAGTTTCTTCCCACGCTGCTCTTCTCAATTTTGTTTCTAATCTAAAAATACAATGGGTGCAGTTTTTAGACTACTGTTATTGAGAAAGTAGTATCTGGTGATTTGATTTCAACCATCTGTATTAGTTGATTATTTATATAATTTGTCTTATTATCAAGAATATAAGCCTTCTGTTTTGAGGAAGTGTCAAGGATAGATGTTGCTTCCTTGTAGGATGCATTTTTAAAAATGACTATTTTCTTGTTTGTGAGAAAAACACAAAAACTTTCAAGCTTCCGAAGCAGCTACAGTTGTGAAAATAAGGCATTTCTAGAACCACCTTAAAATAACTCTCAGAAGCCAACAATAAGTGTTAGACAATAGGCTGCTTTTTAATTATTTTAGAATAAATTCTTATAAAACTTTAAAATAATTTGCTCTTTCAGAGTAACATGTTTCCAATAAGGCACTAAATCTCCATGTACTTGCCTTGATGAAAATAGATTATCCACTTACTTTGATAGTACACATTGAAGAACACTGTGTTTATGGACTTATATTAGATATGATGAAAGCAAATATACCATGCAAGCAAAATTCCATCCCACTTTTAGTAATCAATTGAAACATAATACTGTAATCCTGAAATGTTCTTTTTAAAGTACATAGAAACACAGCATACTGGATTATATTTTGGAAGAAATGGTAGAGGATTTTGTGTTCTTCAAATGTACTACTTAAAAGAACTGCAGGCTCTACTTCGTTTCTTATTGCAATTTCATAAGCCCAAAAGACCTGCTTCAATATATCAGATTGCAATGTAATTAATTGTGATGAAGGAGCTCCTCACAGGATAAATGTCTCTTATTCTCACTCAGCAAGCAGCCTTTTTGCTGAAGAAGTGGAAGAAAGTTAAAATTACCAGAGGGTTTTCTCCCCTGGTGTTAATGCAATCGGGAATGAATCAGTCACCCATTGGGGTGAAGATGACCCAAAAGCTCCTCATTAAGATGCTTGTTTGTACTGAATTTGAGGGGTAAAACATTGGAGAAGTTACTATTATGGTGTGCATATGTATTCTGTGTAAAGAGTGATGACCTTCTTTAGGGGCTGCCTACCCACCCAGCATCTGTTTCTGCTCATATTTAGAAACTGCCTAAAGATTTGTGTGAATCTCATAAAAATGAGCTAATTATTGTGTTCTACATCTTGACCCTTTTTATTTCTATATAATTAATTAATTAATTTGAAAGCAGCATTTACAGAGGGAGATAGAGATAGAGATGATAGAGGAGACAGAGGTAGAGATAGAGAGAGACAGAGATAGGTAGAGATAGAGATGATTGAGATAGAAATGAGAAAAAGAGAGAGAGAAATCTTCCATCTGCTGTTTCAGTCCTCAGATGGCCTCAAAGGTGGGAGCTAGTCCATTCCAAAGCCAGGAGACAGGAGCTTCTTCTGGGTTTCCCATGTGCATGAAGAGGCCCAAGGACTTGAGCCATCTTCTGCTGTTTTCCCAAACACATAAGCAGGAAGCTGGATCAGAAGTGGAGCAGCCAGAACTCAAACTTTTGTCCATATGGGATAACAGCATTGTAGGCAGTGTCTTTACCTGCTATACCACACCATGGGCCCCAGATTTTTTGTTTGTTTGTTTAATAAGGAGGGTACATTTTTTACCACTTATGTAGGTAAGAAAGAAATATCCATTTAATTTTCATCTTATTACATGTGTTCTGAGGACTTTTTTAAGACTTAATTCCATATATATATAAATATATATATGAAGAAAATTTCTACCCCTACTTTATAAACATATCTTGACTATAGAACTTACACAAGTTTCAGATTCAGGGAAAAAATAATGCTTATTATGCCCATGATATTTAATAATCCTTTGGAAACTATAAATATCATTATGCAGAAGCATGACTGTAACATTTCACTTGGAAGTATAATATGCAATTCTCAGTCTTATCCTTTTTGCCACATTATATCATGTTATAAAAGGGGACAGGAAAAAAACCCTAACTGCTCACCTTAATTCTTTCTTTGACATCATTACTGACAATAGTCTTCCAACACTCAGTGTGGAGGGAATTTTCTTTATTTGCAAACCCTACCAAAACTTCAGGAAATCACTCAAGTTTTACTGTTCATTTAGGATGAAAGTCTTGCAAAGTTTATGCTACCAATATTTTATATATATATATGTATATATACATACATGCATATAAATACACACATGTGTTTATGCATACATATATGAACACACCGATACATACATATACACACATAGATGGATGTGGATACAGACAAGTGTAAAAAAACACCTTGGTTGCATTGGAATATTTTCCAACTATTTTATTAAGATAAAATATGCTTAACATTAACTTATCATTTTATGTGTGATTTATTTTTCTTAGTATTCTTCAAGGTTAATACATATCACAGTATGTGTCAGTATTGTATTCATTTTTTAAGTTAGAATAATCTATTGAATGCATGTACTACATTAGTTTATTCATTAATTTCTAATGGACATTTAGGTTGTCCCCACATTTTGGCTACTGTGAACTGCATTGTTATGAAAGTGGGTATAAAAAATTTTTGTGTTCTGCTCACAACTAGTTTGGATACATACTCAGAAGGAGAATTATTGGATCATATGGTGATTCTATTTTAAATTGTTTTAGGAAATACCATAACATAATAAAATTACCCATTTTACATCACTGGAAAAGTTTCTTATCAATTGTTTTCCTATCATTTTGATTATGTGAAAATGTATTTTAATGCTACCTATGTATTTATTAATTAAAAAGGAATGACAAGCTTGTTCATTGCTATTGTGTATATACACAAGGCCAAATTGGGAAACCTGTAAGATAAATAAATATATATATATATATATGAATTTTATCATGATATGTTGAAAAAACTAATCTTAGCTTTCACAATGTAGATATTACCAGATGCTTTGTAGGTGCTCAACAGAGGGGTGGAGCCTCCCTTCACCCAAATCTGAACTGAAGGTTGTGAGTGATGCCCATATGCATCAACAGTATAGAAAAGTGTGTCACTCACATAAAGAGCCTTCCCAAGGTTGGCATCACTGGCACTTGTCGCTCCCCCTCTTCGTGGAGGAACGACACTGAACCCTGCCTAGGCTTCATATCCGAGTCACGGCACCATTATGTCGCTCCCCCTCTTCGTGGAGGAACGACACAGGACCCTGCGCTGTTCTTTCTGTCTGCTCGGCCCTCCCCGGGTTTGCTGCTGGTTCTTCCCGGGTTGGCTACTATCCCTTCCACCTCCGTGGAAGGGCAGTTCCCCCTGGCCACATTCCCCACTTCCGCAGGGGAGCGGCACACCGCCGGCCGGCTCTCTGGGGGCTGCACGGGTTCCCTTAGATGTTCCCCATAGATGTTCCTGGTGCATGCCGTCTCTCTCCTCCTTTATAGTCCTCCTCTGCCAATCCCAACTCGGCTGCCCACACGCCGAGTACGCCGCTCTCCAATCAGGAGCAAGTCCTACAGTTTATTGGTTGAACTGGAGGCAGCTGTGCGGAAGCTGTTTACTTCTCTCCCAGCGCCATATTGTGGGAGAGCAGATGCATAGAATAAGTCTTAATTCCAGTAACTCAGTCTAGTCCGGTTTGCTCCCCACAGCACTGGACTTAGTCTGAATTGGATTGAGCAAAGGAGTAAAGGAATGGCTTAAGAGTGTGGCAGACACTGTGGTGTAGCTGGTAAAGCCGCAACCTGAATTACCAGCATCCCATATGGGCACTGGTTCGAGTCCCAGAGCTCCACTTCCAATACAGCTCTCTGCTATATACTGGGAAAGCAGTAGAAGATCGCCCAACTACTTCGGCCCTTGCCCCCAAGTAGGAGAACCAGAGAAAGCTCCTGGCTCCTGGCTTCAGCTCAGCACAGCTCCAGCCTTTGGGGCCAATTGGGGAGTGAACCAGTGGATGAACGACTTCTCTCTCTCTGACTCTCCTTCTCTTCTGTGTAGCTCTGACTTTAAAATAAATAAATGTTTTTTTTTTTAAAGAGTGTGAGAGTGTGTGTGTTTGTATTTAAATTGTAGAGTCATTCATGCCCAGTCACCAGGGCTTTGGCTAGGGCTTGGGTGGTCTGCATTTTCACTGGTACCAAGGAGGGGAAGAGAGTGGACTTTTGAAGCATCTCAGTTAGGTAAGGAATTACAGTGAAACAGTCAGGGGTGGGGCCTAGAAGTTGTCAACAGGCAAACACTGAATAACAACCTTTATTAGAATAAAATCTGTGACTAGAATTCAGAGCACCTGTTTAGTCTTTCCAGCTTCAAAATGCTCTGGCCAGATGATGCTAAAACACCAGCTGGCCCACCTAATTTTTTTTAACACCTAAGAGGGTATAAAGATGATACTTTTGGTTAAAGATCTTAAAACCTGTTGAGTTACTACAATCCCAGCTGTATCCCAGGTTATCTGTGCTGCAAAATCCATGTGTGTGAGCACTGTTTGTGTTGCCTCATGTTATTGATATCTTTAGACACGTTCAGCACTCTCTATGTATAGCATTGATCAGCACCCTCAGCCTTTCTGTTCCTCCTATCTGTAAAATGATACAGGAGTAGGAAGACCCCACCTCATTGATATGTTATGAGGATTAAATCAGTTAATATCTATAAAACTCATACAACAGTATATGAGAGATAGTAAACAACCTAAGGTTCTGATATTGTCTTGAGAGAAAAATAAAAACAAAGTGGCCTGAGGCTGGAGTTATGGTGCAGTGGGTTAAGTCACTGCTTGTGATGCCAGTATCCCTCTCAGAGGGCTGGCTCATATTGTGAATGTTCTGCTTCTGTTCCAGATTACTGCTAATGTTCCTCAGAAAGCAGTGGAATATACCCAAGTACTTGAGCCCCCGTCACTCATGTAGGAGACCATGTTGGAGGTGCTGGCTCCTGGCTGCAGTCTGGCCCAAACCTGGCTGTTGCAACCTTTTTAAGAGTGAATCAGCAAATGGAGGATTTATCTACTTGTGTCTCTCCCTCTCTCTGTGTCACTCTTGACTTTCAAAAAAAGAAAAAAAATAAAAATGCATAAAATAAAAATGATCTGTTTTATGAAGACATATTCTTGGGAACAAAGAATTATATTTGCAATTTTCCAAAAAAGCAATTTCTTCATTTTATTATCTATATATTCATATAATTTTATAAGGTATTGAAAACAAATTTAAATTCAATAAAAATTAGAAACTTCGTATAGCACTTTTGAGAATCTTTTACCTTGTTTTTGAAATAAATAAATAATCAAAGTGATTCTACTGGTTCTTTTCATAAATATCACTTAATTATTCCACACCCTGTTTTTCTGAAGTTGACAGCAGGTTCTTTAAACCTAGAAAATCTGTCAAAGTAGTCATTACAGGCAAACAGAATGATTCCATGGTAATTTCAATACATAGTAATCCTGGTCCCAGTTTTTAAAAGCGAATAACAGATATTTGTCTAGGAATCTATTTTAATCTGTATCATTGTTAAATATATCTCACCTATATTATTGAGACAAAGTTTTGGCTCTCATTTAAATAATGCATGTGTATTTTCACATTGTAGCAGTCAACACTCAGATGCCTCAAAGTTTAGAATTTTGCTACTGGGAGATGGTTTTGATTGTGTATCTGTAAAGACAATCTTTACTTTAGTTCCAGAGGCCAAAGAAGGGAAAAGCAGAGTCCCTAGTAATCAAGGGACACAAATGTAGTAGTTATTAGATTTGAAATTGCACACCTATAACTTCATGAGCCCATAAAAATCTTCCCCAACAGATATTATAATTCATAATGTCTCTGTTTACTATTTTTCAAAAATTTGTTGTTCTCTTTCCTACAATAATTTCCCTAAAATAAACTTTTGTTATTAGAGACATTCTTTTACTTCTCTGTTTCTCATGTTGCAAATGGTTCAATCAAAAAAAATTCAGGTAGTCAGTACTCAACCTCTAGCCATACTATCTACCTGCTACTCTCTTGCAACATGATCAATAAATCTATCTCTGCAAAACTCTAATAGCTCTGGAGACCTCTTTCACAACCCACAATACCAGCCTCAGTGAGTAGCTTCCTGCAACATTTGGTGCCTTGTGAAGGGACTTCTTCTATCCCAGAAAGCCAATCTCCAAAGGATTGCAGCAGCAGCTCGTCCTGGCAAATCCAGGCATGCCGTTTTCCCCTGATAATTCTTAGACTTTCCTTCTCCTCAATTTCTGGTACTTAGGGAATAGCTCACCTATGGAAGAACAACTGGGGATTCTTGGCCAAGACAACTCTTTGGTGGAATTGGAAGTCCACCATTCATGGATGCTTAGTACCAGTTGACCTTGGGGGTGAGGATTCACTCTACTCCATGTTAGTGAGCTCCTTCTGTCCTTCACAATGTCAAAACTATACTGCCCCGTCTCCTTATTATTGGCTGCCCAACTTGTTTGGAATAATCTTGGGTTGAAAGACAATGCTTTAAGGGTGAGTACAAATTTTTTTAATTGGAACTTTATTCTTTTTTAAAGTATTTATTTATTCATTTGAAAGGCAGAGCTACAAAGAGAAGAGAGAGAGAGAGAGAGAGAGACCTTCCATCCACTGATTAACTCCTCAAATGTCCACAATAGCTGGGGTTAGGACAGGCAAAAGCCAGGAACCAGGAGCTTATTCTGGGTCTCTGACATGAGTATACAAGCCCAAGTACTTGGTCTGTCTTCCACTAATTGTCCAAGAGCATTAGCAGGGAGCTGGACTGGAAGTGTAGCACTGGGGACTCGAATTGGTGCCCATAGAGGATGCCAGTACTGCAAGCAGAAGCTTAACTTCTATACCATAGCACCAGCCCCTGTAAATTTATTTTTTAAAATATGTTTTTATTTATTTGAAACAGTCATAGAAAGAGAGAGAAAGAGAGGAAAGAGAGAGATCCCCCATCCACTGGTTTTTTATCCAAATGGCTATAATGGCCAGAGCTGGGCTGGTCTGAAGCCAAGAGTTTCTTCTGGGTCTCCCACATGGGTTGCAGGGAGCCAAGGATGTGGGCCATTCTCCACTGTAGTCCCAGGTGCAATAGCAGGAAGCTGGACTGGAAGCAGAGCAGCCAGGAATCAAACCAGTGCCCAGATAGTGGCTTAATGCACTGTGCCACCATACTGGCTCCTCACTTTATTCTTGACCTGGATTGGCTCCTAGCATCACAGAGCTTCCTTCTTGAGGAAGAAGCATCAGACCTTTATTAAGCAAAAAAAGCTCCAGTGATTTCCCTTCCATGGGCTGTAGACCCCTGTTGAAGTGCAAGTTCCTTTCTGCACTTTTGCTTGGCCATGTTTCCCCTTGTTGGGCCATGTCACACCTTGTCAGTCCACGTCACACTTTGTCAGGCCATTTCAAAGAACAGGACAAACATGTAATGCATCCTAAAAAGCTGCAATAAATTTCATTCTCAGAGTCTGAGAAAGAAGCAGCTGTTTTTTTTGTGTGATGTTGTCTGACCCAAATACAAATTGGAAGAATATGAGGCCTGGTGCTTTAACCTACAACACTGTCCTACAACTTGATCTCTCTGTCACATCTTCAATGGAATCTCCTGTGTTCTCTACTGTCTTTGCTTTGGGAAACTGAGTATTAAAACAGTTAATGCTATTATCTTGAAAAGAGCCCAGAGGCTATACTGGCTCCTATATTTCTCATGTTTCCATGGCAGAGCCTTGGGTCACTTTGGAAATGGCAGGTACTAAAACACAGTTCTTAGTAGGCACAAAGGCTACATCTTTCTGCCCCTACTATTTTCACTGGATGCACCCTTCAGTCTGGAAAAAGCTGTTGAATCATGTGAAAAAAATCACTATAACTGAGAAGAAACTGTGCTTCATGGATTGTATTCCATGTTGCAACAGTAATCAGCATCTAGCTTTGCATCCTGCTGGCTGCTCCCTTGCAGTATGTTCAATAAATACAGTTCTGCGCAATTTAAGATAAAAAAGGCAGGTAGAAACCTCTTGGGAAGACTTCATTTTGTTTCCATCTGCATGCATGGGTCCTATTTTTTTTTTTGTTTTTACTTTTTACTTCAGAAGATTTTAAAATTACAAAACAAAAATTATGGAGCTGTACAAAGATTTCCCATATACCTCAAATTCAGCTTCCCCTATTATTAGCATCTTATATTCGTATATTTGTCACAATTAGTAAACCACATACAACTTAAAGTAAACCTGATGGTAGGCAGATTGGGGAAGTTTTCTTTTCTTTTTCTTTTCTTTAACGATTTATTTATTTGAAAGACAGAGTTACAGAGAGAGGTAGAGACAGAAAGGTCTTCCATCCGCTGGTTCACTCCCCAGTTAGCCGCAACAGCCAGAGCTGTGCTGATCCAAAGCCAGGAGCCAGGAGCCTCCTCTGGGTCTCCCACACAGGTGCAGGGGCCCAAGGACTTGGGCCATCTTCTACTGGTTTCCCAGGCCATAGCAGAGAGCTGGATTGAAAGAGGAATAGCCAGGACTAGAACTGGTGCCCGTATGGAATGCCAGCACTTCAGGCCAGGGCGTTAACCTGCTGAGCCACAGCACCAGCCCAGTTTTCTTTATTTTATAGAAAGTCAAGATCTTCCTTTAAAAAGCAGAAAAGGTTCTTAATTTCTGACTGAACGGCCACATTGTCCCTCAGTGATGGCTTGTATTACATTTAATGAGCAGCATGCCACACTGCATCTGCAATACTATACATAAGCCACTATAGTGTATTAATCTCAGAGATTTTAAAAACTAGGGAGTGTTCAAAAATGATAGTTCAGAAACATGCCCTCATATATTCCCAGATCAACCCTAAAGTATATTTTAGTGTTTAACAGAATCTTTAAAACCTGGAAATATATGATATTTCCCAAAGTTTCCTAGAGTCAGAATTTGATTACACACTGATGGGAAAAATCCAAACTATAATAATGAGCACAATTTACCTTAAGAGAAAATATATGTTTGTAATTGCTTCACGTTTGCTTATGGAATGTTTTATTCCTCAGTGATCAAAGGTTCCAAAGTACCACCTGGAGGGTGTTAGAATATGTTGATTAATATAATGTGTTAGATTTCACTACCATGGGAGTTGGATATTTTTAAAATTAACCTTTCAAAAAGATTGTCATGATCTTCAGATCTGGAACTGCAAGTAAAAAATGCTAAATTTAAGTTATATCTATAAAACATAGCAATGTAGGGTTTCCACAGTTTTTAAACATATATTTATTATTCACCCAACCTAAGCTATTTCAAAAGATCAAATGTCATATGACATAATTATATTCATAAATTTAAAATAACATGCTTACTGCACTTCAGTTTAATTTTGCTTATGCAACACAAGGGAAATGAATTAGATATGTGGTTACACATGTTTCCTTGGCCATGATTTTCATTTCTACCTGTTTTAAAAAAACAAATGAAAAATCTTTAGCATTTTTGGCTCATGGACCCTCACATGTGTGAATATGTATACATGTCCATGCAAGTGTATCTGTATGCAAAGAGAATATCTCAGTGTCATTTCAGAAGGAATGTAAAGAGTAATCATGTAAAATGCTTATTTATGAAAAATGTTGGTCTAGAAACTCTACAAATAAAATTAGTATAAGAAGTTTAGACGGGTAAATCTTAAAGAGACAACTTGAGATCTTACCTCTAAGTGGTGCTGTACACATTTGGTAGACTTGAGAGAAAGAATAGATTTGTTGGTGATGAGAAAAAGAAAAAAATCTTACCTAGTCAAGGCTAATTAAAATTTTCAATGACATTTTAAATTTGTATCTGAAAAACAGCCAAGGTTTCTGTTAGCTAAATTTGGAAGAATAAAGTATAGAGATGAACAATTTAAAAGACATAAAAATAAAAAAATTCTCTTTTTTTTGCACCAAAATAGACTTTCTTTTAATTCCATATTCCATTAACTTTTTTTTAACTTTTATTTAATGAATATAAATTTCCAAAGTACAGCTTATGGATTACAATGGCTTCCCCCCCATAACGTCACTCCTACCTGCAACCCTCCCCTCTCCCACTCCCACTCTCCTTCCATTCACATCAAGATTCATTTTCGATTCTCTTTATCTACAGAAGATCAGTTTAGCATACAATAAGTGAAGATTTCAACAGTTTGATCCCACACAGAAACATAAAGTGAAAAATAATAGATGATTTTTTGAATGATGATGAAATCAGATCAGACCTATTTTTTTTTTACAGAAGATCAGTTTAGTATACATTAAGTAAAGATTTCAACAGTTTGAACCCCCATAGAAACACAAAGTGAAATATACTGTTTGAGTACTCGTTATAGCATTAAGTCTCAATGTACAGCACGCTAAGGACAGATCCTACATGAGGAGTAAGTGCACAGTGACTCCTGTTGTTGACTTTACAAATTGACACTCTTGTTTATGGCCTCAGTAATCTCCCCATGCTCCAGTCATGAGTTTCCAAGGCTATGGATGCTGGCGAGGATGTGGGGAAAAAGGGACACTGACCCACTGTTGGTGGGAATGCAAACTGGTCAAGCCACTATGGAAGTCAGTCTGGAGATTCCTCAGAAACCTGAAGATAACCCTACCATTCGACCCAGCCATGCCACTCTTTGGGATTTACCCAAAGGAATTTAAATTGGCAAACAAAAAAGCGGTCTGCACCCTAATGTTTATTGCAGCACAATTCACAATAGCCAAGACCTGGAACCAACCTAAATGCCCATCAACGGTAGACTGGATAAAGAAATTATGGGATATGTACTCTTTAGAATACTATACCGCAGTAAGAAACAACGAAATCCAGTCATTTGCAACAAAATGGAGGAATCTGGAACACATCATGCTGAGTGAAATAAGCCAGTCCCAAAGGGACAAATACCATATGCTCTCCCTGATTGGTGACAACTGACTGAACACCAAAAAGGAAACCTGTTGAAGTGAAATGGACACTATGAGAAATGGTCACTTGATCAGCATAGCCCTGACTGTTAATGAACAACTTAATACATTATCCCTCTTAGTAGTTTTTTTGTCTGTTCTACTTAATATGACTGGTTTAATTCTATAATTAATACACAGTTATTCTTAAGTGTTGAAATTTTACTGAAATGTGATCCCTGTTAAACATAAGAGTGAGAATAAGAGAGGGAAGAGATGTACAATTTGGGACATGCTCAAGCTGACTTACCTCAAACGATAGAGTTAGAAACATACCAGGGGATTCCAATTCAATCCCATCAAGGTGGCATGTACCAATGCCATCTCACTAGTCCAAGTGATCAATTTCAGTTCACAATTGATCATAATGAAAGGACTAAGAGTCAAAGGGAGCACATAAAGAACTCTAGTACCTCCTAATACTAACTGATAGAATAAATAAAGGGGAGAGTGATCCAACATGGGAAGTGAGATACTCAGCAGACTCATAGAATGGCAGATGTCCTAAACAGCACTCTGGCCTCAGAATCAGCCCTAAAGGCATTCTGATCTGGCTGAAAAGCCCATGAGAATATTTCAGGCATGGGAAGCCAAGACACTCTGGCAAAAAAAAAAAAAAAAAAAAAAAAAAAAATCTCTGTGAGTGAGATCCCAGTGGAAAGAACAGGTCTTCAAAGAAGGAGGTACCTGTCTCTGAAGGGAGGAGAGAACCTCCACTTTGACTATGACCTTGTCTAAACAAGATAAGAGTCGAAGAACTCAAGGGGCTTCCATAGCCTTGAAAAAAATTCATTTTTAAAGATCATTCCTGTTATTTTCTATAGTGGCTCTATAAGTTATATTCCCACCAACAATGATCTATGGTTACCTTTGTCAAAACTTATCAAGAATACAAAGTATTCAAAGTATTCTTGATAACAGCCATATTAAAAGGGGTGTGATGATTTCTTTGCGGTTTTTTTTTTTTTTTTTGCATTTTCTCCTACTTAGGTTAAAATTTTTCATTATCTTCAACATTTTCCTATTGGAAAAATTGTCCAAGCTGAAATTTTCCATTTTAGAATACATAAAATACTTGAGCCCCAAACTCCCTTGCTGGTTTACAGTCTTCATATTAGACATTTTCTTCCATAGATTTTTAATGGCTATTTATAGGCCAAATTTAAGTTTGGTACATTTCATTATTGATTACATTTACATGATGGACAGAAGGCAATTTATAAAATGGTACTGACAAGAACAGCAAGATTTTCCTGGAATAGGTGTACATAAACACAACTATAAATTATTGCTTTATGTATCTTAGGGATTCATCATTTCATTTCTAAATAATCCTGGAATAAAAATGCAAACTATTTAAAACTTTGAATAGTTTCCATAATAATCAAACCCTTTTTATACAATTCAGCTTGAGTAATCGCTATAAATATAAAACACATTGAATATAAGAGAATCATAAAGCAGACAAGTTAAAGAATTGCAGATTGCACAGATTGGATCTCCCACTATCAATGACCAATTATCATAATAATCATAACATGGAAACAGGTCTTATACTTAGTTTTAAAATATAAAATCTTTAGATGTTCAAAATTAATCTTTAGTGCTTTTAAGTTTTGACACATTAATGAATTCTTTGGAATTTCTAGATGGATAGCTTCAATTGCCTTGAGAGAATGAACAGAATTAGCCTCCATTTTAAACCGATATATGATATAAATGGATTAAAACTTACTGAAGGGGCCGGTGCTGTGGCACATAGTGCAGTGCCAGAATCCCATATGGGTACTACTGATTTGAGACCCAGCTGCTCCACTGACCATCCAGCACTCTGCTGTGGCCTGGGAAAGCAGTAGAAGATGGTCCAACTCCTTGGGGCCTTGCACCCAAGTGGGAGACCTGGAAGAGGCTCCTGGCTCCTGGCTTTGGATTGGCCTAGCTCCAGCTACTGCAGCCACTTGGGGAATGAACCAGTGGATGGAGGATCTCTCTTTCTCTCTCTGCCTCTGCTTCTTTGTAAGTTTGCCTTTCAAATAAATTAATAAATCTTTAAAAAAAAGTTACTGAAGAAAAATTTCCTTCGCACCTATTAAATATACAATCAAAAATTCAAGTGACTTTTAGCAGAAATATGCAAATAAGACAATATGATCTCTATGAGCCCTTCACATGTAAAAGTCTATAAACATACCACAGAATCTGTTTGCACTTTGCAATCAATTGCCATGGAATTCACAGTGAAAAACATTATGACCAAGAAATTCAGAGAATAATTTTGAAGAGAGATGGAATTTAAACAGCCATGTGTAGAGGGGAAAAATATGTTGATTGACTAGTTTTAATTACAAAGGAAAGGGAAGTCAAATATTACGATGAGAATATCACTCAAGTATCTCACTGAGAACAATGAACAAACACATCATAACCCTATTCCCAAATATGTTAGCACTGGCTTCAGTGTTTTCTACTCAAACAATGGATGTATATTTATTTTATATGAAGGAAGCAAAACCAACATATTCCCTATAGAATACTAAAGTAGTCATCAAAAACTGTAGCTTAGAATCTTCTGTTTTTTCTGTATTTTGAGGCGGGGGGTTGGTGAAGAACTAAATTTGTTAGTTAAATAATGAAAAGAAGTGTTCTATAACTTCTTACTCTACATGTGAATTTCAAAGGCATTACCATATTTCTACCCCCTAGCACCAAGACATGAGCATATTGTATATAGAGAATGGAAGTTATGTAATATTGATAGAAAGGTAGACTCTTGGCTAGGTAGACAGGGACTGGAGGACATCTCCCCATCAGATGGAGGTAAGTCTTTTATGATCTGAAAAAAGCCCAGCACCCAGATTCTGTATAGGACTTCTGTAACTGGAATCTTAACTTTCATCCAATTAACCAATCAAAACTCTGACTTCTCAATGCCTCTCCTGAACCAATCATGAGAACTTCCCACTTCATAGCCTATTAAAAAAAAAAAAAAAAAAACCTAGACAATCAGTCTTCAATGGCTCCCTCTCTCAGGAACCCCTCTCAACTGCTGGGAGTTTTCTCCACTTTTTTTGTTTTTAATAATCCTGTTCACTTTGCTTCCTTGTCCATGCTCCTCGTTCTTCATGGACATAAGACTAAGGCAGAGAAAGAGAATCATAATCTAAAATAGATATAATCCATCAAAAATTCAGTTCAAAGAAAAGTCTGCAATATTTGTTAGGGATAGGACACAAATCTAAGTAATTCGAACTGCAGACTCATAACATTTCTTTGAGTCTTGTCTAGGATTGCAAAAAGGGTGAATAAAGATTGATGGCCTAGGCATCCTTTTTTGGAGATCCTCATTCTTTTCCATAGTCTGCTGTCAATTAAAACCACCAGAACTCTTGTCAGTCAGTTAAAAGTGATTCGCACAGCTGGCAGTTTTAAAGACTCAGAGAGAAGCTTGCTGGTGTAGAACTGATTAATCCCCCTCACCTTTTGTCACTGGAAAGGATGATCTTGTTCTCTGCCTGCTTCCTGCTATTGAAATCTGTGCAATTCATGAGACTGGAGTAAGGTATTGGAGGAATTGAAGGTTTGGGTCCAGGGCAGCTCCCCTATGTTTCCTGAAGGATCCCTTATGAGAACAAGATTTCTACTGCCTGCTAAGATACTGGACTAACATCTGCACCTGCCCCTGTCTTTCCTATTCATTAATACTTCTCAGTATCAAATATCAGGAAGGGAGCAGGGATGCTTCTAGCCACAGCTGGCCAGATGGGTTTTCCCACCTAAGCTAGCCAAAGAGAGACCTAATTCATTAATGTTTTTTCTTCCTCCTCTGCAGTTCACATTTTGATGATGACTTCTTTCTTCAGCTCTTGACAGCATCATTATCTGATTCTCCAACCCTGTGTTCAATGATGTATTTCATTGCCCTAAGTAATAGGATTCTATGTTGATGCTATGTTCTGGTCCTTTTAATCAGGGGTTTCCTGCGCTGCTGTAACAATCTAGCTAACAAAAATTTTCTGTCTTGGAGGAAAGTTTCATGAGGTTTCTCTTTTCTTTACTAAACCTTAATTGCTTAGGAAAAATGAATATTACAGAAGTTAACATTATCTGCCTATTTTTAATTGCATGGTTTCCATAACTCTGATTTGATCTGGCCCCCAGTTTTGGTTGAAATGCTCATTAAAGGGATTATAAAATGCATTGTAAGTTATAAAATTAAGTTGTGCTTATATAAAGGTCTGGTATTTTATACTCTAGAGTCAATGAGATATGATTCCAGAGTGGACCCGTACCCCATAGCTTTATATCAGATGGTTTGCCCTGTATATTTTATTGTTGCATGATGATGGGGAGTGGTGGGAATGTGTGCTCTTACCCTCATCTCAGAATATGACTAGGGTTCAGTCAATGCTGAGACAGGAAGCTAGCTCCATTTTCCCCCTACTCTTTCCTTGTATGCACCCAGCTTACTCCTGACCCTCTCCCACCTAGCATGTCCTGGCACCAAGGGTTAAAGGCCCTGAGAGGGTATACAGTTACAGGGTACACATCAGAGACTGGGAACTGCCCAGCACACAGGAGATAAGCACACACATACTACATTCTAGCTATGTGGCCTCAGCTGGCTCAAGAGGAGAAAAACGTTAAGTGGTGGTGCTGTGGCCTGTCCAAACTAGCAGGTCAGAGTCTATAAAGAACTGACAAAAGCACAGGCAAGCAAAAAATTTTATAAAAACAGTATTGCCAGACCAAAATATTGATCAAAAAGGGAAGCTGAGACAGAAGGGAGGATCAAAGTTAGGCACAGATAAAAGCTACCATTCCTGCTGGCTTAACTCTCCTTGATTTTCAGTGACAGGTAACCACACACTCATTAGCTACAGGATTAAGGGTCCCAGGGACACACTGAAGTTGTGCAAGAGCAGTAAGAGCATCTACTCCTGTTTTCTGGTGACTCTGTATTGTAGGTTCCAAGATGCTATGCTCCCACAATCCAGGAACTTGCAAGGGGCATTGCAAGTGGGTAGACATAAACTTGGAGATGCCACTTTTTCCTATCTTCTTATTTCAGATGGGTAATTAACCATCTTCAGCATACATGCTTTTGTAGTGCAATATCAGGCACTAAAATTCTTTTGATCCTCTAACATTGCAGAAGCCTGGTCTTTTTCTGCACCATGTCATGGCCAGGATATAAGATGTAGGATAAAAAGTCCTCCCTCAGAGGAAAGCATTAACTATAACACCATTTTCCAACTAGATACTTTCTGTAATATAGCAGAGAAATTGTCTCAGATCCTTTAAGTCCAATTTTTTTTCCAGTAAGGTAAACCAGACTTGGTAAGGTAGGCCACACACTTTTATCAAGAGTTACCCCCAAGACCTTAGCTGCCCCTCCCTCTCAACCTGCCTGAAATACTGTACACCATTTCCAACACCTACTGCTTCTGTTCTGTAATGCCCTGAGGTTACTTGTTAGCAAACAGCACACCTGAATGCTTGCATTTATGTTCCTCCAGGAGGGTCCTGGAGGGTTCAGTGCCCCTACTTGGATTCAGGTCACCTTTTACCTACAAGATCTTAGACAGATAAAGGGGAATTTGAGATTTTCACATAAGCCTGCTAGATATTTTGAGGACTTGCAGAGTTTGTTCTATGTCTACAATCTCACTTGGAAACATGTAGTGTTACTTCTAAACTAGACCTTAACATGGACTAGAAAACAATCTGTTCGCCAAGCTTCAGAAACTTTGAAGGATGCATTTATATGACATTCACACCCTCATCTGATCAAGGAGCCCAGGAACAGATAATTCTTACAGGAAAACAGGCTATTCCTTAAGAAAAGCTTCACCCTAAGTGAACAGCTGATGACCCTGTAGATGAACAGAAATGAAAATATTTTACTGCTTGTATCCTGGAGGGATTTAGAAGAACCAGATCCAAGCCCCTAAAACTATGACAAGCTTTTTATGATAAACCAACATCCAAAGGAGAATCCCTTCTGTTTCCAAGAAAGAGTGGAGGCATTATCCAAACATTTTCCCTATCTACTGATTTGGTATTAAAGAATTACTTCAGTTATTAAAGAATAGGGTCATTACTCAAAAAGCCAAGATATTAGAAGAAATCTTTGGGCTGACGCTGTGGCACACTAGGTTAATCATCTGCCTGTGGTGCTGGCATCCCATAGGGGCACCGGGTTCTTGTCCCAGTTGCTCCTCTTCCAGTCCAGCTCTCTGCTGTGGCCCGGGAAAGCAGTGGAGGATGGCCCAGGTGCTTGGTCCCCTGCACCCACATGGGAGACCAGGAAGAGGCACCTGGCTCCTGGCTTCGGATCGGCGCAGAGTGCCAGGCATAGCGGCCATTTGGGGGGTGAACCATCAGATGGAAGACCTTTCTCTCTGTCTCTCTCTCTCACTGTTTGTAACTCTACTTGTCAAATAAGTAAATAAAAAATCTTAAAAATAAGAAATCTTCAAAAACAAGCTACTGGACATGAGAGTAAAATCTCCTGAAGTTTGCCTCTTTTGGTCTTTTCCAGTGGGACCATGAAGAGACCAAATAAGAAAGAATGGAAAGAAAACAGTCAGAGTTCTGGAAGCAGCATTATGGCCACACTAACCTGAGGATATCCAGAGGTCTCCAAAGTGCTATGGCTGTGGTTAGGCAGCACACTTCAAAAAGGCATGTATACATTCCATTCCCCAGAGAAAACCCTTACGACCTTCTCCTGTTTGAAATGGGGATTACTTGAGGGTTAACTGCCACCATAGAGCAAGGCCTCTGGAGTGGGGCTCTGTTTATCAGATGATCATTAATACTGAAGAGGCTAGAGCTTCTCCAACAGGCTCCTAAAACCCAGACCAAAGCACTCAGAAGTCCCAGATGTTCCTAGCCTTTACAGGGAAGTTGATTTCCTTCTCAATATGGGGGCCGCTTTTTCTGTCCTTTCAAATACAGATTTCCATTCTTCTATTAGTATGGCCAAGAGAACATCTCAGGAGAGGTTTTAGATAATTTACCAGCCCCTAAGACGTAAGTTGGATACTATGTTTTTTTACACATACATTCCTTATTATACCAAAGAATCCAACACCACTTCTCAGGCGAGTTCTCTCAGCCCAGATGGGAATTACCATCCTCATGGCTCCAGGATGCCTACTCCTTATTGAAAAAGATTGTACTCCAGAGATTTGGACCACATTCTAAAGCACAACAAAAAGAGACCAAATAGTGAGAGAAACTGATTTGTGGATTTAGCAGCCAGGTCAGTGGCCAAGGAAACTCCCTCCTTCAAATTTTTTTTTTTTTTTTTTTGGACAGGCAGAGTGGACAGTGAGAGAGAGAGACACACACACACAGAGAGAAAGGTCTTCCTTTGCTGTTGGTTCACCCTCTAATGGCCGCTGTGGCTGGTGTGCTGCAGCCGGTGTACCACGCTGATCCGAAGGCAGGAACCAGGTGCTTCTCCTGGTCTCCCATGGGGTGCAGGGCCCAAGCACTTGGACCATCCTCCACTGTACTCCCAGGCCACAGCAGAGAGCTGGCCTAGAAGAGGGGCAACCAGGAAAGAATCCAGTGCCCCGACCAGGATTAGAACCCAGTGTGCCAGCGCTGCAGGCGGAGGATTAGCCTATTGAGCCACGGCACCAGCCTCAAGTTGTTTTAGGTCCTTTTGATTTGGGAAAAACCTGTACAAGAGATGAGGCCACGATACTTCTCTAAAGGGACTTAATGTACACTTTCTAGAAATTATAGTCTCAAGCTCAGTATATGGCCTAAGTCTAAAAAAGGAAGAATAAATCCTTTCTCCAACCAATGAAAGGCACTAAACTCCCCATCAAGCTTTCCAACTGGGGAAAGACAAGACTTTCAGCTTGCTCAGAGGCTATTTATGGGAAATGACCTCTCTTGGGACTATTAATCATGTTGTAGGTGTCTGTGAGCTTTGTCTTATTAACAACCCATTGAATTACATATTTCTTCTCTCCAGAATACAAGAAAAAGTAAGCTATCCAAGGGGGAACTGACAACTAGATTTTACTCACATGCCTAAATTAATAGATACCTATTGGTCTAGGTAGACCCTATCACTTATGGGGTGGAAGCCTTCCCTTGTACAACTTAGAAAGCAACTAAAGTAGCAAAGCAGCTGATCTCTGAAATAGTCCCTGAATTTGGACTGCCTAAGAGCCTACAAACTGACAGTGCCCCTTCTTCAAGGTGAGTGTCAGGGAGTCTCTAAGACTGTAGATTTACAATAGTACCTCCACTGTGCCTAGAGGCCTCAGTTGTCAGGAAAGACTGGTGACATCTTAATTCCAGAGCTGTCTCAGGATACACCTCTCCTGAATCTTTATTCCGCCCATAGCCGTAATTCATTTTAGGGACACTCCTTCAAATTTAGGATTGAGCTTTATGAAATGCAATACAACCATCCTTTCCTCACTAATTATCTCCTAACGGACAATGAAACCTCATATGTGATCAGATCCATCACAGCACTTAACAAATCCCAACAGGCCAATCAAGATCTCTGGTAGACACAACCCAGGGGACCAAGAAGCAATAAATGTGCTCCAAGAGACTAAGTGTTATTGGTCAAAATCCTTCAAACTCACTGTTCCTCCTTAGAGGAAAGTTGGGACAGACCCTATACTATGATTCTAGTCTCACTACAGTTCAAGAGTTTGGATTTGACCCCTGGACCCACCACTTCTAAGGAAAGTCTGGGTTTTGTACCAACTTCAGATTTGATACTGGAGGATGATGGTGATAACTCCAAAGGCAATAAATACTCTTGTCAAGCCACGGAATGACAAACTTTTTTTAAAATTTTTTTTTAACTTTTCTTTAATGAATATAAATTTCCAAAGTACAGCTTATGGATTACAATGGCTTCCCCCCCATAAATTCCCTCCCACCCGAAATCCTCCCCTTTCCCACTCCCCCTCCCCTTCCATTCACATCAAGATTCATTTTCAATTCTCTTTATATACAGAAGAGCAATTCAGTATATATTAAGTAAAGATTTCAACAGTTTGCACCCACACAGAAACACAAAGTGTAAAATACAGTTTCAGTACTAGTTATAGCATTAAATCTCAATGTACAGCACACTAAGGACAAACATCCTACATGAGGAGTAAGTGCACAGTGACTCCTGTTGTTGACTTAACAAATTGACACTCTTGATTATGGTGTCAGTAATCACCCTAGGCTCTGTCATGAGTTGCCAAGGCTATGAAGACTTTTGAGTTCGCCGACTCTGATCTGATTTAGAAAAGGTCTTAGTCAAAGTGGAAGTTCTCTCCTCCCTTCAGAGAAAGGTATCTCCTTATTTGATGGTCTGTTCTTTCCACTGGGATCTCATTCACAGAGATCTTTCATTTAGGTCATTTTTTTTGTTTTGCCAGAGTGTCTTGGCTTTCCATGCCTGAAATACTCTCATGGGCTTTTCAGCCGGATCTGCATGCCTTAAGGGCTGATTCTGAGGCCAGAGTGCTGTTTAGGACATCTGCCATTCTATGAGTCTGCTGTGTATCCTGCTTCCCATGTTGGATCATTCTCTCCCTTTTTTTATTCTATTTGTTAGTATTTTCAGACACTCTTCTTGTTTATGTGATCCCTTTGGTTCTTAGTCCTATCTTTATGATCAATTGTGAACAGAAATTGATCACTGGGACTAGTGAGATGGCATTGGTACATGCCACCTTGATGGGATTGAATTCGAATCCCCTGGTATGTTTCTAACTCTATCGTTTGAGGTAAGTCAGCTTGAGCATGTCCCAAATTGCACATCTCTTCCCTCTCTTATTCCCACTCTTACATTTAACAGTGATCACTTTTCAGTTAAGTTTCAGCCCTTAAGAATAACTGTGTATTAATTACAGAATTCAACCAAAAGTATTAAGTAGAACAACCAAAAAAAATACTAAAAGGGATAAAGTATTAAGTTGTTAACTGAAAAGTTGGTGGACTTAAACTTTTTAAAAAGATTAAGTAAATCTGTCATGCACTTTCTTCCCCAGCCTATCATCCATCAGTCCCATTATCAAGCAGCAGTTTTTTGAGAATAGCTTTGATACTATGATACTCAGGGTGCTAATTCTTTTCACATTATTGTTCCCTGCATACCTCCACTTATGATATGGTGCCATGGCTTTACTACCATTGGCTGTATGAAACATATACAGTAAAGGTTTACAAATCACCCCTTTATTAGGAGAACATGCTCATGACAACCCCACTTAGAAAGATCAAGAGTAGGATATTTCCATTATATAGGCCTCTTTTAGCTTTTCAGTATCCTCAGCTTGGAGAGTTTCATCTGAAATCTCACTCTTATGCTTCAATAGGAATGGGAGGCTGTGATAAATGTCATCAATGTTCAAGTTCTATGGACTTGCAGAATCACTGGGCATTAGATATCATCACAGCTCCATAAAACATAACATGATTAAATGAAACAAGTTACTTTTGAAGTAATAACTCCAACCAAGTGGAATTAAATATACAGGTTCTAAAAGATAGTATTGAGTTTATACTTGCTGGCCATAATCTCTCTTGTCCTTTTTAAATACATCTAGCATATTTACTTTGATTTTTCCTTTTGTAGCACCTCTTTGCTTTTTTGTGATACCATTTATGTTTGAGCTCTATACACTTAACCATCTTATATAGCTTGTCTCTTCTTGTCTCTAGAAGCTATTATATTACAGATGATCTTACAGGTGAATCCAAAAATGTAGGTCTTCTGCCAGGAACCACTGGACATTCTTCTTGATCAGAAGGCCTGACTGCTCTCTCCAAAATGATCCCTCACTAGTTCAAAGTAGCCAGAGTGGTCACCACCACTGCTCATTAATGAAATTTATGGTTACCTCTTCAGAGGAAGATTGAAATATAGGCTCCCAGCTAGGTAGACAGGCACCAGGGTGGCCCTCCCCAACATCTGGGGATACTTCTTGGAGGATGTGAGAGAAGTCATGCAACCAGCTTTTGGAAAGGACTTCTGTGATTGGACACTCAACTTTCACCCAATTTGCCAGTCAAAATTGTCACTTCTCAATGCTTCTCCCAGACCATTCATGAGAACTGTCCCTTTTGCAGCCTATAAAAATCCCAGTCAGCCTTAAGAAACCACTAAAGACTGTTGGAAAGCATTCTCAGCTTCTTTTTAATAAACTTCCTGCATTTTATTTACTCTTCCTTATCCATGCTCCATATTCTTCATGAACACAAGACAAAGAACCCTTCAGAAAAAACAATTGCAATCAAAATGAACTGTAGCTTTCAAAATTCAACAGAAAGAAAAATCTGCAACATTGCTTTGGTATGAGAAATAAACCCAAGTGACTAAAACCATAAATTCCTGCAACAATATCATTAGTATCAATGTTCATTTAGATAAAATTACATACTGAAGTGTGGCTTTCACTTTGCATATACTTTGAAATTAAAATTGCATTTATTATTATGCTTACATAATTACATTGCTGAATGTACTTGTCCAAGTTACAGTCTAAAATATTTTATATATTATTAATTTTTTAATAATGATTTTAAGTTTGTTTTTTTTCTTTTTTCTTTAGTAAATATAAATTTTCAAAGTACAGTTAATGGATTACAATGGCTCCCCCCCGATAATTTCCCTCCCACTCACACCCCTCCCATCTCCCGCTCCCTCTCCCATTCCATGCTAAGTAAAACAAACAGATGCATATATTTATTAAAACACATGAAAAGAACAAGAAACAAAATTGGGGAAAACTGGGAGTTCTTTGTTATTAGAAAGTAATAAGAACAATTGACTAATCTGATTGATAATGCATTTATATCTGGATCACAAATGTATACATTTGCACTTCTAAAGGAATTCTTTAATTTGACATTTTAAGCTAATCTGCATGCAATATTAGTTTTCAGATATTCCTAGGTAATTTTCTACTTTATTCTGTCCCTTAAATTTGGAAATTTTTATAACTATGGCATTAATATTAGTATATTAGTTATGGAACCATTATATATGGTCAAAAGCATAGGGCATTTTTTGTATGTTTGGGTATGTGCTTACAAATAAAACAGCATATCACAAAATAATTAGTTTTCTTCAGGACAGCTGTCCTGGGGCAATAAATTGTAGAAATGTAGTTAAACATGCACCATCTGTGAAGGAGTCTGTCATGTAGAATCAGCAATACTGTGTTTAATAAATATCCTGTAGGTTTGGCAGTTTCTCCTTTCAGGTATGACATTTTTAAAAGGTTGCCAAGGTGCTACACTTTTAATATTCTGTTTTGACTTCACTTCCAATAGTAGAGATCATTATTTTATAGTATAAAGAAAGGTTTGGTCATTTATCTACAGGGAAAATTGTCTATTCATAAACAGATGCTACAACAAGGTTAATGTGTGTTGGATGACATGTTTATTAGTTCAGTAAATAAAAATAAGGAATGATAAGCAAAAGTCTTGTCCTGCTAACACAATGCTATATAAAACAAAAACCACAACCAAAATATGCATAAATACAAAATATTTGCTTATTGGGAATAAACACGATCCATAAACTGAATAATTTCCTAAGTACTCATTTTTATAAACATTAAGGAATACAATTAGTGTATATTCTGAAACATTAGATAAGAAACAAATCCAAATAAGTTAACTTCTTAATTTTACATAGTGGTTATAACCAAATGCCCTTTTTCTTACTGACTGCAAATAGATATATTTAATTTATATATTGTAATTTTGCAGATAAAGTAGATATATAATTCATTTGATATGACATCGTTGACCAAACAAATCAAATATTATTATTATTTTTAAAGATTTATTAATTAATTTAAGAGATACTTACATAGAGAGGGAGAGACAGAGAGAAAAATTTTCCATCCACTGGTTCACTCCCCACATGTTGACAGCTGCCACAGCTGAACTGATCCAAAGGAAGGAGCAAAGAGCTTCTTCCATGTTTCCCATGTGGGTGCAAGGGCCCGAGCACTTGGGCCATCTTCTAATCCTTTCCCAGGCCACGGCAGAGGGCTGGATCAGAAAAGGAGCAGCCAGGATATGAACCAGTGCCCATATGGGATGCCAGCACTGCAGGCAGAGGCTTAGCCTATTGTGCCATAGCATCTGCCCCAATCAAAATATTATTATAAAAATAAGTAGGGGTTCAGACTGGTTGTTTTGTTTTTGACCTGGTATCATCTTTTTCTTATTTACATCTTTATTTTCTAGAACTCTGAATATAATTCGGTTCAATTTTATTTTAAAGAATTTTTTTTTGAGATTTAAAAACAAGATTTCTTAAAGACTTCTAGCCAGAGTGGCATTGAGGGGTGCTCCAATAGAGGCAAAACCTGAAAGGGATGGTGGTAGTGGGGTTTTTAAGCACAATTTTAGGGAATAAAATCTCAGCAATAAGATTAACATTCCGTTACAAGGTGGGGACAAAACCCATCAAAAGACTTGATTTGCAATCTTTTGTACTATTAAATGAAGGACTACTGAGAGTTCAGAGTAAGCATAAGACTAAAATAATTGATATGTCTGTAAGTAGTTGAAAACGTAAGTAGAAACCACGAAACTCCGGAGGGGAGAAAAATTGTGTGACCTTGTGATCTTCACTAGTATTTACAAAATAACAATACAAATAAGAAAATCCAAATAAGGCAAAATTAGGCTAGCAATGTTGCCATGGACACTACAACTTGAGCAATGTTATATACTTTTTATTGTTGAAGAAGATATGGAAAAATGCAATGGATAAAGCATATCTTTACAAACAGGTAAGTACAGGAGTTTCTACATTGTTTCAATAAAACTTTATTCACTTTATGTTATGCATCAAGGATGGGTTATAAAAGCATGAGTGGGAAATCTGGGCATATTTGGAGAACCAGATTAAAAGCCACAGAAAAGAGACAATATACTGTTAAAAATACACATTTTAATGTCATAATTTTGCCTATGCCAAACATTACTGTGAGGATTACATTTCTCCCCATGTTAATGCATATAAATTCACAGAAATAGTCTATTTTCTTATTAGGTTAATAAACTTTAGTCATTTAACCTAACAAGATCCCTGAGTTTGGGTCCTGGCTCCACTCCCAATTCAGCTTCCTGAAAATAAGTATCCTTTACCTGCAGGCAGCAGGTAATGGCTCAAGTAGTTGGAAACATGGCACCCACATTAGAGAACTGGTTGAGTTCTGAGTTCTGGATCCTGGGATAGGAGAATAGATCAGGTCCAGTCTTGGCACTTGAAAACATTTTAGGGAGAAAACTCTCTCTCTCTCTCTCTCTCTCTCTCTCATCTCTCTCAATCTTCCTCTTTGTACCTTTCAAATATTTAAATAAATAATCAAATAAAAATAAAATGTAAAAACAATTTAAGCAATAATTATTATGCATAATCCATCATCAAATTTACTGCTTCAAACATTTTGAAGCTGTTTCAAGATTACTATAGCTTTGTTCTTAATGTGGGTGCTGGGTATGAATGTGAACAGATGAATAAAGACTCACTTATCTGCACACATACATACTTTTCTTGGTGTGTATACTGTACTTCAATAAAATGTCAAAAAACCATTGTCTTGTAGCATACTATCATATTGGATTACTGTTAGAGAAATCTTCAGAAATTTATTCTGGCCACATAGTATAATTTCCAATTTCATGAAAACGTTAAACTTTCCTTCAACCTATTAAGATAAAAATTGTTTGAATTAATGTTCTACCACATGAAGGATTGGATTATCACTTGAAATGCATCACTATTTGGAAATATTAATAGAATCATACCTGATAGATCCTTGATTAGAAATGAACTTTACTGTGAAATGTCAGTAAGGAACTTCATATACATTATCAGAGATTTTCTAAGAGCAAAGAATAGAGTTTTACCACAGCCAACATTTTAGGGAATAGAATATGTAAGGCGTGAAGTAAATATGTTTTCTAAAATATATTCTGCGATGCACTGGATAGAGGGAATCCCTTCTTGTAAAGATTTGAATATCTTCTCTTGCAGATTTATGTATTTCATTACTGGAAATAGTTTACTTTCAAATATAATTGATATGGCTCATGGTTTACTGCCAGATACACTTTCATTGTGTCATAGCTGCTGCATATAATGACATTCTGCAAGGATATCACTGACACTAGTACTTTTTCTTCCATAACAACACTCAGGGGCATATTTTTAACACAGAATGAATCAGAGAATCACGCTCATAACTTAGGGAATGTGATGCTACAAATTGATTCCACTGAGTTCTATCCAGATGTTTCTTCACACATAATCCATATTAATTTATTAAAAGAAACCATACACATTTATGAGCTGATTATTTTTTGTTGAATCATAAATTAACAGAGCTGTATAAGACAGCAAAACTCTGGAATACATGATTTATTCCTAAATTGTTTTAAAACTGATGAAAGCTGAAGATCTTAACATGGTAATATCATGCAATTATATGAAGCATTTAAGGAGTTATAACCCAGGACGTTATTTTCCAAAAGAGTTGATGATGGAGGAAATCCCCTGAAGAAACCCCAGCTTGCATTTCCCTGATGATTAGTGATATCAGCGTTTTTCATATTATCTCTAGCCATTTGTTTGCCCTTTTAAAAATAATATATCTATACTGTATACCATTAGCTTACATTTATTGGATTATTGTCATCTTTTGATGTTGAGTTGTTTGAGTTCCTTATGTATTCTGGATACTAGCCTCTTGCAAGATGTATACTGTGAAAATATTTATCTCCTTTCTATAGGTTATTCATTTGCTCTGTTGAATGTTTACTTTCTTATTCAGAAAGTTGTGATTTTCACTCATTGTTTAACAAATAATCAGCATGCACCTTCAAGGTACTGAGCACTTGAATTGGCACCTGAATATATTAGGAAAAAATAAAGATGATATCTGATGCTATCTATTCTTATTGACCTTCAATATCTTCAATTTTAATTGAAATGAACACCAGGTAACTAATAACATAAATAAAGAATACATGGGACATTGGAGGTTGATAAGTGATGCAAAGGAAAACAACCAGGAAAGGGTTAATTGTGTAAAATGATTTAAGAGAGAATATATGAAAAAGGAGACATTGAAATGCTGTCTTATTTAATAGGTAAGTGAGATAAATACCCAATGAGAAATTGGCATTTAATCAAAGACATGCAGGGATGATGGTCATATGAACACCTGGGGAAAGAATGGTCCATAGTTCAAATAAATTCCCTAAGGGAGAACCAACCTTGGCATGCTCCAAGTGTCTTAAGAAAGCTTACGTTGGTATAATTGAGAGGGAAGACATAGGTCATAATAGATGGCCTCGGAAAGGTAATAGAGAGTTTATTAGGATGCAATTTGTAAGCAAAATAACTCTAAGTTAAGTGAGGACCCAATTTTTTATTTTGAGCAAAGGATTGCTATGCTATAACTCACAACTTTAAAATAGTGACTAATCAGCTTATAAACAATAAAGTGTAGAGGAAAATGTAGAATCCTAGAAATAACTCTAATTACAGGTGCGGTCTATGTTTATAATAATATGGTAGCTTGGGACCAGTGCTGTGCTTAGTGGTTAGGGCCGCCACCTGCAGTGCTGGCATCCCATGTGGGAGCTGATTTGGATCCCGGCTGCTATACTTCTGAACCAGCTCTCTGCTATGGCCTGGGATATGCTATGGCATACATGTGGGAGACCCAGCAGAAGCTCCAATCCTGGTTTTGGATCAGTGCAGCTCCAGCACTGCAATGATCTAGGGACTGAGCCAATGGATGGAAGACCTGTCTGTCTCTCTCTGCCTCCGCTTCTCTATAACTCTGTCTTTCAAATAAATAAATAAATCTTTAAAAAATATTATGGTAGCAATCCAAGCTCAAAAAATGTTGTATTTCTAGTTATAGAGTATTCTGAAGGTATGACAATCAGATTTTATTGTGAGTAGACATAGACATCATGTTATGGTTAAGATGATTCCAATTTCAGTGTCAATAACTGGAAATATTTCCATTAGCCAAAATGTGTCAGGTTATAGGAAAATAAGACTTGGCAGAGAAATAAAATGGATTTCAATTAAGATACATTGAGTCTGAGCTATCTAAGGGCTTATCAGTAGAGAGTAGTGAATATGCAGTTACATAGTAAGTCTTGATTCATGATATAAATTTACATGCTGTCAGCACATAGGTGGCAATTAGTGCCCGAGGTGTACTCACCAAGGGAGAGAATACAAAAACTTCAAAATGTTCACTGAAAAACGGAACAAAAACTGGGGTTTTTCTTTTTTTAAGAATTATTCATTTGAAAGGCAAATTATAGAGAGAAAGACAAAAGGGGAGAGAGCATCTATCTGCTGATTCACTTTCCAGATGGCTGCAAAAGCTGACCTTAGGTCAAGTTGAAGCAAGGAGCATGGAACTCTATCCAGGGCTCCCTCACGGGTGACAGTAGCCCAAGTACCTGGGTCATCTTCTCATACATTCCCAGAAGAATTAGCAAGGAGCCAGGTTAGAAAAAAATCAGCAGGACTCAAACTGGCACTCATATGGGATTCTGGCATCAAAGGTGGTAGTTTAATGCACTGTGTCACAATGCTGGCCCCAGTGAGTTTGTTTCAATGCAATTTTTTTTCTGAAATTCATGCATACTTTTTTTTTCATAATACATGTATCTCATGAATTCTTGGGTGGTCCTTCCCTAGACATAGAAGAAAAAAGTCATGTTCCACTGAAACGATTTTGTAAATCAAAATGGCCACCTCATTTATCTGCTACTTAGAAGTTATGAAGAAATACAGATAAATATGGTTGGAGAAATCTATTCAATTATGTTTGAAAAATGAATAATATCCATATGAAAAGTATTTTACATATGATTTCACTGGAATTTCCACTGAGAATTCCATGATTTTATAAAGGCATCTGAAAAGATATCAAGAAAAAGGGGAAATGATTTTTGAAGAAATTTCATGTAATTTAGATATGCTGGGATAAAATGCTGACAAATTCAGGTTAAAAAGAACAATTTAAAAAGTGAGGTGTCCTGGGGGCTGGTGCTGTGGCGCAGAGGGTTAAAACCCTGGCCTGAAGCGCCGGCATCCCATATGGGCGCCGGTTCTAGTCCCGGCTGCTCCTCTTCCGATCCGGCTCTCTGCTGTGACCTGGGAAAGCAGTGGGAGATGGCCCATGTCCTTGGGCCCCTGCACCCATGTGGGAGACCCGGAAGAAGCTCCTGTCTCCTGGCTTCAGATCAGCACAGCTCCGGCCATTGCAACTGTTAAAAAAAAAAAAAAAAGTGAGGTGTCCTGAAAAACTGTGGCTGGAATCATCTGAAATAAATTTAGTCTTTGTATTACAATAAAGTAATAGCTGCAATGACAATGCATACTAAAATGTAACTCTACATAGAAGCACTATTTTTCATTTCATACTCAATTCACAATAACATCAATGCTAATGTAAATATGCTAATGAAATGAAATGTGACTATTAGATGAATCAATGCAAAATAAATCTCCATGTTGTGTCATAGGTATTACATTTAATAAAAACTATTTGAAATAAGGACTCAATAATTATTTTGTGTATGAGGGAGTAGGGAATCAGCTGTAAGGAATTTTACATTCTGACTTGACTGAACAAGTTGAGTGTCTGCCTTCTTGGAAAGACCCCAGATGCACAGGCAGTCAAAGCTAGAAATAATAATTGGGATTACATCAAATTGAGAAGATTCTGTACTGTAAAAGAAACAAGAAAGTGAAGAGTCATCCAACAGAATGGGAAAAAATATTTGCAAATTATGCAACTGATACAGGATCAACAACCAGAATCTACAAAGAGATCAAGAAACTCCACAACAACAACAAAAAACCAAACAACCCACTTAAGAGATGGGCCAAAGACCTAAAAGACATTTTTCAAAAGAGGACATCCAAGTGGCCCACAGACACATGAAAAAATGTTCAGGATCACTAGTCAACAGGGAAATGCAAATCAAAACCACAATGAGGTTTTACCTCACCCTGGTTAGAATGGCTTACATATAGAAATCAACCAACAACAGATGCTGGAGAGGATGTGGGGGGGAAAAGGGACACTAATCCACTGTTGGTGGGAATGCAAACTGGTAAATCCACTATGGAAGTCAGTTTGGAGATTCCTCAGAAACCTGAAGATAACCCTACCGTTCGACCCAGCCATCCCACTCCTTGGAATTTACCCAAAGGAATTTAAATTGGCAAACAAAAAAGCGGTCTGCACCCTAATGTTTATTGCAGCTCAATTCACAATAGCTAAGACATCTAATCAACCTAAATGCCCATCAACAGAAGACTAGATAAAGAAATCATGGGATATGTACTCTATAGAATGTTATACAGCCGTAAAAAATGAAATCTTGTCATTTGCAACACAATGGAGGAATCTACAAAACATCATGCTGAGTGAAATAAGCCAGTCCCAAAGACAACTAATTGAGCACCTAAAAAGAAATCTGTAGAAATGAAACTGACACTATGAGAAACAATGACTTGATCAGCCCTTGTTCTGACTGTTGAGGAACAGCTTACTATTTTATTCTTTTCAGTATTTTCTTATTCTACTTAATACCATTGGTTGAACTCTTTAATTAACACACAATTAGTCTTTTGTGTTTAAATTTAACTGAAAATAGATTCCTGTTAAAAATGAGTGGGAATAAGAGAGGGAGGAGATGTACAGTTCGGCATACACTCAATGGGACTTATCCCTAATGGTAGAGCTAGAAATGTGCCATGGGACTCGAAAATTCATTAAGTTTGTGTGTACCAATGCCATCTTACTAGCTGAAGTGATAAGCTTAAGTTCATAATTGATCATAAAGATATAATTAAGTGTCATAGGGATCACATAAATAAGACCAGTGTCTGCTAATAATAACCAGTAGAATTAAAAAAGGAGAGAATGATCCATCATGGGAAGCGGGGTACACAGCAGACTCATAGAATGGCAAATACCCTAAACAGCACTCTGGCCTCAGAATCAGCCCTTGAGGCATTCAGATCTAGTTAAAAAGCCCCTGAGAGTTTCTCAGGCATGGAAAGCCAAGACACTGTGGCAAAAAAAAAAAAAAAAAAAAAAAAAAAAAAAGGTCTAAATGGAAGATCTCTGTGAGTGAGATCCCAGTGGAAAGAATGGGCTACCAAAGAAGGAGGTACCTTTCTCTGAAGGGAGGAGACAACTTCCACTTTGACTATGCCCTTGTCTAAATAAGGTAGGAGTTTGTTAACTCAAGAGGCTTCCATAACCTTGGCAACTCATGATAATTATGATTATCAGGTGATTACTGATGTCATAAAAAAGAGTGTCAATTGTTAAATCAACAGCAGGAGTCACTGTGCACTTACTCTCCATGTAGGATCTCTGTCCTTAATGTGTTTTACATTGTGAATTAATGCTATAACTAGTACTCAAACAGTAATTTATACTTTGTGTGTCTTGTGGGTGCAAACTGTTGAAATCTTTACTTAGTATATACTAAATTTATCTTCCATGTATAAAGATAATTAAAAATGAATCTTACTGAAGAATGGGATGGGAGAGGGAGTAGGGAATGAGATGGTTCGCGGGTGGGAGGGTGGTATGGGGGAAGAACCACTGTAATCCTAAAGTTGTACTTTTAAAATTTATATTTATTAAATAAAAATTTTAAAAATAAAAATAAAAACAAAAAAACAAAAACAAGTTGAGTGTCTGCATTTAGTGAACATTAAATCTACAGGTGACATTGGTACTGATTAAATTCCTCTTTTTTTTTTCAAATATCTATTTTCCTAAAAATTTGCCTCAGTTTATATTGTACTATTTAATCTCAATAGACACCGAGAAAGCATTTGATAAAATACAACACCCGTTCATGATGAAAAACTCTAAGCAAACTGGGTTTGGAAGGAACATTCCTCAAAACAATCAAAGCAATCTATGAAAAACCCACAGCCAACATCCTATTCAATGGGGAAAAGCTGGAAGCACTTCCACTGAGATCTGGTACCAGACAGGGATGCCCACTCTCACCACTGCTATTCAATATAGTTCTGGAGGTTCTAGCCAGAGCTATTAGGCAAGAAAAAGAAATTAAAGGGATACAAATTGGGAAGGAAGAACTCAAACTATCCCTCTTTACAGATGATATGATTCTTTATTTAGGGGATCCAAAGAACTCTACTAAGAGATTATTGGAACTCATAGAAGATTTTGGCAAAGTAGCAGGGTATAAAATCAATGCACAAAAATCAACAGCCTTTGTATACACAGGCAATGCCATGGCTGAGGAAGAACTTCTAAGATCAATCCCATTCACAATAGCTACAAAAACAATCAAATGCCTTGGAATAAACTTAACCAAGGATGTTAAAGATCTCTACGATGAAAATTACAAAACCTTAAAGAAAGAAATAGAAGAGGATACCAAGAAATGGAAAAATCTTCCATGCTCATGGATTGGAAGAATCAATATCATCAAAATGTCCATTCTCCCAAAGCAATTTACAGATTCAATGCAATACCAATCAAGATACCGAAGACCTTCTTCTCAGATCTGGAAAAAATGATGCTGAAATTTATATGGAGACACAGGAGACCTCGAATAGCTAAAGCAACCTTTTACAACAAAAACAAAGCTGGAGGCATCACAAAACTGGATTTCAGGACATACTACAGGGCAGTTGTAATCAAAACAGCATGGTACTGGTACAGAAACAGATGGATAGTCCAATGGAACAGAATTGAAACACCAGAAATCAATCCAAACATCCACAGCAAACTTATATTTGATCAAGGATCCAAAACCAATCCCTGGAGTAAGGACAGTCTATTCAATAAATGGTGCTGGGAATACTGGATTTCCATGTGCAGAAGCATGAAGCAAGACCCCTACCTTTCACCTTACACAAAAATCCACTCAGCATGGATTAAAGACTTAAATCTATGACCCGACACCATCAAATTATTAGACAGTATTGGAGAAACCCTATGAGAAAAGGGTACTGGCAAACACTTCTTGGAAAAGACCCCAGGAAGCACAGGCAGTCAAAGCCAAAATTAACATTGGGATTGCATCAAATTGAGAAGTTTCTGTACTGCAAAAGAAACAGTCAGGAAAGTGAAGAGGCAACCAACAGAATGGGAAAAATATTTGCAAACTATGCTAGAGATAAAGGGTTGATAACCAGAATCTACAAAGAAATAAAGAAACTCCACAACATCAAAACAAACAACCCACTTAAGTTATGGGACAAGGACCTCAATAGATATTTTTCAGAAGAGGAAATCCAAATGGCAAACAGACACATGAAAAAATGTTCAAGATCACTAGCAATCAGGGAAATGCAAATCAAAACCACAATGAAGTTTCACCTCACCCCAGTTAGAATGGCTCACATTCAGAAATCTACCAACAACAGATGCTGGAGAGGATGTGGGGTAAAAGGGACACTAACCCACTGTTGGTGGGAATGCAAATTGTTTAAGCCACTATGGAAGTCAGTCTGGAGATTCCTCAGAAACCTGAAGATAACCCTACCATTTAACCCAGCCATCCCACTCCTTGGAATTTACCCAAAGGAATTTAAATTGGCAAACAAACAAGCTGTCTGCACATTAATGTTTATTGCAGCTCAATTCACAATAGCTAAGACCTGGAACCAACCCAAATGCCCATCAACAGTAGACTGGATAAAGAAATTATGGCACATGTACTCTATAGAATACTATACAGCAGTCAAAAACAGCGAAATCCGGTCATTTGCAACAAGATGGAGGAATTTGGAAAACATCATGCTGAGTGAATTGAGCCAGTCCCAAAGGCACAAATATCATATGTTTTCCCTGATCGGTGACTACTAACTGAGCACCAAGGGGGAAACTTGTTGAAGTGAAATGGACACTATGAGAAACAGTGACTTGTTCAGCTCTTGTCCTGACAGTTGATGTACAATGTAATACTTTATCCATTTTAGTATTTTGTTTTCTAGTACCATTAGTTGAACTCTGTAATTAACACACATTTATTCTTAGGTGTTTAAATTTTAACTGAAAAGTGATCCCTGTTAGGAATTTGGAAAACATTATTCTGAGTGTAATAAGCCAATCCCAAAGGGACAAATACCACTTATTCTCCTTGATAGGTGACAACTAACTGAGCACTAAAAAGGAAACCTGTTAAAGTGAAATGAACACTAGGAGAAGCGGTGACTTGATTAGCCCTCACCCTGACTGTTGATGAGCAACTTTATATGTTATCCCTCTTAGTATTTTTTTTTGTTTGTTCTACTTAATACTTTTGTTTGAATACTGTAATCAATACACAATTCTTCTTAAGTGCAGAAACTTAACTGAAAAGTGATTACTGTTAAATGTAAGAGTGGGAATAAGAGAGGGAAGAGATGTGCAATTTGGGACATGCTCAAGCTGACTTACCTCAAACAGTAGAGTTAGAAACATACCAGGGGATTCGAATTCAATCCCATCAAGGTGGCATGTACCAATGCCATCTCACTAGTCCCAGTGATCAATTTCTGTTCACAATTGATCATAAAGATAGGACTAAGAACCAAAGGGATCACATAAACAAGAAGAGTGTCTGCAAATATTAGCTGATAGAATAAAAAAAAGGGAGAAAATGATCCAACATGGGAAGTGAGATACACAGCAGACCCATAGAATGGCAGATGTCCTAAACAGCACTCTGGCCTCTGAATCAGCCCTTAAGGCATGTGGATCCGGCTGAAATGCCCATGAGACTATTTCAGGCATGGAAAGCCAAGACGCTCTGGGGAAAAAAAAAAAAAAAAACCACCTAAATGAAAGATCTCCGCGAGTGAGGTCCCACTGGAAAGAATGGGTCATCAAAGAAGGAGGTGCCTTTCTCTGAAGGGAGGAGAGAACTTCCACTTTGACCATGGCCTTGTCTAAATATGATCAGAGTTGGCAAACTCAAGGGGCTTCCATAGCCTTGGCAACTTTTGACAAGAGCCTAGGGTGATTACTGACGCCATGAACAAGAGTGTCAGTTTGTTAAGTCAACAACAGGAGTCACTGTGCACTTACTCCTCATGTAGGATCTTTGTCCTTAGTGTTCTGTACATTGAGATTTAATGCTATAACTGGTACTCAAACAGTATTTTTCACTTTATGTTTCTGTGTGGGAACAAACAGTTGAAATCTTTACTTAATGTATGCTAAACTGATCTTCTGTATATAAAGAGAATTGAAAATGAATCTTGATGTGAATGGAAGGGGAGAGGGAGTGGTAAAGGGGAGGGTTGCAGGTGGGAGGGACGTTATGGGGGGAAGCCATTGTAATCCATAAGCTGTACTTTGGAAATTTATATTCATTAAATAAAAGTTTGAAAGCAAAGAAAAGTTGTTTATATTGTACTATTTATGTTGTTCTCAAGAAAAACTAATTTGCAATAATGTTTGAGATTTTTATCCTAATAAAAGTTAGTTCAAAATATAAAAAAGCTATCGGATTCTTAAATATTCTGAGTGCTGTGAACTTCCTCATTAGCTAGGGAGAGTTTTAATGCTTCAGTACTATATTTGAAACTGCTGAACAAGTTACTTACCTTGTAAAAAATTTAAGCATTTCAAAGTTATCTCACTGTAGTTCCAAAATTCTTAATTTTAAAACTATGGGAATTTATTTAACTAAAAAATATGGAATTATCCCCCCATAAGAATGGTATCTTATCCTACTAGCAATTAAAATGATACATTTGCTATAAGTCAAAAGAATTATTGTGATACACGTAGTGCAAAACCAGGTGCAGAATAAACATCAGCCATGGCTGTCAAATAATATAAAATAGAGGCACAATTAGTTATTACAAGAGAGCTTTTATGGAAACTTTCCAAATAGAAACCAGTGCCTTGAATAACTTAATTAACTTCCTGTAGGATCAAATCCATCACGATTAAGTACCTGTCACTTGTAAGCATTGCCCATAGTAAGCCTCAATAAATGTTTTCTGTTGATGCCAAAATTATTTATGTCTTTATAATGCAATACCTAGGGAAATACAACATATTTGTCTTATTTAAAAGAGATTTCTTTTCTGATTGAACTAGCAACTATTGTGGTATTAAAAGAAAACTAATATTGAAAGGAAAAATTGCGGGATGTAGTAAATAGTCTGTTAGGGGTTAGATACACAAAGATGTTTGTCTAATATACAGCTGCCATCTCTGTATATCTGGATGAGCTGTAACTTATGTCACATTCCACAGATACCTAACAATATCTTTACTATTTACTACTTACTACTACTTTCAGCTCAGCTGAAAAATATAAAGAAAGATGTTTCAGAATCAGTCATTTGTGCCTCAACCTATTTTATTCATTCATTCAGTAAGAAATGAATTTATACCATGCCAACAAATTACTTGTCCAGGAAGTTGTTATCAATCTGCCTCTTAAGATAAGGTGTGTCATGTTAATAATACAAACCATCTTGCTTTATTAATACTATTTCCATAGTCTTAAACATTGTGTTCTAATGGGTATTAAAAACAAAGGAAAACAGTGGTTCTACCTTCTAGGAGTATACTCAGGTTTGCTCTAACACCTGATTTATTTTATTGGAGAGATGATACAAAAATACAGTGTATGTTGAAGGGGGGTAGGATTACAACTCATGAATTATGAGACTGTAGGGTCACTACGGAACTGATTCTTGATACTTTAGAACTCAGTTTTCCATGCTGTAGTTAAAACAAAATAATTTGATGCAGCATGGGAAATGTAGAAAACTTATGATAACAAGAAATAGCATTGATATTTCTACTGCCATGTGGAAGAAGGTTGGTATGTTATGCCCATACAGAGCAGTCTGGGCTCTCAAGACAATATACATATACAGATACAATATATAAGTATATAAGTATATATTGTACATGTATAATATGCTTATGAGTTTTATATATCAAACACCCATTTTTGTAGCTTATGTGTTTTTATTTTGACACCTCAATTATATTTTACATATAACAAAATTTAACCAATATGTATAAGTCACATTTTAGCATCTAAAATTTATCTGTATTTCTACTTCAATAGGTATTCAGAATACATCTAGGCATCTTCATCTCTATTTTAAAAAAAGAGCAAAGAGAATTGGGAGGTTAAATTACCCAAGGCCACACTGGTGCTAAGTAATGAACTCAGAATCAAACTCTTATTTATTTTGCTCTAAAGCCAATGTCTTATTTTATTCAACAGAAGTTAGTGGATTTTGCTTCTCAGAATCTCATACAGTTCTCAGAGAAAAATCATAAGTCGCATTAGAATGGAATGTAGTTGGCTAGAATATCATTTCTCATTGGAATATGACATTAAATTTTCTGGCAGGGTTTTCTAAAAGTATATTTCTTACATAACAACATTTTCTGCTAATAGCATACATTAGATGATCACAGAACTCCTTGACATTTCACACTTTAAATGTTTTACAAAATTTTATGTTAAAGTACATTACTAATACAGATAAATATTGGAAGTTAATGCACACCACAGATAAAATATTTTATAAATCAACTTTTGAAAAATTATTTGAAAGGCAGAGTTAGAGAGAGAGGGAGAGACAGAGAGGGGGAGAGAGAGAGAGAGAGAGATTGATTGATTTTCCATCACTGGTTCACTCCCCAAATGGCACAATAACCAGGGCTAGTCCAGATTGAAACAAGGAGACAGGAGTTTCTTCTGGGTATCACATGTGTGTGGCAGAGACCCAACAACTTGGACCAACTTCTGCTGTTTTTCCCAGGTGCATCTGTAGGAGGTGAATTGGAAGCAGAGCAGCTAGAACTTGAACTGTCACTCATATGGGATGCTGCACTACAAACGGTGGCTAAGCCTACTACATCCGGTCCCTTATACCTTAAAAACAAGGATGAAATAAAGGCAAGAATAAGCAATGCAATTTTATACAAGCTTATAATAATTATTATTTTTGCACACTAAGTACTCCACTGAGTTTCTTATAGGCCATCAGCTATTTATTAGTTATATTCAAACAGAATACATAGTATGACATTCTGGAAAGTACATAGTATGACATTCTGGAAAGAACATTACAGTAGTATTCACAAAATATGTTAATGTCACCAAAATTTAAATTGTTGTAAAATGGTTAGAAAGGTGACATAAACTTGAAGTCCCTTCTGCTTTCAATTTTGGACATTATAATCCACTTATGAGGATATAGAGTTTTTACACAGATAATCTGGGTCTGCCAAAGTACAGTTAGGAAAAAGAAAGCAAACACATATTCTTATGACCTCTAACAAACTACTTCTACCTTATGACAATATTAAATTAATTTTTTCTTTATATTGGGTAGATTCAGTGGTATGAAAAATAAAAGAAACTTTTGACCAGTATTTTTTGACAGGCAGAGTGGACAGTGAGAGAGAGAGAGAGAGAGAAAGGTCTTCCTTTGCCGTTGGTTCACCCTCCAATGGCCATTGCGGCCAGCGCGCTGCGGCCAGCGCACCGCGCTGATCCAATGGCAGGAGCCAGGTGCTTCTCCTGGTCTCCCATGGGGTGCAGGGCCCAAATACTTCGGCCATCCTCCACTGCACTCCCTGGCCACAGCAGAGAGCTGGCCCGGAAGAGGGACAACCGGGACAGAATCCAGCGCCCGGACCGGGACTAGTATGTTAAAGAAGAAAGGTCTTAATTGCATGTGGTTCCAAGGAAGAAAAACGTAACATAGTGCAACAGTTATGTCTCTGGAGCCTCAATACCTCAATACCTCAACTAGAGCTCTGCCAAGGCTCTAATTCAATTCTCATAAGGACTGAAGAAGATCATATTTGTGTAACATTCAGAACACAGCATGAAAGGGAAAATGATTTCACCTAGGGATATGTCCCTCTGTTCTCTATGTCAATGAGGTTCAGTTAGCATTTAGTTTTAGAATCCGTATATAAATAACAGATTTTCTTTTTCATGGATAGATAAAGGTCAAAATTAGTTATTTTCACAAATTCAATGAAAATGAATAGTAAGACATTAAAAATATAAGCTATTTAGTGAGTCCAAAGTTTTATTACCTATATTCAAATTTAAGATTTTTGGGTAATACTCTATTACATGGGTCATTTGGTCATTTTACTCAAGTTAAACTGTGTAATTTTTAACACTTAATTTTTATTTTCATTTACTCAAAAGGTAGAATGGCAAAAAAAGAGACAGAATGGGGAAGGAGAGAGACACACAGAGAAGGAGAGAGACTGATTTTCCATCCACTGATTTACTCCTACAATGCTTGCAACAACCATAGGTGACTGAGGCTAAAACTAGGATCCTGGAACTCACCTTGTCTCCTAGGTGAGTGGCAGGGGCCTAACTACTTAAACTCTCATCTGATGCCTCTAAGGAAGCATTGGCAGGAAACTGGATTTGCAGGTGAGAACCCAGGACTTGAAACTGCACTCTTACACGAGCATCTGAAGAGGTGGCTCTCAGTAACACAACCGCCACTTCTTTGTAACTTTTTAACACAACTTTTTAACAGCTCATTTAGCTCCAGTTCAAATTGGCTCAAGGAAAACAGAAATATGTTTGTACTTCTCTGAGGACCTATTGATGCACATGAGTTACATTAAACTGCATAGTTACATTCTGGGTAGATTGCATTCTAAGAACAAACATAGGAAGCAACTAAAAATCAACTGAACAGCTGTATGCATACATGAATTGGCAGTGAATTTTGAGGGCAGTGGTCATCTATAACTTGTTGGATCTGTGGCTCAAGCTCTAGTAGACTCAGATCTATGACCCAGGCGATGAGAGCACTGTTATTGAAAAAGAAATTAATGGTGCGCTTTAAAGAGCATCTGCGTGCAATTCGCATTGCTCTGGTGATGTTGTAGTGGAGTAAACATAGAGTTCCACGTCCTTGTGGGTCAGATTGCAATAAATGAGTCACATTAATTATTACAATTCCCAATATGTGTAAAGGTTGTGTGTTTGCATTATATTGTAGCACTGTATTAAAATATACAGTGCTCATAATTTAATTGAAATATTGTATTGCTAAAAACCGACAATCAGTCTTCAATGAGTTATCATCCTTTGCAGGTAGTATTTCTTGCCTAAATGTTGATGGTCACTGATTGGTCAAGCTGGTTGTTGATAAAATTGGGTCAGCTGCAGCAATTTTTTAAACTTTTATTTAATAAATAAAAATTTCCAAAGTACAGCTTTTGGATTACAATCACTCCCCCCCCCCTTAACTTCCCTCCCACCCCCAACTCTCCCAACTCCTGCACCCTCTCCCATTCCATTCACATCAAGATTCATTTTTAATTATCTTATATACAGCTACTTAAGAGATGGGCCAAGGACCTCAACAGATATTTTTCAAAAGAGGAAATCCAAGTGGCCAACAGACACATGAAAAAATTTTCAAAATCACTAGCAATCAGGGAAATGCAAATCAAAACCACAATGAGGTTTCACCTCACCCCAGTTAGAATGGCTCACATTCAGAAATCTACCAACAACAGATGCTGGAGAGGATGTGGGGAAATAGGGACACTAACCCTCTGTTGGTGGGAATGCAAATTGGTTAAGCCACTATGGAAGTCAGTCTGGAGATTCCTCAGAAACCTGAAGATAACCTACCATTCAACCCAGCCATCCCTCTCCTTGGAATTTACCCAAAGGAAATTAAATTGGCAAACAAAAGCTGTCTGCACCCTAATGTTTATTGCAGCTCAATTCACAATAGCTAAGACGTGGAACCAACCAAAATGCCCATCAACAGTAGACTGGATAAAGAAATTATGGGATACGTACTCTATGGATTACTATACAGCAGTCAAAAACAACAAAACCCGGTCATTTGCAACAAGATGGAGGAATTGGGAAAACATCATGCTGAGTGAATTGAGCCAGTCCCAAAGGGACAAATACCACTTATTCTCCTTGATAGGTGACAACTAACTGAGCACTAAAAAGGAAACCTGTTAAAGTGAAATGAACACTAGGAGAAGCGATGTCTTGATCAGCCCTCACCATGACTGTTGTTGAACAACTTTATATGTTATCCCTCTTAGTGTTTTTTTTTGTTTGTTCTACTTAATACTTTTGTTTGAATACTGTAATCAATACACAATTCTTCTTAAGTGCTGAAACTTAACTGAAAAGTGATCACTATTAAAAATAAGAGTGGGAATAAGAGAGGGAAGAGATGTGCAATTCGGGACATGCTCAAGCTGATTTACCTCAAACGATAGAGTTAGAAACATACCAGGGGATTACAATCAGGTGGCATGTACCGATGCTATCTCACTAGTCCCAGTGATCAATTACTGTTCACAATTGATCATAATGATAGGACTAAGAACCAAAGGGATCACATAAACAAGAATAGTGTCTGCAAATACTAGCTGATAGAATCAAAAGGGAGAGAATGATCCAACATGGGAAGTGAGATACACAGCAGACCCATAGAATGGCAGATGTCCTAAACAGCACTCTGGCCTCTGAATCAGCCCTTAAGGCATGCAGATCCGGCTGAAAAGCCCATGAGAGTATTTCAGGCATGGAAAGCCAAGACACTCTGGGGAAAAAAAATGACCTAAATGAAAGATCTCTGCGAGTGAGATCCCAGTGGAAAGAACAGGTCATCAAAGAAGGAGGTGCCTTTCTCTGAAGGGCTGAAGGGAGGAGAGAACTTCCACTTTGACCATGGCCTTGTCTAAATATGATCAGAGTCGGTGAACTCAGGGGGCTTCCATAGCCTTGGCAACTCATGACAAGAGCCTAGGGTGACTACTGATGCCATAAACAAGAGTGTCAATTTGTTAAGTCAACAACAGGAGTCACTGTGCACTTACTCCTCATGTAGGATCTTTGTCCTTAGTGGGCTGTACATTGAGATTTAATGCTATAACTAGTACTCAAACAATATTTTTCACTTTATGTTTCTGTGTGGGGGAAAACTGTTGAAATCTTTACTTAATGTATGCTAAACTGATCTTCTGTATATAAAGAGAATCGAAAATGAATCTTGATGTGAATGGAAGGGGAGAGGGAGTGGGAAAGGGGAGGGTTGCGGGTGGGAGGGATGTTATGGGGGGAAGCCATTGTAATCCATAAGCTGTACTTTGGAAATTTATATTCATTAAATAAAAATTAAAATAAATAAATAAATAAATAAATAAAATAATTCTAAATCTTCTGACATTTCAAAAATGTCCATGGTATTTTCACCATCTCAAGAAATCACTTTGTGGGGCTGGCATTGTGGCATAGCAGGTAAAGATGTTGCCTGCTAGAAGGCATTCCACATGGGTGACTGTTCATGTCTTGGCTGCTCCACTTCTGTTCCAGTTTCTTACTAATGGACTGAGAAAATCAGGTGAAGATGGCCTAACTGTTTGGGCCCCTGCCATCCGTTTGGGAGACCAGAGTAATGTTCCTGGGTCCTAATTTTGGCATGGCTGTCGGTGTGGGGAGCAACTGAGACTAGACTAAGTTACTGGAATTAAGACTTATTCTATGCATCTGCTCTCCCACAGTATGGCGCTGAGAGGGAGCAAACAACCTCTACGCAGCTGCCTCATCACTTTGACTGATAAGCTGCAGGAGCTGATCCTGCTCCTGATTGGAGGAGAGCAGCGTGCTCGGCATGTGGGCAGCAGAGCATGGATTGGTGGAAGAGGACTATAAAGGAGGAGAGAGACAACATGCCCCGGGAACATCTGAGGAACATCTGAGCAACATCTGAGCAGCCCCCGAGAGCCGGCTGGCGGTGTGCCGCTCCTCCGCGGAAGCTGGGAAAGCCGCAGGGGTGCCACCTCTCCGCGGAGGCGGGGGGCCGGCAGCTAACCCGGGATCGCGTTGTTCCTCGGCGAGTGAGGGAATGGCAGCTAACCTGGGAAGAGCCGGGCAAAAAGAACAGCGCAGGGTCCTGTGTCGTTCCTCCGCAAATGGGGGAGCGACAGTTGGAGCCACTTGGGGAGTGAACCAGCAGATGACGATCTCTCTCTCTCTCTGTCTCTCTCTCTCTCCAATCTCTGTCTCTCTCCATCTTTCTCTGTAACTTTGATTTTCAGATAAATAAATTAATCTTCAAAAAATAACTTTGTTAATTCAAAATAAGGAAATCCTGCTGCAGTAAATTAATCATGAGACTGCAGCTATTATGATACATCTTCATCCTCTACATTTAATTTCATTTCTATATTAGTACCATATACGCAATTACTTATTCACTGAAGTTTGAAACCATTCAAAGTCAATTTTGTGATTTGGAATTAACTTCTTCCAACATCCTGTTTGCATTTATGTTTTGCCTTTCTTCTATGAAGCAAACATATTCTTAATTTATTCTAGAATGGTGAATCCCTCCCTTCCGTCTGACCATGTGAACTTTCAATGAGCAGTGATATACTTAAAGGAATCTTTTTTCTTAGCTGCAGATGTGAACAATTGGCTTAAAATATTCATTAGTCCATGCTGTATAAAGATGTAACGTATTGTTGTCAAGGTTTGTTGACCCATTTATATCACAGGCAGAGTTGATTCAATATAATTAATCATAAGGTCCCTAGCATTACTGGACTAGTAAATGAACATTGGCTTCATCCTAATGTCACTAGTAGCGTAAGTCTTTAATAGGCAAGTCAACCAATTCCTTGACGTTTGAAGCCAATCGTGACTTCTTTTTAGCTATGATGGCCCCAGATAGCATCTTCTAACAGAAAGTCATCTCAGATGCATGGAAAATTTGTTGTTTAGTGTAACCGAATTCATCAGTGATTTCAGCCATAACTCCTTAAAAGCACTTTCACTTTAATTTTGTTTTTAATTTGTTTGAAAGGCAGAAAGTCACAGAGAGACTAAGAGACACAGAGAGAGAGGAAATAGATATTTTTCCATCTTCTGGTTCATGCCTCAAACATTTGCAATGTCCAGGGCTGGACCAGACTGAAGGAAGGAGCTAGAAACTCAGTCCAGGTCTCCCTCACAAGTGTCACAGGCCCAAATATTTGAACTATCATCTGATGCCTATCAGCCAGAATCTGGAATTGGAAGAACAGGAACTCAAAACCAGGCCCTCTGATACAGGCTGTGGGTGTTTCAAGTAGCTTCATAAGCATCACATCAAACACCTGCTGCTATAAGAGAAATTTTTTGTCTCTAGCAACATTTCCTTTGCATTTACAACTTGGCTAACTGGTGCAAGTGTCTAGCTTTTGCCATACCTCAACTTTCAGCAGGCCTTCCTAACTAGGCTTAATTATTTCGAGATTTTGATTTAAAGTGAGAGGTGACTCCTTTCACCTGCATCCTTGCATACCATTGTAGGATTATGAGTTGGCCTAAAGGCAATGTTGCTGTGTCTCAGAGAACAGGTAGGCCAAGGCCACAGAGACAGATACAGGAATAGCTGGTCACTGGAGCGATAGGAACACTGATAGGTTAAGTTCATAGTTCCATATGGATTTGGTCCATGGGATAAGAGAATGATTACAGAAGTCATAGCAAAGACTGTCAATCACAGACCATCACAGCATTTGTAATAGTACTGAAAAAAGTAAAGCTGTGAGACTTACGAAAGTATGACATAGAGACTTAAAGCAAGAATCTGCTGTTGGAAAACTTGTGCTGAAATTTGTGTTCACTATATGGTTCCCATAATCCCTCAATTTGCTGAGAATGTAGTATCTGTGAAGTACAATCAAGGTAAGAACATGAAAATGTCGTATGCCTGCATAATTCAAAAAGGAGTAATGTATCCTGTCTCGATTTACTTAGAATGTAAAGCAATTTTGGGCCTTAAAATGATAGCATCCAACTTTAACCCTACTAATTGCAATTGAAACCAGTGTTCAAAGAATGAAGCAATTTTCAACAAGTCACCTATACATGGGAGATGCAATGGAGAAATTATTTCATCCAATAATTAACCCTGAATTAAGCTATCAGAGCCAAAAAAATGAAAAACTCTATCATAGTTATGGCCCAATAGTATTTTTTGTTACATCTTTCTAAAGCAACAGTTGTCAAACAAAACACACACTGTGCATTTTTTTTTTTTTGCAAAACTATATATAAGATTGGGAAATATTTCAAAGAAATAAGCTGGGTAGACTTCAAAATGGAATACACACTTGAATTTATAAAAAAGGCATAAAGATTAGCAATCTGTGTGTTTGGCAAAATTAATCTGCATATGGACCAACAATCTACAGCAGTGTTTATAAAAAAAATCTTCTATGTATTTGTGGAAAGAATGTTTGGTGACATATACTTAATAAAAATATTTATTTATGTATTTTTTAAGATTTTGTTTATTTTATTTCAGAGTTAAAGTTACAGACAGTGAGAGGGAAAGACAGAGAGAGAGGTCTTCCATCCGTTGGTTCACTCCCCAGATGGCCGCAATGGCTGGAGTTGCGCTGATAGGAAGCCAGGAGCCAGGAGCCTCCTCTGGGCCTACCACACAGGTACAGGGGCCCAAGGACTAGGGCCATTTTCTACTTCTATCCCAGGCCATACAAAGAGCTGGATCCAAAGTGGAGCAGCCAGAACCAGAATTGGTGCCCATATGGGATGCTGGCGCTGCAGGTGGAGGATTAACCTACTGTGCCATGGCGCCAGCCCCATATAACACAATTTATTTCTTTGTTTGAAGTCAGAGTTATGAGGAGGGTAGGGAGGGATAAAAATTTCATCTACTGGTTCCTTCCTCAAATGATCATAATGGTCAGAGTTGAGTCAGGACTAGACAGGACAAAATAGAGAACCTGGAAATCTATCTGGGTGTCACATGGGTACAGGATCCCAAGCACTTGGGCCATCTTCCCAGGCACATTAGCAGGAAATTGGATTGTAAACAGAGTGGCTGGGACTTGAAACCAACACTATTATGGGATGCTAGCATCACAGGTGGTGTTACCTGCTGCCACAAAGTTGGCCCCAGTGATACATGCTCTGATTCTCAAAGAAGCATCTGAATGGCCTCTGTTCTCAGACTATGACATAAAGAAATCTGGAGTTGAGAGATAAACAATATCAAATATTCTCATGGAAAAGCCCACACCTTACTGTGCTCAGACTGGCTCTATCTATTGTTTCTGTTGATCTAATAATTGCACATTTTTCATTGCCTCTGAATGATATGACTTTTATGGGTTACTTTTTATATTAATGTATTTGTAAGTTCTTTTCAGGTATGAATGTATACATTTAAGAACATTTTGGAAGCATTTAAATATTTAAAAACAATAAAATTTGACATACATGAGATAAGACTGTAACACACACCATAATGCTAAATTTTCAATTTGTCTCTCTAGTTTCTGAAGCATTTGTGATTTGTTGTGTTTCAGTAGCTTATGGGCATTTCTCTCAGATTTTCAAAAATAAATCAAAGGGAAGATGAGCTGCACTCATTACTTATACATAATAGATGACATATTTTCTTGAAATGAAAAATTCCATCACTCAGAAATAATTTATAAACTTTTGATTATTCAAATAAACTTCAGCATACCACTTCCTGTCAGGTTTCCTAGCCTCATAATATTTTATAGTCTTTTAAAAATATTTCACTATAGGCTGGCATTGTGGCATAATGAGTTCAGGCACCACCTGCAATGCCAGCAAACTATGTGGGTGCTGGTTTGAGTCCCAGCAGCTCCACTACCAATCCACCTCCCTGCTAATGGGTCTGGGAAAATACCATGTCCTTGGTCTATCTCTATTTCTCTATCTCTGTGTCTGGCTAGCAAATTTAGAATAAAAAAAGATTAAGATAACACGGATTGAGAATTCTACATGAATCCACTCAAAATAAAGTTTTTATGAAAATTTTAGAGATGTTAGCCTGGAACAATTTACAAAAATACCTAGATTCAAAGAAGTCTACAGTTAAGTCAGGAACTACTTCTCCTTTTACATGGGGGTGGAAAAATTTTTACTAAGCTCATTCAAAAGTTTGAGTCTCTCAGGCGTTATAGTCTTGGCTGATTTTGCCTCTGTGTACTGGACCCTGAATAACAGTGCTCTCCTATTTTTTCTCTAGTTTTTACAACTTGTTTTCTTTCCAAGACAAAGAATCTTCAAAAAGTCATGAAAATGTGTATTATGAAAAACTATACATGGATTTTGAACAAATATTTTGTTCCAAAATAAGCTCATTTTTAAAATTATTTGATTCTTGGGGTTGGTGTTGTGGTACAGCATATAAAGTTATTGCTTGTGACATCCTGTATCACAGGGCCGGTTTGATTAAGTCCTGGCTTCTCTCTCTCTCTCTCTCTTTCTGTGTGTGTGTGTGTGTATGTGTGCGTGTGTGGTGTATGTGTCTGTATGTTTCTGTGTGTGCCTCTCAAACAAATCTTTGAAAAATTTCCTCCTTTTATCCAACTCCTTCCTTCCTTCTTCTTTCCTTCCGTTTTTTCTTTTGTTTTACTTTTTTTCTTTCTTCCTTTTTTCCTTTTTCTTCTTATTTATTTGAGAGGCAAAGGGACAGTGACACAAAGAGAAAAAAGGACACCATTCTGCTAGTGTACTACCCAAATGCCTATAAGAGCTGGAGGTCAAAAGCTTAAAAACTCAATCCAGGTCTCTCATGTGGGTAGGAATTACTTGAGCCCAATTAATGAACCAAGACCCTGCTTCCAAAAGTCTGTTTTAGAAAAAAATTCTAGAATCAGAAACCAGAACCAGGGACTGAACCATTTGTGACATGGGCATCCTAACTAGCATCTTAACTGTTAGTCCAAGCACCAATTTCAAGCTTATCCTTTTGTTTGTTTGTTTTGTATAGCAAGTCTGAACTTTATTTACTCTAGCAGACTGAGGTCTATTTGGGCAATATTTATTGATTGACTAACAGGTTAAGATTTAAAAAAAAAGCACAACAAAACAGAATTTCTTCTTTGAAGACTAAAGGAGTTCATTGCCTGAGAACCCAGTACATTGGGCATTATAGTATTTTATGTGCTTTCTGATACAGCTAATCATGGAATGTATGGGAGCCCAAGGAGATATAAGAAAGATTAATGGTTTTAATTTTGATTTAGAAATTATAGTACTGGATTTTGTATCTGCTCAAATGATGGAGTCCTTATCATTTTAACAAAGTCATCACATTTTCATGTTATTTTTCTTTATGCAACAACTCAAAAAGTAATCATTATCTTGAAAATTTTAAAGGTTTATATATTTTTGTTTTATGTGAAAGAAAAGGACAGAGACAGAGAGAGAGTTATCCCATCCACCAGTTAACTCCCCAAATGCCCACAATAGCCAGAGCTAGGGAAATCTGAAGTCAGGAACCAGGAACTCAGTCCTGGACTCCCACACCAGCAGCAGGGACCCTCATATCAGAGCCATCACCTTTTGTCTACCGGGGTATACACCTAGCAGAATGCTAAATCAGAAGCAGAAGAGCCAGGACTCAAACTTGGAACTCTGATGTGGAATGTGGACATCCCAAGCAGCATCCCAACCACTGCACCAAACACCCACCCCCTAGAGACTTTTATAAAGCATGCATGGGGCCAGCATTATGGCACAGCAAGTTAAGTAGCTGCCTGTGATGCTGGCATCCCCTAAGATCACCAGCTAGATTCCTGGCTGTTCCATATGGAATACCTGGCTCCTGACCTTAGCCTGGCCAACCCCTGCCATTGCAGCCACCCAGGAAGTGAAACAGCAGATGAAAGATCTCTTTCTCTGTGTGTCTCTCTCAGTAACTGCCTTTCAAAAAAATACATAAATCAAAAAGGGAGGTTGTGCTGTGCAGAGTAGGCCAGGCCTCTGTCTGTTGCACTGGCATCCAATGTGGGCGCCAGTTCATACCCTGGCGACTCCTTTTCTGATACAGCTCTCTGCTTATGGCCTAGGAAAGCAGTAGAAGATGCCAAAGCCCATGGGCTCCTGCAACCGTGTGGGAAACGTGGAAGAAGCTCCTGGCTCCTGACTTTGGATCGGCCCAGCTCCGGTCACTGCAGCCACCTAGGGAGTGAACCAGCAGATGGAAGACCTTTCTATCTGTCTCTCCCTCTCTGTCTGTAACTCTGACTCTCAAATAAATAAATAAAATCTTAGGAGCCAATGTTGTGGTTAAGCCTCCACTTGTGATGCTCTCATCCCCTATCAGAGTGCTGATTTAAGTCCTAGTTCCTCTGCTTCCAATCCAGCCCCCATCAAGGTGCCTGGGAAAGCAGCAGATGATGACTCAACTACTTGGGCACCTGCCACCCACGAGGGACACCCAGATGAAGTTCTAGGATCCTAGCTTTGGCCTGATCCTCCCTTCCTGTTGTAGCCATCTAGGGAGTGAACCAGCAGATGAAAAATCTCTTTCTCTCCCTCTCCCTATCTCTCTGTTGCTCTGCTTCTCAGATAAACAAGTAATTAAGCTTTTTTCTTAGAGCATGGGAGTGCCCTTCAGTATACTACTTTTTACCCTCTGTGATACGTTTCCCTGTGTTTACTGCAGCTCAATTCACAATATCTATGATATGGAATCAATCCAGATGTCCATCAACTGAAGACTGGGTAAAGATATTATAATGTGTACACTATGGAATATTACACAGTGATAAAAAATGAAATACTGTCATTTGCAATAAAATGGCTGCAACTAGAAACCATTATACTTAGTGAAATAAGCCAGTCCCTAATACCATATGTTCTCCCTTATCAGTGGTAACAGAATCCTGAACAGGTAATCTATAGACATGAAAATGACACTTTGAGATGTGAAAAGTCCTTGTCTCAACTGTTGAGCAACAGTTTTTTTGGTTTTGTTTTTGTTTTTCCTTTCTTCATACTATTTGTGGAACTCTGTACTTAGTATAGGCTTAATCTTACAAAAAAAAGTTAACTGAAAAAAGATATTTCTAAAAAATAGTAATGAGAATGGGAGATGGAGGAGGAAGAAGGGTGGGAGTGCAGATGGAGGGAGGGTAGGTTGGGAAAAAATAACTATGTTCCTAAATTTGTGTATATGAAATATACAATACTTGTATACCTTAAATTAAAAAATGACAAAAAGAAAGAAAAAAAATCAAGCTTGTCTTTTACCTCTGTTCCTACAAACTTTGTGAAGTGTCCTCACGTTCTTGATCTTGAGTATTTCAGCTCTATTGATTTTCCTCTAACATCTACATCTCATTTTTGTGTTCTTGACAGTTTGAAACTGATCATTCATGATGTACAGCTATGAGGAAAATGTATAAAATGAAGTGGTTCTTTTTGGTGTTTAAGATTTCTCCAATTAATAATGATTTTTCAGAATTTTCAGGGTGTAGACAGCTCATGTTAAGTCATCATCAGGTTAGCTTTAAAATTTCCTGCAGCATCCTTAAACTTTTGACAGATATCTTTTTGACTCTCATTTCCAACCTTTCTTTTTTATACCGTTTCTTTAAAAAAACATTTGAAATTGCAAACTGCCTAAAATATGTATCAATCTTCTCCCAGTCTCTTGCCAATTTTACAAGCTAGGACTTTCTTAAAAGGATCAGAGATAGTTCTTCAAAATATAATCACCTGAAGCTTTCCCCTAGTCTTTGTGGAGAGTTAGAATTCTAACTCCAAAAAGTGCCAGTTAGTGAGTACAGTTGGCCTCATCACCTTGACCAACCTCTCCACTAATGTCCCCCAGCACTTTTCTACTAGATCCCTCCAGTGCTTAAAAAACTTCTAGATTTTTTTTTAATCAGGGGAGTTCAGAACAATTTCCCTCCCTTATTACCTTGGTGACTTGACTATAGCTGGTACATTTTTCTTTGACAGTTCTAGCTCCACATCTGATAGAATGAGACTGATCTTGAGTTTTCTTATATACAACTCCAGGTATTCATTTTTTAAATTTTTACTTTACCAACTAAATAATTGATCAGTGGATGATGAGTGAGTCTGATTTTTACTTAGTGTGGTGGATTTCTGACTACTGAAGCACAGTAGTATAATTTTAATTCTAGTATAGCACTCTTACTGGTAGTGAGATCTCATATGTTTGAACTTCATTTAGTGTTTAGAATACAGTTTTTCTACTAGGACTACTCTGTGTTTGGGTCAATATGTTTTGGCTATAATGGGATTAGAGATACACAGATGTTCAGGTACAGTATATATCCAGGAACACAAAAGTTTAAAAGTAATTGAACGTTTATTTACAATATAAAATAAAAATTCTCACAACATTTGATTAAAATGTTTTCAGATGCAAGGTCATATTAATTGGATAAATGTTGGCAAACAGGCTAGTTTAAGAGTATTACTTTAATGAAAAACAGCTATATGGCACTGACTTTGTGACCTAGTGGGTTATACTGCTTCTTGACATACTGGCATCCCATATGGAAGTACTGGTTTGAATCTCAACTGTTCCACTTACAATCTATCTTTCCACTAATGTGCCTGGGAAGGCAGTGGAGGATGCCTCAAGTATAAGAGTTCCTGCCTTCATGTGGAAAACTAGGATGAAGGTCTGGGCTTCAGCCCGGCCCAGATCTGATTGTTACACAGCCATTTGAGGAATGAACCAGCAGATGCAAGCTATCTCTCACGTGCACAACTCTCTCACTCTCTTTAATCTCTGTCTCTCCCTGTATAATTTCTTTTTGCTTTTTTTATTTGACAAGCAGAGTTAGACAGTGAGAGAGAGAGAGAGACAGAGAGAAAGGTCTTCCTTCCATTGGTTCACCCTCCAAATGAAGCCGGAGCCAGGTGCTTCCTTCTGGTCTCCCATGCAGGTGCAGGGGCCCAAGCACCTGAGCCATGCTCCACTGTCTTCCCAGGCCACAGCAGAGAGCTGGACTGGAAAAGGAACAACCAGGACCAGAACCCGGCTCCCGTATGGGATGCTGGCGCTGCAGGTGGAGGATTAACCAAGTGAGCCACGGCACTGGCCCCTCTCCCTGTGTAATTTCAAATAAATATGTCTTCTGGATTATCATCATTAATTGTAATAAAAGTATGCAATTTATTCTAGTTTGACTTACTAGCTAAACTAAACGACATTATATCCACTGGATATTTAAGAATACGAAAATATAAATGTGATTTTAGTTAAATTTAGTCAGTATTTTGGCAAAAATATTTCAACTCTGATGTATCTTATATGACTGCATAAAAGATTTCCTAAATTTTTTGGTAGCTTAACAACTGAGATTCTAAATTAAGTGAGAGATATTCATTAAATATATAGATTATTTCTAATGAATATAAGCTGAAGTATTCATTCCCATGCATGTATCTAATTTCATATACTTTGACTCATTTTAATTTTATACAGAAATACTAGCTATATTATCTCTTACGTGCTTGTTGCCTGCTGGTTTATATACCGATTTTTAGATTATTTCTTGTACCTTGCAGCATACTATATGAATCCAATCCTTAATGGGTTTATTTTACATAATGTTTACTTGTAAGGCTTATTAGCAATAAGATAGAAAATTGAGATAGTTTTCAACACATAGTAGTAAAAAAGAATCTGTTTAGTTCTACATTTCATCCACGAAAAACCTTCAATACAGGCAGTTTCCAAGAATAAAATAAACAAAAAGGAAAATATAAACCATTGTTTAAAAAAGAAAGTTCACTTTGCCATATTTACTCAGGGCTGGTTTCAAGATATTCTTGGATGATCCAGCCATTCTTCCTGCTTGAAGTTCTCAAGACTACTGTAGAACTTGCTGAACATGCAGTGCCTTGCGATATGGAGAATTTGCCTATCCAGAGTAGCCTACAAAAGGAATCAAACCCAGAAAATTTTCTTATTTCTCACAAAAAAAGTATCTCCTGCTATGTTTTAGCTCAGTGAACTAGATATTCTGCAGTGTAAAACCCAAGGCAGAATGCTTTCGGGATTCCTCCACTGAGGTCAAAAGGGTGATATGCACAGTTGAGAGCCCATCTGCGTTAGGCAGCTTTCCTGAACCATAGGGATATGCTCACCATGGATGTTAGGCTTCTGTTGATTTTTGCTGCCTGATCTGTGAGTAATACATTGATTTGCATGATTTGTGGTTGGAATTTCTTGTCTCACTGGACTCATACTCTGGCAGCTGACTTTGTGCAAGAATTTCTGGCTGATGGCAGCAACATAAGAAAAATTGAAATATTTAGAGGCTTCTCCTAGGATTTGTAACCATTACATAGCATTTCCTTCCAAGACATTTAATCACAACACATGGTGTTTCTAGACATTGACACTGAAGAATTGCACCATGAAATAATTAATTATGAAAATTATGTAATGGTATATTTATAAATTTTATTGTGCCATAAAATTCTGATATTTGACAGTCCACAATTGTCTAACCTCTAGATTTCTCTGTAAAATATTGTGTATTACTTGTTAAAGTTCTAAATGGGGAGGATATTTGGCACAGTGGTTAAGACATGGCTTGGGACAACTGCATTCCCTTTAGAAGTGTCTGGGTTTGGTTCCCTGCTTTGCTTCTGATCTAGCTTCCTGCTAATGCTTACTCTAGGAGGCTGAAGATGATGGCTCGAGTATTTTGGTGCCTGTCACCCACGTGCTGGATCAGGATTGAGTTCCTGGCTCATGGCTCATTCCTAGTCCAGTCCTGGCTGTTTTCAGCATTTGGGGAGTGACCTGGAATATGAAAGACAGCTCTGTCTCTACCTTTGTTTCCCTTTATATGTTATAATGCCTTTCAGATAAAAATAAACAAATATATAAAACTTTAAAAAATTTGTCATCAAGGGGCAGACATTTAGGCTAGTGACTGAGACACCCATATTCCTCATCAGAGCAACAGGGTTTGATTCTCAGCTCCTGACTCCAGAATCCTGCCAGTGCAAGCACTGGGTCCCTGCCACCCATATTGGAAACCTAGGTTGAGTTTCTGGCTTCTGGCTCTTAACATGTCACAAATATGGCCACTGTAGGCATTTTTGAAATGAATCAATGGGTCAGATCTTTCTCTGCCCCACTGTGTGTTTCTGTTGATGTGTTTGTTTAGCTCTATCTCCAATTATTTTTAATAACCAATATTTATAAATTAAACTAGTGGAAATAATAAAGGCTAGAGGAAACAAGCTTATATGCAAAGTATAGAAGGATAGTATGATTTATTTTTATTAATAAATTGTGAAAATTTTATAGGATGTACTTGTATTAATAAAAATTAGATTTGTTAAACAAAATGACTTTTTGTCCCAAAATGAAAAGTAAAAGGGGGCCAGCACCATGGCTCAGTGGGTAAAGGCACTGCCTATAGTGCCAGCATCCCATATGGGTTCCAGTTCGAGTTCCAGCTGCTCCACTTCTGATCCACCTCTCTGCTATGGCCTGGGAAAGCAGTGGAAGATGACCCAAGTCCTTGGGGCCCTGAATCCATGTTGGAGACACAGAAGAAGTTCCTGGCTCCTGGCTTCAGATTAGTGCAGCTCCTGTCATTGCGGCCAATTGGGGAGTGAAATAGCAGATGAAAGACTTTCTCTCTCTCTCTCTCTCTCTCTCTCTCTCTCTCTCTGCTTCTCCTTTTCTCTCTGTGTAACTCTGACTTTCAAATAAATTTAGTAAATTAATCCTAACTAAAAAATAAATTAGAAAAATAAGAAAATGTACACAAAGCTTTTGTAGATGTTGATAATCATACACGCTTTTCTGGAATGAAATTTAATTTTCTACATTAAAAAATAGGTAAGATGCAATGAGTCTATTCATTTTTAATATTGTAATCTACCAATCATGTAGTGGCAAAAAGCTAGAGTTTAGCTTTCTCTCACTTAAAATGACAGAATTTTCTTGAACTATTGCTCTGCCCTTAACAAAAGATTGCTAATATTTTATTTAATTTTGGAGTACTGTGTATAGAAAGCATAGAGTCTGTGTCATATCAGAATAATTTCCTGTGTTTTAGGTTGATTTTATCATTTGTTTAGTAAGCCAGTTTGCTAGTTTTATTATTTGATGTTTGGTTTTTCAATCATGTCACATCTTTTATTTATTTTTAATACATCTGATTGCTACTTTGACTAAATAAAATAGTAAGTGTTGTTCCTTAGTGACTTACAAATCTTTAGCCACAATTCCAAAACTTTTGACATTTTTGGTAACTTTTCATATTTTGCCTATCCCAAATCTACTCTGAATAATATCTTAATCTTAAACTGACTTCAGCATTTCCCAGGAAGATAAAAGATTTATTTTTTATCTTGTAAAAAGAGATATGTTAATAATAGTGACATTTATTTGATATATTGAGTTGCTTTAAAGTATTGAGTAATACTACAATACATTTGACTTTCCCTATGTCATATTTATATGAGTAATAAATCTGTAAATTCCTAGAAATATGTTAACGCCCTCTTTACCTGGTGTTGTTTTTCAAGTATTCAACTAAGGAAGTGTAATGTTATTTGTCAAAATTACTAACTTATTCAGTGGAAAAGCATGAGCACCCCTTTGTCTCAGGCTGTGTGGAAGGGTAAGAGCTGAACCATGGTAAGGACCCATTAGCAAATGCAGATGACCAGTCATCTAGACCAGCCTCAAAGACTTTTTTTTTTTTTTATTGGACAGGCAGAGTTAGAGAGAGAGAGAGAGAGAGAGAGAGAGAGAGAGAGAGAGACAGGGAGAGAGAGAAATCAAAGGCTTTTCTACTAGCTCACTCCAGTGTACCCTTCACTCTGATTTCAGCACACTTGAGTTCAATACATTTGCTTTATATAAGTGATATGGAATAAACTATCTCTTGCCTGTTTATCTCATTCCAACCTTTCTTTTAAATAAATTGACTGATATATAAAATAGTTATTATACATTGTGTTTCTGATACCCTGCCTCTTGGCTGGACATATCATAAACATCTAATTTAATACTCACAGCCACTTTCAAGACATATTTTGCCATATTTACTCAATAGTTGAGGAAACTGACATTTCGTTACGTTAAGCGAATCATACCAAATCATTCAGTTAAAATTCAGAAGCTTTCTCTTTTTCACTCCCCTCCCTTAGATGTTACATCTATTTTATATTTGGAGTATTATGTTCTTTTTTGTAAAAGGAGAACTTCCAAGTTTATGCTAGGCAGTATCACATAGTGCTTGTGGTCTCTCTCAACACAGCTGATGAGTGCCAGATTCAGTATTTGAGTATCCAAATGCCAAATTCAGCATTTGAACCAAATTGTTGGTTGACTCCTCTCATTACAATTATTTTCCAGATTTGTTCTTTGGAGCCCCAGCATTCAGTAGAATTAATTGAGAGGCCGTTTTGCAGAGCTGCAGCCATGGAAGAAGCTGAGCTCTGGGACATCTGCTCCAACTGCAGCAAGAATCGCCCAGCTTCTTTTCTGTTTCTTTCATCTGAATCAAATTTACTTGGATGAGGTAATTCTGTGAACAAAATAGTTTGAAGATACTGTTAAATGCAAAGCTACCAGGGCTCTTTTTCATTGAATATGTGTTGATGTAGGGTGGCAAGTGTTCAAAGTTAATTATACTGAATGTATTAAATTTATTTTGAGTTGAAAAGACCTAAGAAATTATCTAGTCCAACCTCTTCCTTTTAAAGATGGGATAAATGAGTCACAGAGGAAAAAGTAATTTACCTAAGATCAAAGAGTGGTTTAGCATAGAATTACAATGATTACATTCTCACAATGCATTATGTCACTACCTCATTTAAAGGACACTTTAAAAAACTGCCTAATGAAACTTGTCATTACATTGATGGTAGTAATGTTTTGGTGGTCATTGTTCCCTATATTCCACCTTTTTCTTTTATGAATGAGTACAGAAGATACATATTTAACTTAGAATGAAAACAAGCTGTATTGAGTGACATTGGGTTTTGTTTAACTTTCCTTTATAATGTCAAATGTGTGATTAAATTTCCTTGTCTGGACAACTATTATGACTATCACTAGGGAAAGTGAAAGGTATATCCATTAAAAAGAGACAGAATTTCTAAGTACTGATCCTTTCTACCAACATTATTCCTGCTTGTTGTTTACTATTCCTTTTTCAATTGATTGAGTTTCTTCACTTTATGTTGGTATCTTGGTCTGTGTTTTGATAAGCTGCCACAACTCATTTGAACTGCATCTAGTCAGTAATACAGAGACTATAGCCTGTGAAGATTTGTGTGTAATAGTCGCCTTACCTCATATATATACAAGTATTTCCTTAGATTCAAAAGAGGTGTTTTGTACATTATAGGTATCTACCAAGTATTGACTGAATACATAAAATATGAAAGCAATACAAATAAAATGCACTATAAATGGAAAAGTTCTAACAATGTGAAGACCACAATTTTGTGGGCTGTATAATTAATCTGATTGTCAGATTAACAGAGGAAAACTTATTAAACATTTCAGACCCTTATGCAATAATGATATAAGCCTTTTTTAAAAAAATATTTATTTGTGTGAAAGAGTCACACAGAAGGAGAGGCAGAGAGAGAGAGGTCTTCCATCTGCTGGTTCCCTCTAAAATTGGCTACAATGGCCAGAGCTGCTCCAATCTGAAGCCAGGAGCCAGGAGCTTTCTCTGGGTTTTCCATATGGGTGCAGGGACCCAAGGACTTTGGCCATCTTCTATTGCTTTCTCAGGCCCTAGCAGAGAGCTAGATTGGAAGTTGATTAGCTGGGACTTGAACTGGCGCCTGTGTGGTATGCTGGCACAGCAGGCAGTGGCTTTACCCTCTATACCACAGTGATGGCTCCTGAGCCTTGTTTTAAAGATGAGGAACCTGAATATCGAAAGGACAAAATACAAGTTGATATCCTGAGCAAGTTACAGAATTAAAGTATGGATCATTAAATACCATTTGATTTTTGCTATCATAAGATAGTACAAGGAGCTGGCTCTATGGCATAGAAAGTTAAGCCTCTGCCTATGGTGTCAGAATCACTTACAGGAGCCTGTTTAAGCCCCAGCTGTTCCACTTGCTCCCTGGCAGCTCCCTGCTAATGCACCTGGGAAAGCAGCAGAAGATGGCCCAAGGGCTTGGGCCTCTGCAACTACATGGGCTACATGGAAGAAGTTCCTGATTCCTGGCTTTGGCCTTTCTCAGCCCTGCCCATTGTAGCCATTTGGAGTGTGAACCAGCAGATGTAAGAATCTCTCTCTCTCTCTCTCTCTTTCGCTCTCTCTAGCTCCTTCTTTCTCTCTCTCTAGCTCCTTCTTTCTATATATCTGCCTTTCAAATAAATAAATAAATATTTTTTTAAAAAGATTCTTACTAGTTAAAGTGATCAGTTTAAATTCATAATTGAACATAATGATAGGATTAATTGTCAAAGGGATCACATAAACAAGACTAGTGTCCTCTAACACTAACTGATAGAATTAACAAGGAGAGAATGCTCCAACATGAGAAGTAGGATACACAGTAGACTCATAGAATAGCAAATGCCCTATACAGCACTCTGGCCTCAGAATCAGCCCTTATGTCATTCGGATCTAGCTAAAAAGTCCATGAGAGTTTCTCAGGCCTGAAAAACAAAGACACTGTGGCAAAAAAAAAAAAAAAAAAAAAAAAAAAAAATAATTGCCTAAATGAAAGATATCTGTGAGTGAGATCCCAGTGGAAAGAATGGGCCATCAAAAAAGGAGGTGCCTTTCTCTGAAGGGAGGAGAGAACTTCTACTTTGGTTATGGCCTTCTCTAAATAAGGTTGGAGTTTGTGAACTCAAGAGGCTTCCATAGTCTTGGCAGCTTTGGGTGATCACTGACATCATAAATCAGAGTGTCAATTGTTAAATCAATGACAGGAGTCACTGTGCATTTACTCTCCATGTAGGATCTCTGTCCTTAATGTGTTGTACTATGAGAATTAATGGTAAAAATAATCTTTAAACAGTACTTTATATTTTGTGTTTCTGTGTGAGTGCAAACTGTTGAAATATTAGTAAATACTAAATTGATCTTCTGTATATAAAGATAATTAAAAATGAATCTTAATGAAGAATGGGATGGGAGAGGGATTAGGAGATGGGATGATTTGTGGGTGGAAGGGTGGCTATGGTGGGAAAAGCAGCTATAATCCAAAAGTTGTACTTTTGAAATTTATATTTATTAAATAGAAATTTTCTAAAAAAAGATAGTATGACTCACAACAAAGTTGTGGGGAAAATACTTCAACAATCTAAAGCCAAAATAGTTCACTTACATTTAATAAATTATTTTGTGACCTTTTTATTAAGTTTAAATAAAATTTAAAATATAAGTGGTGGTCAAATATAAATCAGACATGTAAGAATCTTCTGAGGAAATAATGATTAATGACTATAAAATTTAGCCAGAATTAGGTAAACATGATCAAGAACTCTTTCTATATCACTTTCAAGGTAAATATTTCATTGAATGTTACAGACTTTAGTGAAAATTATAGAGATTAATGGACATTATATAAAACATAAAATAGATATTTCAGAAGAAAAGATCTAGAGGATGAATGCTGTGACTGAAATCCAGACTCACCATTTAGTCACTTGAGCAATGTACTTATACTCCATGTACCTTTCCTCATTATATTTCCCTAAAAATGGAACTGCTGGTAGTTCCTTTTTTTCAGATGATTGCTGTGTTAAAATATATAATCTCCAAGGACAATGTCTTGCAAATATTGTGGGGAGCAATCCGGACTAGACTAAGTTACTCGAATTAGGACTTATTCTATGCATCTGCTCTCCCACAATATGGCGCTGGGAGAGAAGTAAACAGCTTCCGCACAGCTGCCTCCAGTTCAACCAATTAACTGTAGGACTTGCTCCTGATTGGAGAGCAGCGTACTCGGCGTGTGGGCAGCCGAGTTGGGATTGGCAGAGAAGGACTATAAAGGAGGAGAGAAACGGCATGCACCAGGAACATCTATGGGGAACATCTAAGGGAACCCGTGCAGCCCCCGAAGAAAGCCGGCCGGCGGTGTGCCGCTCCCCTGCGGAAGTGGGGAATGCGGCCAGGGGGAACTGCCCTTCCACGGAGGTGGAAGGGATAGTAGCCAACCCGGGAAGAACCAGCAGCAAACCCGGGGAGGGCCGAGCAGACGAAAGAACAGCGCAGGGTCCTGTGTCGTTCCTCCACGAAGAGGGGGAGCGACAAATATTACTTCCAATTTTTGCTATTATCAACTTCTGTTAAAATGTTTTTTTCTTATATTTACAAATAAAAAATACTTCCAGAATAGGTGTAGAATAAAGGGATGAGCTGCCGCTTGAGACATCTACAATTTGTGTCATGGTGCCTGGGTTCTGGTCCTGTCTCCGCTTCTAATCTGTTTCCTTGCTAATGTAAACCTTTGGAGGCATCAGATGATGGCTCGAGTGTTTCGGTCCCTGTCACCCATGTGGGAGACCCACATTGAGTTCCTGGCTTCAAATTTTGGTTTGCCTTAATCTCAGTGTTGTGGGTATTTGGGAAGTAAACAAGCAGGTGGAAGATCTCCTTCTCACCATCTCTCTCTCTCTCCCTCTCCCTGCCTTTCAAATAAATAAAAACAAATAACCACTAAAACAATCTCTAAAAAAGCAAAGTCTTTGTATTCACAAAGGCATTCTCATCCACAGAACCTTGAGGTGAAAACCAAAAGTAGTTTCCCTAAATTTCCCTAAAACTTGTGATTTGTGTTATCTCACCAGTTTGAAATATATTTCTCTGTTAATTTCAGGTTTGAGCCTTCTAGTCAGATATTCAGGAGTAGTAGCTACTGTTCAATTTTGTCTAACGTGTTGCCCATTACCAATGAATGAAGCACTCTTTCCAGTAGGTTTTATCTTTATTCAATCTCCTTTCTGGTATTTGCTTGAGGATACAATAAAAGATCAAAAAGCCGTCATAAGAATATATTTCCAATTCCCTAGGGGATTTTTACCACTCAAAGACCTAAGTATTATCAAAGCCTTTGAAACAGAAACCAGGAACTGGTGTATACTAATGATCTTGCTTTTGAACTGCTTATGCAATAAGATATGCAAAAACTAAGAGTAGCTCTCAGGGTCAGCATAGAGATGATTATCTTAAAAAGAATGGAAGGATAACTCACTCTCGAAGAACACCTAAAATAATTTTTAGTTGCCAATTCTTACAGAAAATTAACACTTTTATAAATACAGTTATTAGTTGAAATTTGCACACATGCACACACACACACACAGAGACTTCTACTTAATAACTCACTAATTCATTCATTCACTCATTCAGAATAAATTTCCCAAATGCTTATTTTATGTATAGAGTAAGTCAGAAATCATAGCAGGTGCTATGTGAATAATCATAACATGGTATCCAGGCCTTCAATTTAATTATGACTTAATGGAAGATCATAAATGTATTCACCCATAAGATACCATGTAGTTAGCACAAAGAAGAAAATGTCTGTAAAATTGAGAAAAACAAAAATTTTAGATGAAAGTAAATTTTACTTGGATTGATTGAGTTGCTGATGGCTTTAACAAATAGAAATATGATATATAGTCATCAGGCTTTAGTTACCTCCGCACATACCTGCCCAAATGACTGACATATATAGTGTATGCAAAATGTGAAAGTTTTATCCAAGCATACTATTTCTTTCTCATTTAAAGATTGTAGTCTAACATTCAAACCAAGAGTGAGTGTTTCAACCTTTCTGCCAGAGGCCATTTCCCTTGCAGCAACACTGTAATAATCCTGACATATGCTCTTAAGTGGTTTTTATTTTTCACATAGCAGATAAAAGCATGCCAGATGGAGAATACAACCTGCTCTGTGACAAGTAATTGTGATATATGAAGAGTTTTTTTATGAAGCTTCAAGTAATTTGGTTTTAGTAGGTGAATAAAGGTGAATGGTGAATATACAAATAAAAAATTATACTCCATAAATTGTATTTGGAAATTTTGGAAGAACTATTGAACAAGTTTAAGAAATGAAAGACATACTATTTATTTTTATTTTTAATTAATATAATTACAAAAATTTTCAAGCACAGTTGAGTAAACAGGAAACAGCATGAAATTACTCTATATTTATATCCCCAAATAAGGTGATTATCAAAGCAATTAACTATTAACAATATTTCCTTTTTTTGCTTACTATACTAAAAAAATTTTAGTAGAATCTTTGGGGTTTTCTACACACATACAAAGAGCAACAATTTGATTTCTTCCATTCCAACCTGGATGCTCCTTATTAATTCTCTTGACTAACAGGTCTGGATACGACTTACAATATCATGTTCTTTCTTTATTTTGGTGCTCCAGCATCAGGTGTATATACAAATGTTTAGAATTGTTATTTCTTTTTCCTGATTTGTACCCTGCACTATAATATAATTTAATTTAAAAATTATTTTACATACTAGAACTATGGATATTCCTGTTTTCCTTTAGTTTCCATTTGTATGAAATATCTTATTCCATCTTCTCACTTTCAGTCTATGCATGCCTTTAAAGTGAAGTGAGTTTCTTGCAATCAGTGTATAGTTGGATATATATATATATATATATATATATATATTTGCTTTCCAATTGAAAATTTTTTCTACATTTATATTTAAGGTAATAATTTATAGGTAAGGTTTTTTTTTAATTTTTTTTATTTTTTGACAGGCAGAGTTAGACAGTGAGAGAGAGAGACAGAGAGAAAGGTCTTCCTTCAGTTGGTTCACCCCCCAAATGGCTGCGACGGCAGGCACACTGCACTGATCCGAAGCCAGGAGCCAGTTGCTTCCTCCTGGTCTCCCTGTGGGTGCAGGGCCCCAGGACTTGGGCCATCTCTCCTGCACAGGTTTTCATAATTGTGGGCGTTCTTCTGGGTTCAACTCTAAGGTTTAGATTTAATTCCTTCTCCCTTTCCCAAGCAGGAGGTTTCTTTCTCTATGCTTCGCTGCTTGGATCTAGAGGTGAGAGTGATACCAGCCACTTTTCCTTCCTGTTTCCTTCAGTGCATTTTTTTTTATTATCCCAAGAGGAGGCTCTGTGATCTTAACTGCTTTCTGAAGCCTTCATAAAGGTGACTCTGAACATGAATAATTTAAACATGAACATGTTTAAATTGGTGTTTCTTGGGGAAACTATTGCTACAGAGAGTTACGGAATAGCCATCTTGGTCTGCCTATTCATTTCATCATTTTCAGTTTTTTAGTGATTGCTGCAAAAGCCATGCTAATTGTCTTTTGGGATGATTCACATTTTATGTTTATAATTATCTTCCATTTTTGATAGCATTTAACTTTTTTCTCTACCTTCTTCATGGTAGAAGAAGTTTACCACAGAAACTTGATTTAGTTCAAAACCAAATTATTAAAAAATTAACTTAAGCCGGCACCATGGCTCACTTGGTTAATCCTATACATATGGGCACCGGGTTCTAGTCCTGGTTGCTCCTCTTCCAGTCCAGCTCTCTGCTGTGGCCCAGGAGGGCAGTGGAGGATGCACCCACATGGAAGACCTAGAAGAAGCACCTGGCTCCTGGCTTCATATCGACGCAACGCCGACCTTAGCAGCCATTTGGGGAGTGAACCAACGGAAGGAAGACCTTTCTCTCTGCCTCGCTCTCTCTCACTATCTGCATCTCTACCTGTCAAATAAAAAAAAAATAGCTTTTTTTTAAGAATAATAAACCAGACTTGTCAAAAAGTTTAAAGAGGGAAAATGTGCATAGATGGGAAAACTATGTTTTGTAGTAATATTTTCAATTTACTGTCCTAAAATTATAATAGAAAATTTGTACAGTCATGATAAAGGAAGGAAAAGATGAGAAAAAATTTTTGACAGATAGGGTTAGACAGTGAGAGAGAGAGACAGAGAGAAAGGTGTTCCTTCCTTTGGTTCACTCCCCAAATGGCCGCTATGGCTGGAGCTACGTGGATCTGAAGCCAGGAGCTTCCTGTTGGTCTCCCACATGGGTGCAGGGGCCCAAGGACTTTGGCTATCCTCCACTGCCCTCCCGGGCCACAGCAGAGAGCTGGAGTGGAAGAGGAGCAACCGGGACTAGAACCTGGTGCCATATGGGATGCCAGCTCCGCAGGCAGAGGATTAACCATGTGTGCCATGGCACTGGCCACGGGAAAATTTTTTTAAATATGTTCTCACAACCAATTGAAGATCTTGAGGCAAAATTAGCTATAACCTAAGGTCAAAATCTTGATTCATAATTTTTTGTGGTAGATGTCCATTTTTTGTTGCTTTTGGAAGTGGTTTAAGAAATTTGAAGGTTAAATCTTTATTGTGAATGGATGCCTGATTTTAAATTCTTAGCAGATCTACACAAGTTTTGCTTGAATCCTTGAATCCTCTGGAATGTTAGGTCAGGACAAATCATTAGCAGTAACTGAAAATATCCTTAGTAGCAAGGTCTTTGGACTCCCTTCATGATGCCTTTTTCAATACAAATCAGTCTTGTATCTATATAGCACACAAAGTTACAGGAGAAAAATCATTTTTGGAAATGTTCAGTGATATGCACTGTGTATAAGAAACTTGGTATTGAAAGAACAGAATGTAACAGTCTGACAATGGAAAGTCAACACAGGGCTCATGAAACATCTTCTAATAATGGTATACAATGTATAAATGTATCATTACAGCTGGAACAGATCTTTAGGTCAAGAATTAATCCTAATATAACTTGGACAGTTTTGAAGTCAAACTATATTAGTGTATTTAATCTTTGAAATATCTGAAATAATATGGAATTGAAATTCATCTTTTAATAAGAAAAGTACAAGTAATACTCTTCATTAGTAAATGTTAAAAGTCATTTCCTCACACAAAAGAGGATTTCACAGTCGGAAAAGCAAAACTTATAATTCATTCTTTCATGTCCCATATAAGCAATCCATCAGCCTCATCATGAAATTTGCTTACTACTACTAACATATATTGACAGCTTTTGGATTTATATAACTGATTAAAGTTCATTTGTAAATTCAAATGATTTTTGGATGATTATACTTAATCTTTCCTTACTCTACAATTTTCCTGATTTGTGATTACAAAATAAGAATGTTGTGGCTATCCTTTAAGCCTCTCAAGAAGGTGACCCAACCACAAAAGTTTTAGGTTTGGGTTGATTTGATTAATTTGACATCATGGGTGATTCATGTAACATAAGCACTAAAAGTCTTGATTTAAATTATTCTAAGCAGTTGCTTTCACAGAAAAAATTCATATATGGTAATACAATACTTTTTGAAAAAAATAGATGGGTTTCATGTTTTGTAGAGGCAGAGCATTGGATTCAGATAAATCGAGAATAGACCTTTAAAATCTCAATACTGGTAAAAATCAGTAGGAATAATTATTTGGCATGCTGATTATTTAAGGAACTCCCTCTACCTTTTACCATAATGGTTTCAGTCAAAAAGTAAAGATTATAGAGTGGCAAATTTTGGTTTGCAAATATTTTCAATGTACAATACTCCTAGAATTTGAATGTGCATAATCAACTCTCTTTATATCTCAAATTTCTGATACAATCTGATTAGGTAGATCAGGGATCTCTGAGGTAACACCTGAAATCTATATTTTAGCAAAGATTTCTCAATTCTAAAGTGAAATGTATAATGCTGAGTTTTCCTTATTACTAGAGGATTGGAAAGAATGGGTTAAACATTATTTTCATTCACTTGAAGATGATTACTAAAGAAAATGCTTTTCATAATTGAATAACTTTGTATTACCACTCACTTAGAGACAGAGAGAAAGAGAGAGAGAGAGAGAGAGAGAGAGAGACTTTATCCATCTACAATTGATTCCCCAAATGTCTGCAATAGCTAGGAATGGGCCAGAAACTCAATCCACATCTACTACATGGGTGGCAGGAACCCAGATTCTTGAGCCATCATTTGTTGTCTTCCAGGTTGAACATTAGCAGGAACCTGGAGCTGATTTAAAGCTGGGCTTTGAACCAGGTCACTCTGATAAGGCACATGGGCATCCTAAGCAGCATCTGAACCACCACATCAAATGCTCATCCCATAATTTTTAACCATTTCTCAAAAATTTCATTCAATAGGATGCCAGCCATGGGTTTTTCATAAATTGCATTGATTGTATTGAGGAATGTTCCTTCTATACCCAATTTGCTTAGAGTTTTCATCATGAAAGGGTGTTGTATTTTATCAAATGCTTTCTCTGCAGCTATTAAGGTAATCGTATGGTTTTTCTTTTGCAGTTTGTTAATGTAGTATATCACGTTGATTGATTTGTAAACATTGGACCATCCCTGCATCCCAGGGATAAATCCCATTTGATCTGGGTGGATGATTTTTCTGATGTTTTGTTGCATTCTATTGGCCAGAATTTTATTGAGGATTTTTGCATCTATTTTCATCAGGGAAATTGGTCTGTAATTCTCTGTCTCTGCTGCATCTTTTTCAGGTTTAGGAATTAAGGTGATGCTGGCTTCATAGAAAGAATTTGGGGGATTCCCTCTTTTTTGATTGTTCTGAATAGTTTGAGAAGAATTGGAGTTAGTTTTTCTTTAAATGTCTGTTAGAGGGAAAAAAAAATCTTCATAATTACTTGGCATAAGTCACATCAAGGAAAACAAAACAAAACAAAAAATCAGTATGTGAGCCCGTGATAGGAAACACTTCCTTCTCTGAGTTTAAGAATGAAACTCCAGGGACTTCTCCACCGACCCGTGACCGGGGAACTGCATGGAGTCGGTGGAGACTGCCCACTCAGGCATCCACCCCTTCTGGGGTTTGGGAGGACTGAGACACCTGGGCAGTGTTGGCATTACAAGGGAACTCCTGGGGCTCCACTGGAACTGTATTTAAATAAGCAGCAACACACAGGTTGACTCCCTAAGGCCTAACATCTGTCCATTTAAGGACATTCTCCTTAAGGTTCTAAGGCTGAAGGAATTTGTGGAATTCTACAACCTTAGTTTCTTTGTTCATTTGTTTTAAGTTACATTCAAAAAGCAAACCAAAAGATGGGGGTATACAGTGGGAGGGTCTGGAAACAGATGAGAGACCTTGTCCACCTGCCCACCTGCCCACATACAGTTGCCCCGCCCCCACACCAGGCCGCACAGTTCTCTTCACTGTGGTTGGGTAAGCTCCAACCTGAAACAGGTCAGTCTTTGGAAATAGTCGTTCTAGGTTGTATAAAAGGTTCTACATCTGTGTTTCCTATCACGGGCTCACATACTGATTATTTGTTTTGTTTTCCTTGATGTGACTTATGCCAAGTAATTATGAAGATTTTTTTCCCCCTGAGTATTGCATGAAGGCTACGAAGTTGGAACAGGCGAGTCCTGGGTGTAAAAGCTTTAATTTATCTACATCATTTATGTTTTATTTTTGTAGCCATATTCTCTATTTTCGTATTTTAGGACCACTGAAGTATTCCCAGGTCCTGTCTTTAAGTCAAATGGTTGATGTTGGTGGGAGCAGCTGGACTTTCGTGATTCCTTTTTTTTAAAACCCCATCTTGTCCATGTAGTGACACGGAGCTGGTGTTGAGACATTGCTCCGTTGGTTTAGCGAGCAAAGAGGAAGACCCTCTCATCCCGGGGGAGGAGACACTCTTGGACACGTGGATCAGGACTGTTACCCAGAGTTCCTCTTAGTTATTGCACCTGACTTTAGGATCTAAAACGTTTTGCCAAGTTGTGCCTTTCCTTCTGGAATTGTAAGTGAACACAATGATAGCTGTTTACACTGTGAAGCAGATGTTATAGAGAACACGCCAGTGGCGCTCAATGTTGAGCTAATGATGCCTTGTGAATGTAAGACCTACAGAGACACCCCTGGAGTTGTGCTTGCTGATGCTTGTCTGCTTGTTGGAAAATAAAATTTGAATGCTATATTTTTCCAAAAAAAAAAAAAAAAGGTCTGTTAGAATTCAGCAGTGAATGCATCTGGTCCTGGGCTTTTTTTGCTGTTTTTGTTGGGAGGGCCTTTATTACTGATTCAATTTCTAACTACGTTATGGGTATGTTTAGGTTTTCTATGTCTTCATGGTTCAATTTAGGTAGGTTGTATGTGTCCAGGAATCTATCCATTTCTGATAAGTTTCCCTGTTTGCTGGCATACAAGTCCTTGTAGTAATATCTGATGATTCTTTTTATTTCTGTGGTGTCTGTTGTTACATTCCCTTTTTCATCTCTAATTTTATTGATTTGGGTCTTTTCTTTTTTTAGTTAGTTGGGCCAATGGGGTGTCAATTTTGTTTATTTTTTCAAGAAACCAGTCCTTCGTTTGGCTGATCTTTTGTAATGTTTTTTGGATTGGATTCTGTTGATTTCTTGTCTAATTTTAACTATTTCTCTTTTCCTACTAGCTTTGGGTCTGGTTTGCTGCAGTTTTTCTAGATCCTTGAGATGCATTGATAGCTCATTTGGTGTCTTTCCAATTTTTTGATGTAGGCACCTATTGCTATAAACTATCTTCTTAACACTGCTGTTGGAAGCGGTCAAACTACCCCTCTTTGCAGATGATATGATTATTTAGGGGATTCAAGGAACTCTACTAAGAGACTATTTGAACTCATATTAGAGAACATCAGAGAAACCCTGCAAGATATAGGCACAGGGAAAGACTTCTTGGAAAAGACCCCGGAAGCACAGGCAGTCAAAGCCAAAATTAACAATTGGGAATGCATCAAATTGAGAAGTTTCTGTGCTGCAAAAGAAACAGGAAAGTGAAGAGGCAACCAACAAAATGGGAAAAAATATTTGCAAATATGCAACAGATAAAGGATTAATAACAGAATCTACAAAGAGATCCAGAAACTGCACAACAACAAAACAAACAACCCACTTAAGAGATGGGCCAAAGACCAATTAAATTGACAATTTTTCAAAAGAGGAAATCCAAATGGCCAACAGACACATGAAAAAAATGTTCAAGATCACTAGCAATCAGTGAAATGTAAATCAAAACCACAATGAAGTATCACCTCACCCCGGTGAGAATGGCTCACATTCAGAAATCAACTAACAACAGATGCTGGTATGGATGTAGGGGAAAAGTCACACTAACCCACTGTTGGTGGGAATGCAGACTGGTAAAGCCACTATGAAAGTCAGTTTGGAGATTCCTCACAAACCTGCATATAACCCTCCCATACAATGCAGCCATCCCACTCCTTGGAATTTATGCAAAGGAAATTAAATTGGGAAACAAAAAAGTGGTCTGCACCTCAATGTTTATTGCAGCTGAATTCACAATAGCTAAGACATGGAATCAACCCAAATGCCAATCGACAGAAGACTGGATAAAGAAATTATGAGATATGAACTCTATAGAATACTATACAGCAGTAAAAAAAAATGAAATCCGGTCATTTGCAACAAATGGAGAAATCTGGAAATCATCATGCTTAGTGAAATAAGCCAGTCCCAAAGGCACAAATATCATACGTTCTCCCTGATTGGTGACAACTAACTCTGCATCTAAATGGAAAACCTGTTGAAGTGAAACTGACACTATGAGAAACAGTGACTTGATCAGCCCTTGTCCTGACTATCAAGGAACAACTTACTACTTTATTCCTTTTAGTATTTTTTGTTCTACTTAATACCATTGGTTGAACTTTTTAATTAACACAATATTATTCTTAGGTGTTTAAATTTAACTCAAAAGTGATCCCTGTTAATAAGAGTGGGAATAAGAGAGGGAGGAGATGTAGAGTTCGGTACATGCTCAATTGGACTTCCCCAAACGGTAGAGTACCAGGGGATCCCAATTGAATCCCATCAAAGTGGCATGTACCAATGCCATCTCATAGTCAAAGTGATCAGTTTCAGTTCATAATTGATCATACTGATAGAATTAATTGTCTAAGGGATCATATAAACAAGACTAGTGTCATCTAATATTAACTGATAGAATTAACAAGGAGAGAATGCTCCAACATGGGAAGGGGGATACACAGTAGACTGATAGAATATCAGATGTCCTAAACAGCACTCTGGCCTCAGAATCAGCCCTTAAGGCATTTGGATCTGGTTAAAAAGCCCATGAGAGTATTTTAGATATGGAAAAACAAGACACTGTGGCAAAAAAAAAAAAAATGACCTAAGTGAAAGATCTCTGTGAGTGAGATCCCAATGGAAAGATCAGGCCATCAAAGAAGGAGGTACCTTTCTCTGAAGGGAGGAGAGAACTTACACTTTGACTATGGCCTTGTCTAAAAAGGATTGGAGTTGGCGAACTCAAGAGGCTTCCATACCCTTGGCAGCTCATAACAAGAGCCTTGGGTGATTACTGACATTATAAATAAGAGTGTCATTTATTAAATCAATAACAGGAGTCACTGTTCACTTACTCCCCATGTAGGATCTGTGTCTTTAATGTGTTGTACTATGTGAATTAATGGTATAACTAGTACTCAAACAATAGTTTATACTTTGTGTTTCTGTGTGAGTGCAAACTGTTGAAATCTTTACTTAGTATACACTAAATTGATCTTTTGTACATAGAGATAATTGAAAATGAATCTTGATGATTAATAGGATGGGAGAGGCAGCAGGGGATGGGATGGTTGCAGATGGGAGTGTGGTTATGGGGGCAAAACCCAGTATAATCCAAACGTTGTACTTTGGAAATTTTTATTTATTAAATAAAAGTTAAATAAACAAAATTTCAGCTGAAACAAAATAATATATAGGTTAAGTATTCAGTTTGGGCGCTCAATTCATGTAAAGTTTTATTTCCGCTGCTTACTGGTGGATTGATGGTTCATAAGCACTTAACTTTCCTGGACACAGCTATAAATCTGAAATAGATAAATAATTTCTACTTATAGTGTGACGGAATTCAAAATATACTACAAAAGTTATGATACAGTAAGTCATTATAATTACTCAATAAATCATTCTTTTACATGAAGTATTTTCTATATTTATAAAACGTGGTAACTAGACAGTGCTTGATATTATTTTATTATTTTGCTTATATTCCAGAGAATTTCAAATCCAAGAGAAAATAAACCATTTTTGAGCAAATGTACAATTTTAATTTATTTTCTTAATATTTATGCAAAAATGTTCTTACAGTTGCTTAGATAATAAGGTAAATGTTAAATGTCATTTAATAATTTTTTTTATTTATTTTTTATTTTTTTTGACAGGCAGAGTGGACAGTGAGAGAGACAGAGAGGAAGGTCTTCCTTTGCCATTGGTTCACCTTCCAATGGCCGCCGCGGCCAGTGCATCACGCTGATCCAAAGGCAGGAGCCAGGTGCTTCTCCTGGTCTCCCATGGGGTGCAGGGCCCAAGCACTTGGGCCATCCTCCACTGCACTCCCGGGACATAACAGAGAGCTGGCCTGGAAGAAGGGCAACCAGGACAGAATCCAGTGCCCCGACCGGGACTAGAACCTGGTATGCTGGTGCCGTAGGCGGAGGATTAACCTATTGAGCCGTGGCGCCAGCCCTGTCATTTCAGAATTTTACCAATGGTCTACATTTTGCTTCTTTACTCAATCAGACATCCATGAATAACTAAATATTCAGAGAAATACAAATGTGAAATTTATCTGCTGAGATTTTTGAAAATGTCCAAAACAAGAATGACTTCAAGGATCAGAAATCTGAAGTCAAAGTCCAAAGTTGTGGCTTGATAATTGGTATCATTTTATTTTTTCACTTTTATGCATTTTGCTGTCAGGAATTGGAGCTGAGATATTAAGAAGACTAAATATTTGAGTTAGAAGATTTGGTAGACAAAACATTGAACATCAGGTCTGTTAAGTCTGCAAGATTCTCATAAATATACATTTTCAATTATGACCTATATTATTCTATTGGAAGTAAAATGAGTATTCTATCAATTAAAAGTTTTAAAATATAAAATCACATCAACACAGGTTCTCATATCATTAAAGTCATCATATCATACTTTACTTATTTCATTGAATAATCTGTAAGTGAAAAACATAAAATTTAGAGCTTAAATTTTTTCTAGAATATTTTATATAAAATATCCATCATTAATTTAAAGTAAATATAAAGCAAGTAAATGAAGCATTAAAATGAGATCCATAGAGTGTATACATGTTAGATATTTTAGACAAATATTTTAAAATAACCAGCTAATGAATCTCAGCAGCATCAGAAACTTTATAAACAAGTCAAACTAGCATATTAAATAAGTCACAATTAAAATCAATAAAATTATGTACACTATGATTGGATTTATACAATGATTCAACACTGTTAACAAGAGTATTAATGAACTAGAAGAAATGTAAAAGGAAATATATCTAAAATATGTATAGTAAAATAGGAATAATAAAACTTTATAGTACTGAATATATCTAAAAATAGAAACATAAATATTTAGATTAAGAGTGTGTGCTTAATAAAATTGATATGTTAAATGACAATAAAATATGGACTCAATATCTCAAAACTGCTGAAATAATCTTTAATTCTATGTCACATAACAAGTCCCAATTAATTTCAAAAGACTGCAGATATGAAAACTGTGGATTCTTCTTAACAGTGAAATTAATCTTGAAATCCAATTTTAAAAGATAGCAAAAAACAGAAATATTAGCTTTGCCAATATAGTAATAAAATTAAGAAAACTGTGATAAGACTGAAAACAAATTAGAGAAAGAACAGTTTGTTAAATTCAAGAATGAAAATCAACATATAATACAGACTTCATAGGCATTAAAGAGAGAATATAGGGACCATGTTCAGTCAGTGCTTGCAATGCCAGCATAACATATCAGAGTTTCAGATGGCATCTCTGATAATCCACTTCCAGTTTAGCTTCCTCCTAATGCAACTGGGAAAGCAGCAGAAGATGGCCCAACTGCCTGGGACCAGGTTGCCCATTTGGGAGACCAGGATGGGGTTCCTGGCTCCTGGCTTTGGCCTGGCCTAGTTCTGCCTGATATGGCCATTTGAACAGTGAACCAGAAGATGAAAGATATATCTCTGTCACTCCGACTTCAGATGAATAAATAAATAAATCTTTTAAAGTATAATATAAGAATATTAACAATCATTTTATTTTACACTTAAAAAATTATACAAGAAGCCGGCGCCGTGGCTCACTAGGCTAATCCTCCACCTTGCGGCGCCGGCACACTGGGTTCTAGTCCCGGTCGGGGCGCCGGATTCTGTCCCGGTTGTCCCTCTTCCAGGCCAGCTCTCTGCTGTGGCCAGGGAGTGCAGTGGAGGATGGCCCAAGTGCTTGGGCCGTGCACCCCATGGGAGACCAGGAGAAGTACCTGGCTCCTGCCATCGGATCAGCGTGGTGCGCCGGCCGCAGAGTGCCAGCCGCGGCGGCCATTGGAGGGTGAACCAACAGCAAAGGAAGACCTTTCTCTCTGTCTCTCTCTCATTGTCCACTCTGCCTGTAAAAAAAAAAAAATTATACAAGAAAAAATGTATAGAAAAGTATTATGAAATATAGATACTAAAATTCTTTGAAAATTAACAAATTTTATTTGCAACATATTTGAATTCAACCTACTTAGTAAGTTTGGTTTAATTTTTGAAAATATTTGAGATCACAATTATATATAAATTCTGAAATTAATTATGAAATTTATTACAGTGAATAGCTTAGCAAACAATGTGTAGAATAAACCTTTTTCTCACACTATCTAGCAAAATTTCTCATTGCAAATATCATTAATGTAAAATAATAGAAGTTTTCTACTGACTTAGAAATGAGAAAATATTACCTTGTATTCGTACTTTGTTTAGGTCAATGGTCCTTAACATTTCAAAAAAAAAAAAAAAAGAGGGGGAGAAAGTAAATAAAATATATTAATGGTCGCGAAGAAAATTAAGCTCATTAATTCAAATATTTTGATTTAATTATGTATGTTGAAAACACACAATTTTAGAGGTGAACTTTAAATTGTGTGAATAACTTTAGAAAAGCTGAAATAGTCTACCAATAAGTAAACAGAAAATAAAATGTAAGAAAACGTAAGTCACAGTATATTTAAAAATAAAATACATAGTCTTTCATTTGCTCACCAAAATGTTTGGAAACCTTAACAACACATATTTTAAAGTGTTATTGGGAATTATTGCAAAATGCTTAAATTTCTGAAATAATGGCTTTAGATTGCTGGCATTCTGCATATTGCTCTTCTTCATCATCCTCTGCCAGAGGATCCATTTCTCACGATTGCACTGAGATTGAGGTCTACTTCAATGCTTGGACAGTCTTCAAAATAGACCCCTTCAAGGCCAGGGAGTGGAGTGTAATACACCACAAGATTAGTGAACGTCATGGAGCCTACTCCAAAATCCTTTAGGCAACGTTAACATGTCACACAGCAGTATGCTGTGATCTGGCCTGAGAATTTCCAAAAGGAGACAAGTTGGCATCAGCACTAACACAGTACCTATATATCTTAAAGTATAACCCTTTGAAGAACAGCTTACAACTCAATTATGCCAGGAACATTTGGTAACTGACTCACACTCAATACAGAGATAAGAAATGGGGAAGAATTCCCCCAACTCTGAGAGCAGGCCTGTTCAGTGACACTCCCAATCAGGCAGTCGTCATACCCTCCATATCTGGCCCATGCTACTGGCCCCCTCCTGCTCTCTGTCTTGTAGGGACATCTTGTCAGAGTGCTGCCTCCAAAGTTGTGTGAGCACCAAAGGTGTCTAAGACTCACCTTTAACTCAAATTGTTAAGGGAGAAAAGTCATTCCTAAGAAATCTAATTAATTAGGAACACCTGTAAGTCTTGAACATGAAAAGTAGTTAAGGATGCTTCCAAAGCAATGCCTGGAAGAAGTAGAAAATAGATTTGATGGTTGTCTTAGCAGGAAGTAGGAGAACAGACAGATTTTTAGACCCATTGTAGAAAGACGATTTCACCTAAAAGGATTTATTCACTGAGAACACTCCTATTCATATGGTAGAACATTTAACAAGCACTCTTCACAGAAATTGAATAATTGGGAAAGTACACCCCAGTATTAGATAAATTGTTGTAATCAGCATTAGCTTTTGACAAAATGCCTTACAACTGAAATGGGAAACAGTAGGGAGGGGAAGGGGACTATAGATTATTTAACTTTTTACATAATTAATGTTCTGAGTAGATGAATAAGATACAAAATTAAAATAAGGATAATTGAAATCTAATATATTTCTAATATATGTTAACATTATGTAGAAATAATGCATATATAGGATATTACCATAGAAATGTTTCCAATTTGAGATAGTGGATTATAAAAACACTTGTTAAACATTCATTTTTATTATTGTCCTGTTTCTCTGTTCTTATTTTCCCACCATCCAAGAATATAACACTGTCCACTCATACAGCCAGCTGCTGTGTTGTGAAGTGAATATTTGAGGAATAACTGCATGCCAGATGGAAATCACAGGTAACAGTGCCAAACAAAGTATACAAAAAGCATAATTTTACTTTCATATTCCAATGGAGTCTAGTAATATTTTTATCAACTCACAGAAAATAAATCAGTGCATGGGTTTACAAATATGTTGCTCAGAACAACAGAAAAATACCAAAAAAGGAAGTATTATATAGGAGAGTAGGAAGGGAAGTGCAGGAAGTTGGCATAAAGTTTCAATAGAAATTGAATATATGGTCATGGTCTCATCAAGCATGTTACTAGTGTGCCAAAAATAACATGAAAGTGAAAATGTATTGTGAAACTCATTAAGATTATTAAGAAACTCATTAAGATAGAGAGAAAAAGAGAGAGAGGAAATCTTTCATCCACTGGTTCATTTTTTCACTCTCTGAATGGCCACAACAGCCAGGTCTGGCACAGGTTGAAGCCAGGAGACAGGCGCTTCATCCTGGCTTCCCACATGGGTGGCAGTGGATCATGTTCTTGGGCTATCTTCCACTGCTTTCTCAAGTGCATAAGCAAGAAGGTGGAAAGCTGGATCAAAGTTGAAGTACTGAAACCAGCACTCCCAAAAGGTATGCCAGAATTGTAAGTAGCACTGTACCTCCTGAACCACAGCTCTGAAGATGTTTAACTACTATAATTATGGTTTGACTTCTCCTTTTCTATTTTTACAGAAATTTGTAAATGTTTTCCTTTCACTTAGACATTTCTTACAAGCTAAGGAATGCCTAACAGAGAGGGACTTACATTCTTGAAATAATTCTGGTAGCTGATGATATAAAAATGATGATACAAAAATGACAAAAAGCCATTGAGAACAATAGTCAAGCTGCAGATCGAGCACATTTTACCAAGTTGGCAAAATGTGGATGCTTTAATTTGAGAGAGAAAGTAGATGCCACCAATTAAAAAAAATGAGTTAAAGTCCAAGAAGTGCTCAAAGGAATTGAGAAACTAACCAATGAATGTTTTACAAGGAATACTGTAGGCAATGAGTATCCTTGTGCAAGATGAGAAGGTAATGTCTTCTGAGATGTGGGTGCTAAATGATAGATGATCCTCCCTAATCAGAATTAGTCTTCCATTTCTTGGCTATCTTAATAGATAGTGTTTAAGGTACTTTAATTTGTTTTGGAAGAGGCTAATAACTTGTTAATATTAACAATTATTTTATTATTCCTTAAAGAATGTTTCCTGTTATGTTATGAAGATAATCCACATTTTCCTAATTTAATAGAAATTATGTGATCTCATAAGAATACTAGTAATATTTACGCCAGTCTCTACCTTTTTTATGACTTATTTATTTATTTGAAAAGTCAGAGTTACACAGAGAGAGAACGAGGGGCAGAGAGAGAGAGGTCTTCCATCTGATGGTTTACTCACCAGTTGGCAGCAATGGCTGGAACTGCACTGATCCAAAGCCAGGAACCAGGAGCTTCTTCTGTGTCTCCCACTTTGGGTGCAGGGGCCTGAGGACTTGGCCCATCTTCTACTGCTTTCCCAGGCCATAGCAGAGAACTGGATTGGAAGTGGATCACCTGGGACTTGAACTGGTGCCCATATGGGATGCTGGCACTGTAGGTGGTGGCTTTACCCACTATGCCACAGTGCCAGCCCCTGGATTCTACCATTTTATTATGCATAAATCCATGCTCAGAGGAAGTTCTTAGAAATACACATTATGAAAAAATTATGTGTGGATTTCAAAAATGTTTCACCTAAACATTATTGTCTAAACATTGAGCCACCATGATTTTTTAGATTTGTTTATTTATTTGAAAGGCAGAGTTAGAGAGGGGAGGGAGACAAAGAGAGTGACAGAGATCTCCTATCTCCTGATTCACTCCCCAGATGGCCACAAGAGCTCTGGTCCGGCCATGCCATAGCCAGGTGTGAGGAATTTCATCTGTATCTCCTATGTGGGTGGCATTGGCCCAAGTACTTTGTCTGTCTTCCATTGCTTTCTTAGGTACATTAGCAGGAAGCCGGATCAGAAGTAGAGCAGACAGGACTTGAACCAGTCCTCATTTGTGATATCAGCATTGCAGGAGGCAGCTTAAACTGCTGCACCACAATGCTGGCTGCAGAACTACTATGATTTAATAACATATAAGTTTATATGTAAAACTTAACATAATGTTGATAGTTAACACTTAGCTTCTAGTGTTTGACAATTCCTTAGAAATTTTTAGGATATCAAAATAAATAATAGGAAAAATTAAATCACATAAAAAGAGCCAAAATATATTCTAGAAAACTCAACTGAATTCCTTCAAAAATAAATTTGCAGAAACTTCTGGTATTTAACTTTCTTTAAGATTTATTTACTTTTTTGAAAAGCAGAGATACAGAGAAAGAAGAAGAAGAGAGAGAGAGATGGGAGAGAGAGAGAGAGAGAGAGAGAGAGAGAGATCAATCTTCCATTGCTGGTTCACTGCCACTGGCAGTTAAATTTCATTTGTAGAGTAGTAATAAAGCCATCTTTTGCCTTTAGTTCATGAGTACTATGTATTTTACCTTCGTAGTACCAATGAATTTCCCTGGATATTTCGTTAATCAATTGCATTATCATCATAAATTATAATAATATGTTCATGTAAATGAATGAAAAATTGAAATTAACAAAAAATGGACTTAGCACTTGACAAAGTTATAGAGGTCTCATTTTAATGCCCTCAGCCCATATTGGAGTGCCTGGATTTTAGTCCCAGCTTTACTCCCAGTTCCAGCTTCCTGCTAACGTGTACTCCAGGAAGCAGCAAGTGATTGCCCAAGTACTTTGGTTCTTGCTACTTTCATGGGAGACCCAGATTGAGTTATTGGTTCCTGAATTTGTCCTGGCCAACTGCAGTCATTGCTGGCACTTGGAGAATTAACCAGAGAATGAAATATTTCTCCATCTGTTTGTATCTATCTCAAGCTCCCATTCAAATAAAATGAATGATTAATTTTAATCATATAGAATGTTATACGTATGGTATTTATATTTGATTTTTAAAATTAGGTGCTCTTATCAGAAACAAAACAGTAAATAATTATTGAAGTGAAAGATATAATAATTTGTGTAGCAATAATTATACTTCGTATATGTCTATCAAAACATCATGTAAAACACATCAAAACATACAATCAAAAGAGATTAAAATGCATGTGTTTTGTGTTTTTTTTAAATCAAAATTCAGTAGTGAATTAGATTGTTGATTTAGGATTTGTTACTTGTTACTATCTATTTCATGACTTGCCTATCTTTTTCTCTGTTATTCAGATACCACTCTTTCATTATTGACATTTGCTACAGCATTAGATAGAAGACTAAGGCATCGAAGTTATTTGAGCATTTTCAAAGGAAGATAAATATTTAACATAATATTCCACATGTCTAGCAAATAAATAATCTGCCTTGCAAATACCTAGAAATACTGCTTTGTCCATAGTATACATTCATAGGGAAACAGCTTGTAACACAGCAGTTTTGTCCTAGCAGAATCAACAAGTAGAGGAGCATGAGTATTAGCTAGCTAGTGTGTTAGCTTTCAATGGCCTGAACAGATGAGCAGACTGTTGCCCTCAACAAGTGTAAGGCAGCTCTGTAAGCACAGAAAATGAAATTCTGTAGTTTTTATAAGTCATAATCATGATATTATAATGATGGAGCAGTGCTTTTAAAAATGTGTGATTAGGCCGGTGCCGCGGCTCAATAGGCTAATCCTCCGCATAGTGGCGCTGGCACCCCAGGTTCTAGTCCCAGTCGGGGTGCCGGATTCTGTTCCGGTTGCCCCTCTTCCAGGCCAGCTCTCTGCTATGGCCTGGGAGTGCAGTGAAGGATGGCCCAAGTGCTTGGGCCCTGCACCCCATGGGAGACCAGGAGAAGCACCTGGCTCCTGCCTTCGGATCAGCACGGTGTGCCAGTTGCAGCGCGGCGGCTGCGGCGGCCATTTGAGTGTGAACCAACGGCAAAAGGAAGACTTTTCTCTCTGTCTCTCTCTCTCACTGTCCACTCTGCCTGTAAAAAAAAAAATTGTGATTGGGGGCTGGCGCTGTGGCGTAGTGGATAAAGCCGCTGCCTGCAGTGCTGGCATCCCATATGGGCGCCGGTTCATGTACCGGCTGCTCCTCTTCCAATCAAGTTCTCTGCTATGAACTGGAAAAAAGCAGTAGAAGATGACTTAAGTATTTGGGCCCCTGAACCCACGTGGGAGACTCAGAGGAAGCTCCTGGCTCCTGGTCTTGGATTGGTGCAGCTCCGGCCATTGTGGTCATCTGAGGAGTGAACCAGTGGATGGAATACCTCTCTCTCTCTCTATATATATATATATATATATATCTTTGTAACTCTTTCAAATAAATAAAATAAATCTTTAAAAAATGTGTGATTGGAGGTGAGTTTTTGGGAAAATGGTTAAAATATCAGTTAAGACAAGCCCATTTCATCAGAGGGTCTTGCTCCCGCCTCTGATTCTAGTTTCATGCCAATAAAGACCTCATGAGACAGTGAGTGATGGCTCAAATATTTGAATCACTGAAAACTGTTTGAGAGAACTGGATTGGGTTCCAGTGTTGGCCCAGCCACTACAGTTTCTGATATTTGAAGAGTTAACCAGTGGTGGCAGCATTCTCTGTCTCTCTCTCTGTCTCTCTGTCTCTCTCTCTCTGTCTGCCATTCAAATAAAGAAAAATAATTTAATTGTATTATTTAAGAACAAGTGAATCAAAATTTACATTGCTACTAATTACATCATTATAACATTTAATTATTTGAATTTATTTCCCAAATATTCATATTTTAAAATGTTGGCTTTCTTTATAATCTTCTAATGAGTATTTTTGCATTCAGTTTCAATAGAAAACGATATTAAGAGTATCCACATTAACTTAGCATCTTTTTTTATATATTAATCATGATTGTTTATAGAAGAAAAATGTTACTTAATGTATGTTAACTAACCAAGGACATAATGTAAAGTATAGAATATTTCCACAAAAATAAAATTTTACTTTATTTTCAAGTGGAAGCACTCAGCATACAAGCACAGTGCTGAGGGGTTGTCTTACTTGCAGTCATTCAGTGCAAAATTTATGAGCTCTGTCATTTTAGTGAGAGGCTTACAAAAATGCATAGAACGAAGACTTCTTTGGATCTAGAGATGCAAAGGAGAACATGAATGCTCTTGCACATCCTAAGTCTACAACACATATCTATACACACGCTTCAATCGCATTAAAGATCTTCTGGCATCCACTGTTTAGACGCAAGTTCAACTCTGTTCTTGGAAGAGCCTGAATCGGGCTGGTTTATGATTCTGGGCTATATTCCTAATCATTTCACTCAGTTTTGTCCTAAATGTCCCTCCTAATGTTATGTTTTTGTGCTATACATACGGTAATACATATATGTGTAATAGATACTTAAATTTTTTTCTTTGAAATCAGACTTTCACTACTTCGGTGGAAATATGAAAGAAACTAGAACTCATCTTGTGGGAAACCTAAAATTAAACCAAAAACATTATACCAGCACAGTACTTTTGTTTCCTCTATAATTCTATTGAGCAAACTGTAGACACATTGGAAGCATCTTGATAAATTATTATATCATTTACATGTTTTACATTTCAACTTTATAATATTATAAAATTTCAGCACCTTCTTCGTATTCAAAATTATATACATTCTAGAAAAACATAAAGCAAAAATGCAAAATTCAATTGCAAAAACGAAGATCCTTGGAAATCAGAAATAAAACTAAAATAGAGACCCAGGAGCATGGCTAAAGCCATGGCTGTTCTCTTGGTCTGCAAACAGGTGGGAGTTGCCAAAGATCTGTCCTTTCATGGTAACTACAGGAAACAAGAGAAACAAAAAAAGACCCCATTCAGAACTAAAAAAAATGACTCGGGTCAGGCTTATGGATAAAAACCAGAGGTCAAGCGTGTAGTTCATATTCTCCCCTCAGCTTCAAAAAGCAGCCTTCATAAAGCTACCCCTGACCTTTGTCCAGAACTCTAGCTTTTATAAACCTATAGACTATGCTGGTGGGAAGAGAAAATCACACACTCTTGACCAGAGAGTGAGCTAAATCACCTGCTGTTTTGAAGAATAGATTTTGTACATCTCCAAAATAAGCATGCAGTCTCAGCCAAACCAAGACTAAAGACCACTTTTGGACAAGAGGTCATGAGGGAAAAGTCGAATGAAGAAAATAAAGCTGGCCAGAATGAAGAGAGAGAAAACATGTAAAAATTGATCAAAATAATCAAAATACCATATTGCACAAAGAAATCCAACAGTGATTGGCATATACAAAGAACACATAACTTAATGTATTTACTTATGAATTTCAAATAGAAGTTCAAATAAAATGCACTTTGAAAGAAGTGCCTTTGGTTTCTTGCCAGTAATAAATTACTGCAAATTAGGAAGCGACAAAATAAAAACTATTATTGTACTATCAACAAGAATATTTAAAATATTTCAAATGGGAATAAGGTAATGCTGAGAAATCAAAATAACAAGCAGAAGAGAGGAAAGTAAATATTAAACAAATTAAAGTTTAAATTAAAATATGAATGCTAGGATCTTTTAATATATAATCAAAGTTTAAAAAAAAAAAAGACCACTGAATGTTGGTGATTAAGGTCCTCAAACAAAATAGAGGATAAATGAGCTGAGAGTAAAAGGACAGGCTATGCAAGGATAAAAATGTGAAAATCCAGAACAGACAAAATACAGAATATTTCCAAAAGATGACAGTTACCCTATCACTGAGTTGGACACAACAAACCCAAACAATATATGCTAAACAATAATAGTATGAATTCAACTTTGAAGTAAATTAGCATTCTATATAAGGGCAAAATAAAAAGCCTTTATAATCCCGATGATCATGAAAAGTCATGAAAAAATGTACTAAAGGGTATACTTGCACAAAAAAGCAACACATATGAAAGTAAGATGTGCAATGGCAACAAAAGCAATAAACCTAAACCCAGGTAGCAATAGAATATGTGGTGAATTTAAACAATAACTGTTTAAAAAACTAACAAATTAAAAATTAAGGCTAAATAGTGTGCACTAGAAAAGGTGAAACTAATGTTTGTCAACCCTTAGAACACTAGAAGCTACCACTGTTGTTTTCTACTCTTCAGCTGACATAGAATAAATCGGAAAACTCTGAGGCTACAGGGCTCTGAGGAAGATGGAGACAGAAAGCAAAGCACAGGCGCCCTAAGGAAGAGATCTGGATCTGCAAACATCCCAGTGAAAGCAGAGGAAAGTGAAAACGACTAAAACTAGCTTCAACCTCCAATTCAATCCATCTGCCAGCTTAATACCTTCAATGATTTCCTTTGGCACCAAAGTGTAAAATTGCTCAACAGAGGCTCGTCCAAATTCTTGACTTCCAAAATCTGGGCATATACTAAATGTTTGCTGTTTAATTTTGTAGGCTGTTTTGTTTTGGGTAGCAGATAACTGGAATAAGCAGTGTTTACACATGCAAACAAGAGTGTGTTTTTATATGTATACACGCAAACACACACATATTTACATGAATTAGACCACTTTTTACACAAATTCAAAATTCAGTCATCATGAAATCAAAGTAGTTTACTGCCTTGAGAAATTGAGGCAAGGTAAGTTTTGTTTAACATCACATACAGTGCAAGAAAAGGGAATCATTAAAATTTATAAAATTTATTGCAACATTGAATAAATTTATCTGTATGCTATATAGTCAAAATAAATATATATTTGGTATAACATTTTAGCAAAATGGTTGTAGTGTAGGCTTTGGTAGGACAAAAAATTTAACTGTCAATGTCAGTATTCTTCTTCCAAGAGTTTTTGAAGTTAAAGTATCCAGAGAATCCTTACAGTGATCCCTAACAGTCATGAAATGAAAATTAAATAAATAACTAAATGAAATTTAGATTTTGCTAATTTGTTAATTGTTCTAATCATACTAAAATAAACAGATGGCTTCTATTCAAGCAAGTCAAAGCAGTAATTATACACATCTGTACAACACAAATAAAATCCAATATATCCAGAAGCTATTGGCTACCATTTCAGACAACAGTCTCTGAGAATATTTATATAATCATTAGTCACTTTTCTTGAAAACTATAAAGACACCCAAATAATTTCTATAATATGAAGCACAAGAGCTATGTCTTCAATCTTTTACATCTGAAAAATGTGCACTAGACTGTGCATTGCATGTAAACCTTGCAAATCACCGTATCTCCTCTCCATTTTCTTACTTTGTGTGCTTTTAGATATTTGCTTAGTAAAGAAAGTTCATGCTTACTCAGTTATTTCTTAAATACCTATATATTCCCATCATCAGAGATATGATAAATATAACACTTCAAAAACCATGCTAAAAATATTGATCACCAACAAAACGGAATACTATTACTTGAATTCTAAACTTTTCTTCTGAATTTTCATACACAGCAGAAATGCCAGCACTTAAAGTAGGGTGTTGCAGTTCCACGTGAAGACACAGCAGCTCAGCCATCTGGAGAGACGCTTTAAAGGCTTTTATTGTCCAATTGGGTTTCTCTAGTTCTGTATGGCAGTCTGTAGACACCCACATTTTCTGTCTAGAAGTGAAAATGAATGCTTTTATTTCTGGCAGCGCATGTAAAATGCTGCACTCTAGATAGCCAGACTGAAATGTTTCTGGCAACCAAAATCATTTCATTAGCCCAATTAGAATGACATGCATGAAATTCTGATTATTCCCTGTAAAATCAATTATCATTGCCATTTTTGATGAGGACAGTGTGTTTTTCTATATATAATACAGTGAAGAGTTTAATCTAACTTAAGGATAAACGAAAACGCATATTTGTGAACATTTCTGGGTAGTGTAAATGTTGTATTACATTATTTCTAAATTAGTAATCTTAGAAGAAATGGATGACAAATAATTGTTAAAAATTGTGAAAAAATTTAATATTCAACGAAGTTATTTCTGTCTTCCAAATTTCCTTTTTCAATTAAATTAATGGTGATTTAATTTACTTCCATAAATCTGCATTGTCTAAATAGGAAAGCTTAAACTTTGCCTATGTCAGCAGTGTTGATGTAAAATGACTTTATTCATGAGAAAAATATTATGTAGAACAATGTAGCCTAATAAATATTTATTATTTATACTTGATCCAGTCTTTTTAAAGGCAGTTGAAGGGACAATGTAAATATAGTTACAAAGAAGTAAGAAAATAGATAACCACTCTCTGCTCAACTAATATGTAATTCCTTTACATACGTCTGTTAAATTAACACAAGTAAAGCACAAAAAGTAATTAATAAAGAATAAGAATTCAAATAATAAAAATGATTAGTTGTTTAAATGAATAAACATAAACTTTAAGAGAAAATGACACTGTATTCAGCTTGAGAGATGGATAGAGTATGAACTGGATGTGGATTCACAGTTATTAGAGGAAGTTAAATGACTATGTGTAGAAAGGTGACAGACTGTATATAGTTATACATTTGTCCCTCAACATGAAATATTAAGAGTGCTCAAATGAGATTTGAGTAATTGTCCAACAGTGGGAAGCAAAACTATGTTGACATATGGGTGAAAAAGAAATTTGGATGTGACATAATTGCTAAAGCACATACTTGTGTGGTAAAATAATATCACATCAAAAGTGTGAAACAGAATAATGTCATGCATATTGTAAAATATACAAATATGAGTATTTGTGTATATGTTAATATTTAAATGTATACAGAGAAGTTCAAAATTTTGTGATCAATATGATTAAAAGATAATTTCATTTTGCTGCAAAGATTTCTAAAATACATTAATAATTTTTCATAATATGCATTTTCATGAACTTTTGGAATATTCTTCTCACATATGTTTATAATCACATATCTAGTTTAACATGTGTGCATGTATACATTTGCAGTTGTATGTATATATCCATCTCCATTTACATAGAATAACACTCTATAATGATGAGATAATTATAATATAAATGTACTGTCTCCTGTTCATTATAATGAAATTATGAGGACTCAGTGTTTGGAACATCAGATGGATAAAATCATGTTAATGATGTCGCAAAGGAAAAATGGTAGCATAAGAGAATAACTGCTTCTCTTTATCCCTCTTGGAGATAGTGAGTAATCACAAATACATCAAAGATGAACTAAAATGGGCAAAAAGGCAGTTTTTATATCATACATCACATTAAAATTTAAGAGAAAATTGAGAGCACTGCTTGGTGTAAACTTGCTCAAAAAAATATAAACCTTCATCCGAATCACACTTGACAAATATACATAGAGTAGACACAGATGGACATATGACAAATTACTTACAATTGCAGTTTTATATGCATATTCTAGAAACCATGAACATCTCTACAGCTGATTTTTCAAATTAGAATTTTAAATTACAACTGCCTAACTTTAATATATTAACTTAAAATTCATAATCAGAAAAGATTGTCAATTAGTATACATAATTAGGCATTTAAAATCAACATAAAAATAAAAAACAAAAATATTTTTAAAATCTGCAACAATTCCTTTCACATGTGGACTATATAATCTCACTTTTATCATCAACTTGTTCTGTTAGGTTGTTTGGTGTTGCCTGAAGTATAGCATGTAAAGGATATGAAATACCAAATCGATGATAAAATGGTAATTCACTGGTCAGAAAATCTACAAATTGAAAAATGTAGCATATATCATTTGGAAAAAAATTCTAATTATTAGAAGAGAGTCCTTTAGGTTGATGGCATGTCTTATTATTTATTACTGTTTGACCTCTACAGCATATATATAGATTTCATCTAATACAATTTTAACAAAAAGATGGCATAAAAATATTGTGTGTATTTTTTAAGAAACCATTCTCTTATGGTGATATAATTTGAAATACACAAGGATTAAATAGTAGGCCTTGGATTAGCTTAAAAAATGTTTAAGAACAAAAGACCTAGGTGGAGTAAAGAATTAACACTGTCATTAAGATGATAACTGATAAATCTGAGTAATGGATCCATAGGGATACTGTAGAAAGTTCTGCCTATGTTTCCATGTTTTAAAATTTTAAGAAGAACATTAGCAAGGAGAGGGAAAAAAAGACATTTCATGACTTCTCATATTAGTTTCATGATGTCTCTAGGGTAAATTACTAGACAAATTGCCCAGTTTCATACATGTGAAACAGTATCATTGGAATGTAGAAATATTATAGATTTAATGTTTTTAGTGACTTTCCTGCTTCATTAAACATGGCATTTCATTCTGATAAATCTTTTAAAATATTGGCTGAAATTTCAGAAACAGAATAGAAATTCTCTGGAAGCAAGAGTAGAATGAAAACTGTGTCCTAAGTGTGAGAAAACCTGGAGCTGCCATGAAATTATTTGCTGATCCTAAGAAAGTCGGGATTTTATAGTAACCTCAAATCCTGAAAAGCAATAAAGCCTTCCACAAAGATCCACAGTCCTATAGAGTTGCCCAGCTTGAACTAGAAAAGAAATGAAAGAAAAATGGCCCACAAAGATAATTATCTTGGCCACAATTCCAAGTAGAGCAAAAGAGTTTTGAGCTGGGAATTAGTAAATATATGTTTTGTTTCCCTACAAATATCTGTATCTGAAAGCGTAAAATTGCCTTTTTCACTCCATTTTCCACAAACTTTTTGAGGTTCTTTATCATACATTTAAATTTATACTATACATTAGGTTCAAGATACCTTAATGATGAAATATGAATTTACATTTGTTTCCTGATTGTTGACACCTCAGTGTGTTGTCAATGACAAAAAAAATCCAGTTAGAATATTTTAGCATCTCAATTCCACAAGACAAAATTAGAGCTTAGTGGGCCTCAGATAGGATTGATTAAAAATTGTTTATATTTAATATGTAAAAATTAAGTAAATTATGATCCGCAAGTTAAAGATTATCAAAAGAATCAATCACAATTTGAGGAAGTATAAAAGAATTTTTAGAAATTATGTGCATTTTTTGATAAATGCCTATCTAGAGAGAGAGAAAGAGGTATTTTTAAAAGATCAGTGGAAGAAGTTATTGTGAACTAGAGGCTTTCAAATGTAAAATAAATAGATAGGAAAGGCTAATACGAAGAATATAATGGTAATTCAAGAAACAGATGAAAGTGGAGGAAAATATGAAAGAAGAGCAAAGAAGCATGGAATACAAAAATGAAAAGGAGTAATAGGATCCAATCTGATTTGCAGAAAGATAGATGACATAGATATAGAGAAATCATATTCAATGAGAAAATTACTATGAAATTTTGACAACTGATGAAAGTCACTAATTTTCAAAGTCAGGAATCACACCAATATCTGGGCATAATATAAAAAATACATAAAAATTACACTTGAGAGTTGCACAGAATTTATTAAACGTTTCCATAAGCTAATCAATGAATATATAGTATATAACAATGAATAATAATTGAAGTAAAATGAGAATTTATAAAATCACTAGAAAACATCAAAATATAATTGCCAAGAGAAAATAATTATAAAATTAAAATTCTATGTCTGAATCTTTTTTTAAAGCAAACATTCAGGTCTGAGTGTGGAGAAGACTTTGAAGACATTATGATATAACAAAAAATGTATGTCATTATATTAAAAAGCTACATTGAAAAAGTTTAAATTGATCCATGAAAGAAGATATAAGCCATAAAAATAGCTAGAAAATGTTATGCATGTTATTCTAATATTCATTGTGTAAAAAATCTTTTTTTACAATGGGATTATATTTTTTACCAATGAATATTCAAATGCACCAGTAACTAAATTTGCTATGAAATGAAGAGCTTTCCTACTGAAGCACAAAAAGATTTTCAGGGTTTTTAAAAGTTTAAAAAGGACAGCTACAAAAGGATTTTTGAAAAGTGCTTTTAACACAAGTAACTTAACTTCATTGTGACAAAATAGTAATAGATATAAAAAGATTGTTATATAACAATATAAAGTTGACTACACTAGCATGAAAGAGCAATACTAAAAATATATTTAACATAGTTTTAAAAATAAACAAAGCAAATATTAATTTCCAGAAGCAACAACACAAACACAAGAAAGCTTAATTTACAGAAAAACGGACATGAGTTAGAAATAATATTAAAAATATTCATCAAAGACATCAATAAAGGTAAAAATAGGACAGAAAGCAATGTGTTATTTGCAACATATTTATTCAACAAAAAGTCCTAACCAGAATATGTCATGAACTGCTCAAGCCAGTAGACAGAATGAAAGAAAGATTTGAAGAATGATGAAATAGCTTTACATATATGAGGAAATCTAAGAAGACGGTAAATAAGAAATAATGTTTTAGTTATTTTCCTTAGTTTTTACAAAATAAAAAAGCATGCAGAATCAGAAAAACAGCAATCAAATAGTTTAAATAAAAAAGATTAAGAGAACCATGTGATAGTGAGAATGAGAAATCTTGAGAAATTTCATTTATTTCCAGTGAAAATGAAATTTCATAATATCACTTTCATAAGCTGATTAGGAAAAAGTCTTAAATATTAATATTTTCATAACATATAACTTATTAACTAAGGACATTCCCCCAAAAATGCATATCTATGTGCACTAAAGTGTATTTAAAAGACTGATTATAGCAACATTATGCAAAGCAGTTAATAGCTATTAAACTAAACAAAATAATAGACAAATTGAGCTATATCAATCCATATTATTGTTGCGATAACATACAGAATTAAAAATGAACAAACTTGTTGAAATGAAATGGACACTATGAGAGACAGTGACTTGATCAGCTCTTTTCCTGACGGTTGATGTACAATGTAATACTTTATCCATTTTAGTATTTTTTTTTTTGTTCTAGTACCATTGGTTGAACTCTGTAATTAACACACAATTATTCTTAGGGGTTTAAATTTTAACTGAAAAGTGATCCCTGTTAGGAATTTGGAAAACATTATGCTGAGTGTAATAAGCCAATGTCAAAGGGACAAATACCACTTGTTCTCCTTGATGGGTGACAACTAACTGAGCACCAAAAAGGAAACCTGTTAAAGTGAAATGAACACTATGAGAGACAGTGACTTGATCAGCCCTCACCCTGACTGTTGATGAGCAACTTAATATGTTATCCCTCTTAGTATTTTTTTTGTTTGTTCTACTTAATACTTTTGGTTGAATACTGTAATCAATACACAATTCTTCTTGAGCGCTGAACTTAACTGAAAAGTGATTGCTGTCAAATGTAAGAGTGGGAATAAGAGAGGGAAGAGATGTGCAATTTGGGACATGCTCAAGCTGACCTGCCCCAAACAGTAGAGTTAGAAACATACCAGGGGATTCCAATTCAATCCCATCAAGGTGGCATGTACCAATGCCATCTCACTAGTCCCAGTGATCAATTTCTGCTCACAATTGATCATAATGATAGGACTAAGAATCAAAGGGATCACATAAACAAGAATAGTGTCTGCAAATACTAGCTGATAGAATAAAAAAGGGAGAGAACGATCCAACATGGGAAGTGAGATACACAGCAGACCCATAGAATGGCAAATGTCCTAAGAGCACTCTGGCCTCAGAATCAGACCTCAAGGCATGTGGATCCGGCTGAAATGCCCATGAGAGTATTTCAGGCATGGAATGCCAAAACACTCTGGGGAAAAAAAAAAAAAAAAAAAAAACCTAAATGAAAGATCTCTGCGAGTGAGATCCCAGTGGAAAGAATGGGTCATCAAAGAAGGAGGTACCTTTCTCTGAAGGGAGGAGAGAACTTCCACTTTGACCATGGACTTGTCTAAATAGGATCAGAGTCAGTGAACTCAGGGGGCTTCCATAGCCTTGGCAGCTCATGACAAGAACCTAGGGTGATTACTGACGCCATAAACAAGAGTGTCAATTTGTTAAGTCAACAACAGGAGTCACTGTGTGCTTACTCCTCATGTAGGATCTTTGTCCTTAATGTGCTGTACATTGAGATTTAATGCTATAACTAGTACTGAAACAGTATTTTTCACTTTATGTTTCTGTGTGGGAGCAAACTGTTGAAATCTTTACTTAATGTATGCTAAACTGATCTTCTGTATATAAAGAGAATTGAAAATGAATCTTGATGTGAATGGAAGGGGAGAGGGAGTGGGAAAGGGGAGGGTTGCAGGTGGGAGGGATGTTATGGGGGGGAAGCCATTGTAATCCATAAGCTGTAATTTGGAAATTTATATTCATTAAATAAAAGTTTGAAAGCAAAATAAAATAAAATAAAATAAAATAAATAAAAATGAACAAATTATTGTTTAACCATGGGGAGGATTCTAATAAAAATAACATCACATTGAACTACAAATAAATGCAAAATCTATTCATTTCGTCAAATATGCAAACCAATCTCTGCTACTGAAATCAATACAAATAGTGTCAATATCCTATTTTTGATGTGTTCAGTGATTAGTCTTGATTTATGACATGCACGTTTTGAATGAATGCTTTACTTGAGTACTAGAAACACAACAGACATCGAATAGTTAAAGCAACCTTAAACAACAAAACAAAGCAAGAAGCATAACAACACTGGATTTCAAGATAAACTACAGGGCAGTTATAATCAAAACAGCCTGATACTGCCATCAAAGTAGACATGTAGACCAATGGAACAGAATAGAAATCCCAGAAATTAATCCACACATCTACAACAAACTAATGTTTGACAAATGAGCTAAAATCACTTGCTGGAGAAAGGACAGTCTCTTCAATAAATGGCATTTGAAAAACTGGATCTAAGTGTGAAACAAACCCCTATCCTAGACCTGAAACCAATAAATTACAAAAGAAAATAAATTATCCAAAATCAAAGCACAAAACAAAACAAAACAAATGATGGCAAAGATGTAGAGCAAAATTACCTTATTACACTATTGGTGGAATGTGAAGAAGTATAACCACTATGAAAGATAGTATGGAGATTCCTGAGAAATCTGAAAACATATGTACCACATAACCCAGACATCTCACACCTGGGAATTTACCAAATGAAATGAAATCAACATATGAAGGAGTTATTTGTACCCCTTAAGCTAATTGCAATTCAATTCAAAAGAGCTAAGATACAGATTCAACACAGATGTCTATCAGCTGATGGACTGGATAAAGAAAATGTGTTTTATATACACAAGGAATACTACTCATCCATAAAAAAGGGTGAAAACCTATATTTTTGCAACAAAATGGAAGCTACTGGAGAGCATTATGCTTAGTGAATTAAGTCAGTCCCTAAAAGACAAATATGTTTTCTTTGATATGTGGTACAAAATATAGAATACAAACTAAGAACAATGTATTTGAATGAAACTGACATGATTGATTGCCTTGTCTGTATTACTGTGGTACAGTGACCTTTCTACTTTTTACGTGTTGAACATTGTGGTTAGTGGTTCATAAAGCCTGTGATTTTAAAGTAAATTTAAATTATGTTATTGCTAAAATTAAAGGGAAAAGAAAGAAAAGGTGTATGAGGAAGAAAGGAAGGAAGTATGATCATATGCACAAGTATGTATTTATGAAATATATGAAATTTATTCTCTTCATATTAATAAAAATAAAATAATATAAATGTCATTTCCCCTTTCCTTTCATTCCAGAAAAGGGCGGTAAAATACTTGGGGCACTAGGAAAAGCTATGAGTAACATAATGCCCCTCGGGTTCAGATACTGAGATTTTTTTCACCCTGAGATCTTGAAGAAAATGGTGAAATGATTTTACCTGCATTAAGATGCCAGTTCAGGAAGACATTTTTTCTGTGAATTCTATTCTTCTGAGTTTTTTGAGAAACATCAATAAATAAATAAATAAATGTGTTTACTTTTCATTCTATTAATTCTTCCAAAATTCAAAACTTTCCAGAGTTAATTTAGATTTTAATAGCAGAGTTCAATAAACATCTTTTCTCCTGCTAACAAGGTATAGTTAAAAACACAACATATCTATGGCAAAACAGCTTGTTTTACTACAAATAGTCAATCAACAAGCTAAAATATAACTGTTTTTAGAACATAACTCTTCATTGTTTTAGGCTTGCTAACTTTGAGAGTGTACTGGGTCTGAGATCACATTGTAAGCCTGTTCATTATTTTAAAAGTCAAACTTGGCTTGTTATGTTCATGTTGGCTTTGTTATGTATTTTCCTTTTTGAGCTTCGTGCTTGTTGTACATTAGAGTTCTAAGTACAATTCCCAGCAGGATGATGCTGACCTGACTTTTGAGATGAACAATGAACTCCATGCATCATGATCCTAAGACCCAATTCTTCTATAATCTGTTGCATAAATGTGGCTGAAAGGATTCCTGACATAAATATCTTGTCATAAATCTTTTACCACTGTGGGACTTGATAACACCAAACAACAAGGACAAAGTTTATCCTGGCAACATGGAACAAACTGGGCCTAACTACAGAATGACTGATGAATGGTGTTTCCAGGACAAAGACGACCAAGGGGCAATATAGGAGTTAAGATGAAGCCACTGGTGTCAACCCTAAACCAAAATGTAGAGTGAAAGGTTGTGGAAGAAGGATTCATACACATGGTTTCCTGTCAACTTTCCTTGTTAACAGAGTTTCTTAAAGTATTCTCAATACTGGGGCCAGTGCTGTGGTGCATTATGTTAACGCCCTGGCCTTCAGCTCTGGCATCCAATAGGGATACCAGTGCAAGTCCGGGCTACTCCACTTGCAATCCAGCTCTCTGCTAATGTGTCTGGGAAAACAGCAAATGTCCCAAGTCCTTGTATCCCTGAACCAATGCAGGGGGTCCAGAAGAAGCTCCAGGATTCTGGCTTCAGATTTGCTCAGCTCCAGCCATTGTGGCCATTTGAGGAGTGAACCAGGGATGAAAGACCTCTCTCTCTGTTTCTACCTCTCTCTGTTACTCTGTGTTTCAAATAAATAAATAAATCTTAATAAGACACAAGTCTACATTTAAAAAAAAGTATTCTAAATATCTGTACAACTGTTAAAGGGAGAAATTATGCTCTGACTTGGAAAGATGCTCTCTTGCAGATCTTGATAAATTTAAGTGGGGCCATTGAGCAACTGGATGATGAAATAACTTTGATCATTTTGGATTCAGAAGAATCTCTAAAATCTCTGACAGATGTCATAATGGATAAAAGAATGGACTAAGGCAATCTCCTAATCCCAGAAGGGGGCACTGGTATAGTACTGCATGATTGCTTTGACATAACCTGCTATGTGTATGTCAATAATTCTAGACAAATTGAAATTTGGAGCAGTCACATCTTGGAAGCTGTTATCTGGATGGTGGAGGATAAATATCTGCTACCAACAAGCAAATTTTGAGGATGGGAATCTTGATTATAGTGACTTTTCTCTCCTCTGCTATATATCCTCCTTTTTATGTTCTTGATCCTAGTCTTTGGCCCAAACATCCCCCAGTGCCTTACTAACTTAATTTCCTATTTTCTAGAGTCAATGAAACCTTGTGGTCACACAAGTGGAGGCTCATTCATTCTACAGGGGACCCATATGCAGTTAGGCCTCTGAAGGAGACGTGACTCCCATCCATCAATGCTTTCCAAATGGAAGCCAGATCTGCTGTCATCCAGCTCCCTAATGGCAGTTAGGGTCACCTCCTCTGAGATGGCATAGAGAGAAAGGAGACAGATTCTTAAGCAGGCAGGTAGAGACAAACAAAGAAGAATAGTGCAATCACTGGATAAGGCTGCATCAGCAAAAGGTCCTGTTTACCACCTAGCCACATTATGGAATTGCATTTGGCAAGAAAAGGAAATGAGAAGCTCATGGATGCTACAACATGGATGAACCTCAATGACATTCATTATGCTGAGTGAAAGACTCCAGATGCAAATGATAGCATTTTGTATGAGTGCATCTATATAAAGTGTTAACCAAAAGCAATGATATAGAAACAGGTAGCAGACTAGTGGTGGCCTAACAGAGATCAACATGATGGAATTTTTTGTGGTGAAGAAAATGTTCTAATCTGAATCTGAATTACAGTATTGGTTACCCAACTCTATAAATTTACAAAAAAGAATCATTGAATTACTCAATTGCAATGGATAAATTTCCTGGTATATAACTCATATTTTACTAATATTTTCAAAAAAAGTAAAGGATAAAACTGATTCCAGAGTTCTTAGATAAAAAAGGAGGTTTTCACATTATTAGCATATGTAGCTATCAATCAGAGAAAGTTCCCCTTTTAAAAACATAAAAAAAAGCATATAAAAGTCCCTAAGTATGACCTCTTTTTCAGTAACCCCATGCAGGACGTCTCTCAGTTGCTGGGAGCTCTCTTTCTCTCATTTCCTCACTTAATTAACTTCTTTTACATTGCTCACAATTTCTTGTCTGTGCACCTCAGTCTTTTGGTGCACAGTGGCCAGAAAGAGCTGTAACAGATTAGAGCTGCAGCATTATAAAAAAATTCAATGAACCAAAAATCTGCAACACAATGGTGAAGAATGGATATTTGCAAAAATAGAACAGTAGGAATAGACTTTGCATTATAAGATGTCAAAAGTCATGATGAAGTTATAGTAAGCAAAATGGTGTGATATTTCACAAGCAAACCAAAAGGGGGAAAAAAAACAGGGAGGACAGGAGCAGACTCTATCATGTAATGAAGCATGACATAAAATTTGCAGTAAGACAGACATTTTGCTCGCAGTGAAGATGCCACTTGGGAACCCTGGGAGGTGGCAGGTGATGGTCCAAATATTTCTGAAATGCATGCATGAGACCTGATTGTGTTGCAGGCTCCTGGCTTCAATGTGGACCAGTGTTTGATGTTGTGGACACTTGGAGATTGACCCAGTGTATAAAATGTATCTGTCTCTTTCTCTTTGTGTCTTTGCCTTTCAAATAAACTAATAATTTGTTAAAATTGACAATGAAGTGTGTTGTTGGTTATTATTCGGGAAAAATGTAAAATTCAGTCTTATCTGATTGCTCTTTATTAGAAGAGAAATTTCCAAATAGGAAAATAAAGAACAAATTTTATCATACTTGATTAGTGTCAGAGACACAAATGTAAACACTACAAGATTCCAAGGTCTAATCCAATGATATCGAACACTCAACAGCAAGTCAGAGAATGCAGATTTATTACTCATAGTAAAGCATCAGTGATAAATAGTATCATGGATTCACAACAAATCAATATCCCAAGGCTCAAAATAGTTGCACAGGGAGTGTGACGAAAGTCTTATCTGGACTTGTCACTTTGTGTGTCATAGGTGAGGGTTCCCAAAAGCACTCCACTCTGGGTTTTGTACATGAGGTGACCCTGAGTTTGTTTATTAGTATCTCTGCAGAAGAACCTTCTCAAGGAGGAATGAGAAATAGCCCAATTTGTTCCTGATCTTAGGTTATTGCATTCTTGGAATATTAAATAATCATTCAAAGAATTTTAAGCAGGAAGGGGAAGAGATTGATTGAGAAAGTGCATCCAGGGATAAGTCTTCACGCAAACTCATGTTTAGCTCAAAGCATACAAAGATGGATAGATGCAGATCAGTCATGAATTTCAATATACAGGAGATTATATATAGATATATATTATATATATATGTATGTGTACATTTACAATGCTGCTAAAAGTAAATCAATTCTGTAGCAATGAGTACACATTTTTATTCCTACATAAAATTTTCTAATGAAGAAATCATATAATTATATTCCTGAAGATATCACTGAATTTAATATTAAGGAAAAAAAAACACTATGGAAACTTGGGGTATCTTGTAGTATCAGAAAGTAAGAAAGTTTTCAAAAAAGGTAAAAATTAAGCCTGTCAAAAAGACATAGGAAATAACCAGAAAAAGATGCCAACAAAGCAATAATCTTTCCACAATACAATAAATAATATACTACTGGATTATAACTCAAAGTGCAAAATAAATCGATGTATCTATAATAACAAATAAATAATTGAGTTGTAAACAAAAATGTTTCTCAAATAATAATTACAGAAAATAGATACTCTTACTCCTTCCATAGAAGGTGAAGCCTAATTTCTACCTTGTTGTCCTCCCTGAGAGTGAAATAGACTTAATAGCTTGTTTGCAAATAGTAGAAAAATGAAAGGAAAAATAGTAACTTTGTTGTGGAGAAGCCTGGCAGGCATAACTTTTATAAAATAGTTATATTAACAGTTACATCATCTAATATGTACTCCCTTGTATGATGTGATGAAATAAGCATTTAAAAGAAGTTCACAGCTCAATCTAATTAGGATAGAAAATCATAGACAAAGCAATACTGAGGCACATTCTATCGGATGTCTGATTCATACTTCTTGAGACTTGAAATATAGGAAAATAAATAGAAATCAACCAGGCGGCACTGAAGAGACATGGAAAATAGACATAGATTTTATTCTGAATTGTGTGGGAGCAAAAAACTATTAACAGGAAAACTGGTGAAATCTGGATAGTGTCTCAAATTTAGTCAGCAGTGATGTAGTAGTGTGTGTGTGTATGTATCTTTTTTACTTTTGATAAACATACAATAATAACATAAGGTAATAAAATAGGACACAAGATGAGCAGTATACATGAACTCCTTATACTAGCATTACAACTTTTCTGTAAAGCAAAGAGACACTCTGGGGGAAAAAAAAAAAAAAAAAAAAAAAAAAAACCCTAAATGAAAGATCTCCACGAGTGAGATCCCAGTGGAAAGAACGGGTCATCAAAGAAGGAGGTACCTTTCTCTGAAGGCAGGAGAGACTTCCACTTTGACCATGGCCTTGTCTAAAAATGATCAGAGTCAGTGAACTCAGGGGGCTCCATAGCCTTGGCAGCTCATGACAAGAGCCTAGGGTGATTACTGATGCCATAAACAAGAGTGTCAATTTGTTAAGTCAACAACAGGAGTCACTGTGCCCTTACTCCTCATGTAGGATCTCTGTCCTTAATGTGTTGTTCAATGTGAATTAATGCTATAACTAGTACTCAAACAGTATTTTTCACTTTGTGTTTCTGTGTGGGAGCAAACTGATGAAATCTTTACTTAATGTATGCTACACTGATCTTCTGTTTATAAAGAGAATTGAAAATGAATCTTGATGTGAATGGAAGGGGTGAGGGAGTGGGAAAGGGGAGGGTTGCGGGTGGGAGGGACGTTATGGGGGGGAAGCCATTGTAATCCATATTCTGTACTTTGGAAATTTATATTCATTAAATAAAAGTTTTTAAAAAAAGAAAATAATAAGCCTCTTAAAATAGCTTTGATAACTTATATAAAAGTTAGCAGTTGTTATATTTAGCACACATAAATAATTACATCACATCAATTTGAGAAAAAACTCAATTGAAAATGGCCAATGCTGCGATAATATTATGCAAGAGGCAAAGCATGAAAAAGTTAGAAGATGCACAACCCAATTGGTAATCATACCTGTAACACTGGTAATTCACATCAGTATGGGCTATGTTTTCACATCTATCATGGTACAGAAACATAGAAGCAATTTCTGGTGAAAAGTGGAATGATAACAACCATATTTATTTGTGGTTAGAGTACCAGTATAAACACTTATTTGGAGATGATTGGCAAAATGTAGCACATATAAATTGTGTATAAACAAGAACAGAAATATTCCTGGCTTACATATGCATGAATATTCATAGCATCATTTCCAGTGAAAAAAATAAAAGGTGAAAAACATCTCTATATCCATATCATAAAAAGTTAAATGAATAATATTCAAGTATTGATGTATATTTAAACAATGAAAATCTGCACAGCAGTGAATATGAATGAGATAGAAAAGTATATTTCAAAGCATATGAACTTTATAGACATAGTCTTGTTTGGAAAAAGTAAGTATTAGAGGACATATATCATATAGTCAGTTTCTATATAGCTTAACGGCATATATTATATCACAGTTTGCTTATAAATGTATTTTATGACTTTATATAAATGCATATATTTATATATACAAAGTTATAGAGGATCGATCACAATAATACATGTAAAATTCAGCATAGCAGTCATCTCTATAAAGTTAGGGAATTGGGCAGACGTAAACAATATTGCAATGCTTTCATTAAATATATTTTGAATGCATTAGTATATATCATTTTCTTATTCAAACATTGTGTGCCTCTTATGTTGTACAGCAATGCAGTTTAATTATTTTTTTTATTTATTTGACAGGTAGAGGTATAGACAGTGAAAGAGAGAGAGACATAGAGAAAGGTCTTCTTTCCATTGGTTTACTCCCCAAATGGCCACCAGAGCCGGTGCTGCACCAATCCGAAGCCAGGAGCCAGGTGCCTCCTCCTGGTCTCCCATGCAGGTGCAGGGGCCCAAGCACCTGGGCCATCCTCTACTGCCCTCCTGGGCCACAGCAAAGAGCCAGACTAGAAGAGGAGCAACCATAACTAGAATCTGGTGCCCATATGGGATGCCAGTACCGCAGGCAGAGGATTAACCAAGTGAGCCACAACGCCAGCCCCTTAATTATATATATGTTAACTCCTTTATTATTTTAGCTGTTTCTTTCTTAATATCATTCCATTTAATGCCTTAAGGATACTATACAAGAAGTTCTTATTACAATATAGATTTTAACAACATAAAAGCTATCCCATGTCTTTATATTTTTACATTCATTCTTTTAAAATTGTTAAAAATGGATGAATTTGCTTTTCTTTCGTGTTGTGTTATTATTTTTATATTTTTAAGATTTATTTATTTATTTGAAGGGAAAAGGGACAGAAAAGGAAAAAGAGAGAGAGAGAGAGAAATCTTTCACCTGCTGATTTATTACTCAAATGCCCATAACAGCCAGGGTTGAGCCAGGCCAAAGCTAGGAGCCAGAAATTTCATGTGAGTCTTCAATGTAGGTATCAGAGAGTCAAGATGAGCCATCATCAGCTGCCTTTCCAGGAGCACTAGCAGGAAGCTAGATTGGACTTGATCTAGAACTGTGATAAAGGCTACTAGCATCACAAGTTGTGGCTTAACCGGTTGTACTTCACTCTGTTTGATCTTATAACCAAATAATCTTTACACATTTTCTAACTATGATTATTATGTTACTACATTTTTCTGTGGTTGAATTGAGTACAGACTAGAAATAATACTTGGAACACATGCTGATCATGCTGAGTGGTGTGTTTCATGGCAGTGTTTTAGAGGCTGTCTCTCTGGAGCCTCTCATGTAGCACTTGTATATTTGTTAACTTACTGTAGCTCAAAATCTAACCATTTCATTTGCAGAGTCAGAAGACTGATGGTTTAATAGCACTCAGAATTTACTCATTTTTCATATGTGAACTAACATATATATATATATATACATATATATACACACATATGCATAAACATAACAGTTTAATTATTTGAATATATATATACATATATATATATTTGCAAAGTAATGTCTTATCTTCTCCCTATAGGCTGTTTCATAATGGAGAAGAATAGTACAATGTGTTTTCAGAAACATAAGTAGTAGTAATATGTCAATCTTATATTTATTGGCATCGGGAAAATACATTTTAACATCTTTCTCAAAATTATTAATAAGTTTCACCTTGCTAAAAGAATACGGATATTTGTATTCTATCATTTGTGATGCTTTCACTATTGGTTATGGCTAGAATTCCTACAGCCAACATTTGCTTCTACAATTCCCTTTTATCCATACTACCTTTATTGATATTTCATACTACTGAATGACATGTACTCTGTTTAAATTGAAGTAATGCATTCAGTAAAATTGCAGCTAAGACTTTGAAGTCTGAGACCTTGCTGCTTTTGAGGTGATTTTTTATAAACTGGCTTTGATACATTGTTCTGATTTTCAGATGTAACTCTCATAGGACATTTTATATTCTTATTTCTTATCTGCACCTGATATCTGTCATTCAATATAATAGCTATCACTTCCAGTTTCATGTTGGATGAAATTTTAATCCAAGTTATTGATAAAAATGTAAAACAGAAAAGGGGCACAAATCTTCGCTGCATGCCATTAGAAACTGTTTTCTTTCTAGGCAATATTTAGAAACTACAGCTCTTTCTGAACATTATCAAAAATTGACAATCCCACTCCAAATTACTTCCAACAAAATGAATTTTTTTTGTTCTCAAGGATATTGCATGTACTCCTGTGAAATGACCTTCCTAAATCCACAGGCCCTGCACCTAGTCAGCTAACCAGGGGTCAATATTGTGGTCCAACATATTAAGCTTCTTTTGTGATGCCAGGAGCCCATGTCAGCATTATGGCTCAAGTCCCAGATGTTCTAATTCTGATTCAGGTCCCTGCTAACATGCCTGGGAACACAGAAGTTGACCCATATATTTGGGTTTCTACCACTCACTTGGGAGACTGAGATGGAGTTGCTGGCTCCTGGCATTATTTTATTAATATTTAGCCTGATCCAGCCCAGCAGTGGTGGCTCCATGTGAAGTGAACCAGTGGATGGAAGCTCTGTTTCTCTCTTACTGCCTCTCCAGCTTTTTCTGTGTCTCCTGTATCTCTGTCACATTGATTTTGGATAAAGAAATAAATCTATTAAAAGGTTAATTAACCAAACTAATGGCCTCAATAAACGTATGGAAAATAAAATGCAACCATTATGGAAAAAATCTGTTGTTCTTTAAGTAGAATTATCTTAAGGAATTTATTAATACATTAGATTTTTATTTATGTAGTTTTCATCACTTCTTATGGTAGTGTGATATTAATACAAAGAGGCAGGTTCTATGTTGTCCATAGTATAATACTAAGAATATAACGATCTGTTCTTTATATCCATAGTTTCTTGGTGAGTACTTTTTTCTTTATGAGCATAATGCCATTTTTTTGCTTCAAATGTTATAGCATATCTTCTTACACTGCTGTTCACATTCATATATTTGTTAAAGTCTCCTCAGCACCTGCAAGTAGAAGGTCAAGAATTATTAAGACTCTTAGCAATTCTTCCTTTCCACTCTTTGCTCATTCATTCATTCATCCACTTTTAGCAAATTATTTCCTTCATTTCATTATCCAGTCTGTTGTCATAAACATCTAAAATAAGTGGTATGCATTACATTGTGTCACACCAAAATTCATAGATTAAACCCCAAATCATACATGATACTCCAAAGAAAGCAATTGATATTAGATAATGTCAGAATATTAAGTGATGTAAAACTCCAATACCGGATGACTCATGCCCCTAGAAGAAGAGAGAAATCAGGAGCATGCATCCATGCAGAAAAGACCATGTGAGGAAATTGTGAGTAGGGGGTTGTCTGTTAGCAGAATGGAGATATTTCCAGATATGCCAATCCTAGCAAGACATTCATCTGGGACTTCTAGGTTCCAGAACTGTGAAAAAATAATTTTTTTTTATTGATTAAGCCACTCAGGCTGTGATATTTTGTTTTGGTAACTCTGTCTAATACATTGGGGACTTATGACATTACACAAGATTCTATTGCACAATAGGAATATATTATATAAAAGACCACTTAATAGAAAACCATCACTTCTTAAATCATATATTCTTAGTAATTGCTAATATTCACTTATTTGTGGTTTTGCTTTCCTAACAAAACAAATGTATTTTTCAACGGTAGACTTTATAGCTCCTTTTACATAGTGTACTTGGAAATTTTTGATACAGACAGATAATGTGGAAAATATATCACTATTATGAAAGCAGACTAATAATTAGATAGATAGCATTTTCTTTATAAAACAATACACACACTATTTTGGTGGTGATATTTTTTCATAACTACTCAAATCATGAATTATTTTATTAATTCAACATGGTAAAGTAATTTATCTCTATTGAATGCTAATATTATTTTGTTATTTTAGCCTTGGCATCTATCAATATAGTAATTATAGTATATTTATTTAAATTCTTTTTATTTTTACAATAGATTTAAATTTCTGGAACACAGAAATTTGGTTTCACTCATTATTCTTTTCCTCTAATGTTTAATCATAATTCATTTCACTTAATTGGAAATAATTAAATTCTGTGTTAAAGTGAACAAAAATACCTTAAAACATTTCTTCATCTTACCAAACCATTGCTCTATTTTTTCTAAAATTATTTGATTAGCATTGTATAAAATGTTTTAATGTCTAATAAAGCACTAGAGTATCAGAAGTGAATAGGAGTATTTATTGGAAGAATTTTGTTTTCAAATAAAATGAGCATAGTGGATTCAAAGAAAGGATATTAGATTATCTGCCATAGAATTGTCACATTAGTCAGCAAAGGATTGAGTTTGATAGGAAAATATTTTGAAATATTAATCACAGTTTTCCTCTGCAGTTTCTCATATTCTATGCCTATTCACATTTATTCATCTGTTTGCTCTCTGACTAATCCATTATTAGTATTTATTTATTATTTTCCATACTCTGTTTTTTCATTTACTTTGCTCTTTTTCTAGTTTCTTGACTTAATAAATGTATGTTTTAGGGTTATGATTCTATGAACCAACCATGCAAGATTTTAATAGAATTGTATAGACACCTGAAGATAAGAAAGAAAGGAGAAAGAGAAAAGAAAGAGAAAGAGAGAGAGAGAAGAAGGGAAGGGGAGGGGAGGGGAGGAGAGGGAGGGGGAAGGGAGGGGGAGGGGAGGGGAGGAGGGGAGGGGAGAGGAGGGAGGGGAGAGGGTATGGGAGGGGGAGATGGGGAAAGGGAAAGGAAGGAAAAGAAGGAAGCAGAAGACCAGAGTCATCAAATCAATGTTACAGTACCACAAAGATTTATCTGCTTATTGTATTGAAGCAGGATATACTCCTTTTGACTGAGTGAAGCTAAGAGCAGTAGAATAGTGGATTTCCTGTTAATGGCAGGTTGGTAGGCTGTTGATAATTAATTACAAAGGGAAAGAGATATGGTCATATTTATTTATTCACAAGTAAGGTGAATCAGGTCACACCAGTAAGATTGCTAACAAACATATTTTCACTTTATTGTGACCAGATTGGAAGGACACTATATTTAGAAAACTCTGCAGATGATAAGGACAAGTAAGATGTTATAAATGAAAAGCATCTTCTTTTCCTTTTTACAAAAGATGAAAACTGCAGTAATAAAAATAAGAAAACTTAAAAGAACTGAGCCAAAAGAAAATATCAAAAATACATTTCTATCATCCTAATGAACTACCTCTTTTAAATTTTATTTATTTCCCATAATTACTACCATCTATATGTAATTTAGGAAAGTGATTACTCAGTAGATAGTCAGATAGATTTTAAAGAGTCAAGAGAAGTTGTTGTGCATATTATGACATGCTATTAAAAAGCTTTTGATAACTTGATGACTAAAGAATATTCCTACAACAGCATGCAAAAATGATGAAATTTGAAAAAAGAAAAACCCTGAAATTGAAAACTGTGGGTATAATAGTAGGAATAATTGAATTCCCAACTACCAAAACATGTTAAAAATTAAGTATTTCCAAGTAAAGGTGATTAGTATAATTTCCATGTGTTAGTGCTAATTTGATAATAAGATACCAAATTATTCATGGTGGTAAATATACAGTATAAAAATTGCATTATTAATTTAGGCAATTTTTCAAATGTACCTTTTTTCTTGTGGTTTTAAAGCAATATAAGGAACACATCAGAATTATTGTAGTTATATCTCAGAAGTGTGGAAATTATTTCCAATGGTGAAATATACACACATTATATATTATAGTTATGTATATGATATATGTGTACTCAAAATAGTAATTAGCTTCTTTGAGTAAAATTCAGGTCTCTGTGTCTATGGAATAGTTGAAGCATCATACTCTAAGAAGACTGATATAAAAATTATATTCAGCTGTTATACAAATCAATGATAATTATATTTGATTCAAAATTCTATTATACATAATAAATTATAAGTTTGGAAACTTCCTTTGTCACACATTATCTGTGTGAATGGGGTGAGTGGTGGAGTGGCAGGTACTGTGTAAATTTAAATAAATAACTCATTGAGATGTTTGACATCACACAGGCTGATTTTGAGAATTGAAAAGGTTTAAGCCCTAATATTGACTCAAAATTTTAAATCAGGTTATTACCATCAATCTAAGTTTAAAGAGAACTGAAAAAAAAAAGAAGAAAATATAACATATTAAGTTTAGAAAAGGACCAAAGAATGTAGTGTGTGTGTGAAAGAAACAGTGTTTAGAAGGAGAATGAAAGAGAATCGGGTGACCACTGAGATAAGGTTCTCAAGTTCTAGTTCTGATCTTTTAAATATTTTGTGATCAAATATTGAACATGTCATGGAATTTTCTAGTTTTAATTTCCTATGCATATTTCCACTTTGTATTTAAACCCCTTTTAGCTTTAGTCCTCAATATTGTAATATTGATGCATTTTCTTTTCAATTACAAAAGCCTTATGTGCACTCTACTTCTTCCCTGTCATAAGGTGTAACTTCTTGGCATATGCACAGACCTAATCCTAACAAGATTGGTTATGTTCATAACAGATGTATTCTCAATGAATTAACCAATTAGCTTTATGGCTAAAATTTTCTCAGTTTAGTGCATGTATTATTTCTAAAGTGTGCTAAATGTACATGATTCATTATCAGAGGTACAGTCTAGCACAGTAATAATGAGTTATGTTTTGTCTGCTATGATTTAAAGAATACTGTGTAGTGTGAAAGAATGTTAGATCCTTGCTCCTGTCCTATTATGGTATTCAGATAAAGTTTCTATTGTTTTATTGCATGCTGAGTTATTTGGCCTGAATTGAAAAGCAGTTTAGAAAATCTCAGAGGAGGGTAATGTTTGTTGAGGATAACCCAGCTGCCTTCCATGGAAATGCTAATTTTGTAGCAGTCACTGTCAATCAGTCCCCTTGTGTTATTGTTCCAGCTCTGCTAGATGTGATATGTGAGGGCTGATGAAAGTTCCCACTACAGTAATTATACTGTCTTCAAAGAAGAGGAAAGGGTTGATAATTTAGGCTAAGGTAAGCAGGCTCTGAATATGAAAATTAATCAAGAATAGTTTTAAATGATTCAACAAAAAAGTGGCTTCAGAACACTTCTAGTCTCCTTTCTATAACAAAATATAGGCAGAACAAATCCAGCACATCATACGGTATATGATAAATTAATCCTCTCAGTTTATCTACATATGTTTGTACTACAGTTATAGAACATAAAGTTTAAGTGCATATCTATTGGCATCATGGTTGTTATAATAGTTCTATGAGGATTAAGAGTTTTATTTGTTCTCTGTTCTGAAATGTCTGTGGAAGTGTGCTACTAGATGGAATATAAACATATACTAATTATTCTTGACTTCACTAATTAGAAAAGACAACTTAGATAGCAGGAGCAACTTAGTATCATAATTAAGTAATACTAAAAATAAAAGGAATATCTCTAACACTCACAAAACCAAACCTTTCAAATTTAATGACCTAGGGAACATACAAAACAACTCATAATTTGCACCTAATAAATCACTTCTGAGCCCTCTCATAGGCAACTACTTTGCCCTATTTTCAATGTTAATTGCATTTTTTAAGAAAGTGAAAAAAAAAACCCAGAGACTCTAAAGAAGTGATGTTAATGTAGTGACATACATATTTAGAATTTCCCAAAGTTTAATGAGTTGAGTCCAAAAAGATATGATTATAAAGACACAGTTAAGTTAAGGTGTCTGAAGGTAATAAGCTTAACCATTGTAAAAATATATTTTTATTTTTATTTTATAAAATATTTTGTCATGTTGTAATTAACTGCATATAATTAGCATTTATAAGTTAATAAATTTATAAATACATCTGTGTTTATTAAATCATCACCATAGCCAAAATAATCATTCTCCCATCCCCAAAGATTCCCCTGTCCTTTTTCTATCTCTTACTTAACTCCTCCCTCCACCTACTGCCCACCTCCCATATACTTGATATATTTTCTCTAGATTAGAATATAATCCCTAGAAAATAATAAAAGCTAAGTTATATATTTGTACTTGCTGTCTGCATTAACTATACTCAGTTCCGTCTGAGGTGCAGGTATATCCGAGGTCTGTTTTATTTGATTGTTGAATAGCATTCTATTCCAAGGGTGCACTACATTTTGTTTATTCATTCATCTATTGAAAATATGCAGATTAATTTTATTTGTTGCTATTGTAAATAAAGCAGTTACATAAATTCTTTCTGAAGTCTAGGTAAATGTGTGCTGTCTTTTCCCTTAGGTAATCATTTAGGAATGAAAGGGCAGTATCATAAGTATATGTTTATCTTTGGCAAAACTGAAAACCTTCTAATAATTAGTGTTTTATTCTTTTATTTTTGTAGATTCTAATAGTAGTTTTCAATTAATTTGATTCTAATAGTATTTTTTTTCTTTTTGACAGGCAGAGTTAGACAGTGAGAAAGAGAGAGAGACAGAGAGAAGAAAGACAGAGAAAGGTCTTCCTTCTGTTTGTTCACCCACCACATGGCCGCTACAGGCTGCGCCGATCCGAAGTCAGGAGCCAGGTGCTACCTCCTGGTCTCCCATGCGGGTGCAGGGCCCAAGCACTTGGACCATCCTCCATTACCTTCCAGGCCACAGCAGAGAGCTGGACTGGAAGAGGAGCAACTGGGGCAAAACCGGTGCCTCAACTGGGACTAGAACCCAGAGTACCAGTGCCAAAGGCAGAGGATTAGCCTAGTGAGCCATGGCACTGGCCAAGATTTAGAATATTAATGTAAAAATCATTTGACAAAGCTGCAGCAGGACATGACATGATTGACTCCAACTTTGAAAGATGTTCTTTCCAGGGAAAATGCTATCAAATGGAATTGTTTGCTACATAGAAATATTCTGTAAAATAAAGAGTTAATTGACACAGGTGCAGGGGCCCAAACACTTGGGTCATCATCCACTGCCTTCCCGGGCCACAGCAGAGAGCTAGACTGGAAGAGGACCAACCGGGACAGAATCCGGTGCCCCAACCGGGACTAGAACCCGGGGTGCCAGCACCACAGGCAGAGGATTAGCAAGTGAGCCACAGTGCCAGCCTACATTTTTCATCTTGAATATTATAGTTCTTATCTTTAGATCAATATTTTCTACATCCTCCATGTCTCTTTTTCAATCTATGGAACACACACAAAATGATTTTGTTTTAAAAAAAATATTTATTTTATTTATTTGAAAGACAGAGTTACAAAGAGAGGTAGAGACAGAGAGAGAGGTCTTCCATCCACTGTGTTCACTCCCCAGATGGCCGCAACAGCTGGAGCTGCACTGATTCATAGCCAGGATCCAGGAGCTTCCTCTGGGTCTCCCAAGTGAGTGCAGGGGCCCAAGGAGTTGGGCCATCTTCTACTGCTATCCCAGGCCATAGCAGAGAGCTGGATTGGAAGAGGAGCAGCCGGACTAGAACCGGCGTTCATATGGGATACCAGTGATTCAAGCCAGGGCTTTAACCTGCTGCGCCACAGCTCTAGCCCCACAAAATTATCTTTTAAATGTCCTTTTCTGAAAGTTCTACTATTTGTGTTAGTTTTGGTTCAGTTCCACTTTATAAAACTCTGTTTATTTTACTATGGACACAAGTTTCCTTTTTGGCATCCTTGGTAACATTTTCCTGGATGCAAGAAATTGTGCTATTTACCATGTTGAGTGCTAGCATATCTTTCTATTCTACAAAAAAAAAAAAAAAAAATCTGTGTGAGCATTATTTTGTGAACTAGAAAATAGGTAGATGCTTTCTAATCCTGGTGTAGGATTTTTTTTTTTAAGGAAAAAAAAAAAAAAACCAGAATATAGCTCTACCCAGAGTTAAATGCTCTCGAAACTAAAGCAAGAGCATTCTGTGTACTCTCCCAAAACATTCATGATTTGAGTATTTTGGTCTGGCTGTTAGAAATAGTCATTTTCCTGGCAGTATTCCTGGCACCAGGTTCTGTTACTTCTAACTGTCTAGGGTGGTTTTCATATCCCTGCACTGATCAATGCACAGGGGAATACTTTATTGATACTATCTGTAGATTCCAATAATTATCACTATATATCTTATAAAATATTTGTTCTTCCTGCTTTTTTCTCCTTGTAGTCTCCAGTTTGTCTATGGAACCCGTGGGACTCTTGCTGGTAATCCCTCTTCCTGCACCAGCATCTGGAAATTTTCTTAAGGGGGAAAGATATACGGAGTATATTTACAGCTCATTATTTTTTTTCTGTTATTCAGAAGTCAATTTCTTTCTTTGCAGTTTGGTATCTTGAAAATGGAGACAAAACCATAAATGTTGATGTATTAGTCCCAATAGCTACCTTACTAAGTTTTGAGATTTAATCTAGGAAAAAGAAATACAAGCAACTGGTTTCAGTGAAGCGCTTCTGCGATTAGATACTTAACTTTCACCTAATTAGTCTATCAAAAATTCTCAATGCCTCTCCTAGACCAGTCATGATAACTTTCCCTAATTTTATAGTCTATAAAAATCCCCAGACATTTACCCTCCAATGATTCCCTCTTTCCAGGAGCGCTCCTAGCTGCTTGGAGACATCCCTGCTTCTTTCAATAAGCTACTTCTGCTTTACATTCTCTTACAGTCAATGCTCCTAATCCTTCATGATCATGAGTCATGAAACTGAGCTGTTAGATCCACAGACTCTTGCAACACTTCCTGGTGGCCCATCTAGGAATGTCTGCAGTGTTAATAAAGATAGACTGCTGCTGCATCTTTTTTTTTTTTTTTTTGAGATCTTTGCTCTCCACCATAGACCACTATCAATTAAAATCACCAAGACTCTGTCATTCATATTAGAACAGTTTAGCCACTGGCCTTACTGGGGCAGGCCTGATTAACCCTCTGTCACTTTTTGGTGCTAGGAATGTCAGTCTTGTTCTGCTTCAGTTTTCTTTCACAGAAATTCATCCAATCCATGATACTCAAGTAAGGTCTTGGAATAATTAGAGGTTTCCAGCTGCAGCAGCACCCCAGTATTGTCTGAAGTCTCCCTGATTGGATCCAGACCCCAATTATCTGTTAGGGTATCTCTCTTTCCTTCCTTTTCACTACCTCTCATAACTCAGTCTTATATGTCAGGAAAGGAAGGTAGATACTTCTGGCTACAGCTACATGTACGTGTTTCCCTATCTAAGCTAGCAAGAAAGGGGCTTTAATCTACTAACCCTTTTCAACCTAATATATTGTTTTCTCCTTTCTCTGCAACTTACATTTTCTTCAACCCTTGACAACAAGATATCTGGTTCTCTATTACTTAGGAGAACTAAGTCTTAAGGAGTTAGAATAATATGCCTATTTTAAATTGAGTGATTTCCATAGCTATGATTGGATCTGGTCTACAACTTAGTTAATCAGACATGGCTTCTCCTATATGTTATATTGGTTGCTTGATGATGGCAGATGTGGAAATGTATGTTCTTTCCATTGCCCTCGGTGTCCGAGTAGAGCCCAGTCAACAGCTCCTCAAGGAACCCCACTGTCAGATATAGGCATATGCTGGCTGGAGGCAGACAGGATGTATTCAGCAAGCAAATACACCAAGATCTAGAAGAAAGACAGGGAGGCAGAAGGTGGTTTCAAATAAGGTGCAGGTAAGGGTGGCTACTCCTGCCAATTTAACCCTCCTTGATAGTTAGTGCCAGGTCATACACACACTCATGATTCCAGGATCAAGAGTCCCAGAGACAAATGAAGAGGAATATAGGTGTAGGTAAAAACATCTACTACAGTTACTGAACTTCCCATGCTGTGGGCTCTATGACGTTAAGGTCCCATAGCCCAGGAACATGAAGAGCAGTTTTGGTGGGCAGAGGCAGAAGATTAAGGATAACCTTGTGTCTTCTGCTCTCATTTTAGATGGGTTGTGAGGCATGTTCTGCATGCACACTGTTAGAGTGCATTCCTAGGCACTGAGATGCCTTTGAATACTTCCTCTAAAATTTTGGAGAAAGAAATGTTTGGTCTTTTTATGCACCATGGTGTGGCCAGTATATAAGTTGGTAAATGGAGAGACCTGGCCCCCAGGAGGAAGTATTAACTATAATATCATCTTCCAACTGGACTTCTTTTGTCACAGAGCTGGTAAATGGTCTAAGATCGCTTATGCCCAAGCACTTTTGCTCTGTGATGTAGGCGAGGCCTTTTTCAACTCAATAAGGTGGATCCAGCACTCATAGCAGTGGTTACCCACAATGTGCCAGCAGAGCCTACCACATAGTCTACACTGATGTCTCCATCTACAGTTCCTATTACACCATTCTGTAAGTGCAGAACTACCCGTTAGCAAGCAGGGCGCCAGACTGCCAGCTACTATTTTAGCATTCCAGTGGATTCCCCTAGGGTTCAATGATACTTATCATGTCCAGGTCTTTTATTTGCAGGATCTTACATAATGAGGAACATGGAAAGATTTTCAAATGATTCTTGACAGATATATTGAGGACTTCCAGAGTTTTTCCAGGTCTAGGACTTTATTTAGAAGGGTAGAATTCTACCCTTAAGTCATAAACTAGCAGGGACTGGAAAACAAGCAGCCCACCAAGCTGCACACTTTTGGGGATAAATTTTATATGACATTTAAATCTCATCTAATAAGGGAGGCTAAGTATCAATATATCCTACTAGAAACAGGCTGTTCCTCAGGAAGAGCCTCACCCTAAATGGACAAGAGATGATCATATAGATGAGCTGAAGTAAAAACATTTCATTGCTTGGGTCCTGGAGGGATTAGAAAGGAGCAGGACCAAGCCCCTAGACTATTCCAACTGTCCATGATAGACTAAGCTTCAAAGAAGAACCCTTCCACTTTCCTTGGATGGAAATTCGAACTTTGTGAAGGGGCAGGAACTCCTGAAGTATAGTTTTATTAATAAATCAGCTTCAAATATTAGAAGTAATTTTTTAAAAACAGGGTACTGGAATTGAGAGTACAATACAAAACCTGGAAGTTGTCACTTTGGTCTTTAACAGTCATGACATGGAAGAGACCCAACAATGAGAGAGAATGTATAAGAAAAAGTTTGAAGTCTGGTAGTGGCTTTATAGCTGCACCAAACTGATGGTCCCCAGGAATCTCCAAAGTGTTATGGCTGTGGTACACTTCAGGAAAAAGTATTCACATTCCTGTCACAAGAGAAAATCACTACAATCCTGTCATATTTTCATTGGTGATCATTGGAAGGTTGAATGCCTCCAGGGACCAATGGCTCTGGGGTCAATCTCCATAGTTCAAACGAACAAAGAGGATGGAAAAGGCCCAATCTTTTCCGACAGCCTCTTACCATGCAGACTATCAGCACCGAGGGGCCCCTGGTGGTCCTAACCTTAAAATGGAAGGAAGTTGACTTTCTCCTAGACTGTGGAATCACTTTTTTGTCCTCACAAATCTAGATCACCCATCTTCCCTTAGTATGACTATGAGAGGCATCTCATGAAAGCCTTAGGTATTTTGCCAGCCCCCAAGTTGAAAATTGATTAACTTTTTTATATACATGCATTTCTGATCATAATGGAGAGCTTTACAATACCCTCTCTAGGGACAAACCTCTTAACCCAAATTGGAATCACCATCCTCATGGCTCCAGGGTAATCCTATCATATTGAGATATAAATCCACAGGATTTGGCAGTCCAGAGAAAGATTGGCCAAACAGTAGCTGTCCAACTGGCATGGACTCATCTTAATGATCTCTCTTCTTTTCCCTATCAATAATAGTATCACTAAAAGTCAAGGGTTATCAGCCATAAAAGACAACTTAAAATCATAATAAATTTATGGTAAATAATTATTTTATTTATTTGAAAGGCACAGTTACAATGTGAAAGAAGGAGAGAGAGAGAATCTTACTCCCACTGACTCATTCCTTAATTGGTCACAATGGCCAAGGCTGACCCAGAACAAAATGAGGAGTTTCTTCCAGGTCTCCCACATGGGTCCAGAGGCCCAAGGACTTGGAACATTTTCCTCTGCTTTCTCAGGCCATTGGCAGGGAGCCGGATTGGAAGTGCAGCACCCAGGACTTGAGCTGGTGCCTATATGAGATGCTGGCATTTCAGGTGGCAAATTTACCCACTACAACACAATGCCAGCCCACAGAGAATTTTAAAATCATGCAGTAGTCTTTGTGACACCCCAGTCCTAGGAATCATAGGATTCTATCAACTCTGGATCACTGAATGTCTAGAAGTAGCCCACCCTTTGTACCAACTGACAAAAGATATCAAGCTGACAGGGACCCATATTTTGACATGAAGACCAGAAGCCCAAAAGGTCTTTATCCAACATAAATAGGCCTTATTCAAGGCACCAGCATTAAGCCTTCCAATGAGTAAAGTCTCAAATCTATATGTAACAGAGAGATAAGGTATGATTTTAGGAGTATTGACTCAGCTTAAGAAACCAGCTCAGCAGCCTGGAGTATACATAAACAAATAACCTGAGCTGGTGGCCAAAGGGTAGCCATCTGAGTGGTGGCAACTATTGCCTATTTAATCTTTGAAACCACCAGACTGACTCTCGGGAAAGACCTAAAGAGTGTTCACTCATACCCCTTATTGGGTCTGGTTGGCTGTCCTTAAAAGGAAGCCCCTGACTTACAATTACCTCCTAAAATGCCAACCATTACTGCTGGAGGGCTCTGCAATCCAGTATAGAATGTGCTCTTCGGCTAATGCTGTTACTTTTCTCTCAGAGAAGATAGAGACCCTAGAACCTGATTGTAAATAGGTAGTTCTACACACATATGCAGCTAGAGTAGTCCTCAAGGAGCCCCCTTTAGAAAAGTTGGAATGGGTTCTATATACAGACGATGCTTCCTTTATGGAATAAGGAATACACGGGACTGGATGTGCCATAATCACCTTAAATGAGACCTTCAAAAGCTTTTATCTGCTTCCTGGGCCGAGCACTCAATTGGCAGATCTAATAGCTATTACAGATTCTGCAGAGGATGAGCAGGGATTTTTGTTGTTCCTCTCCTGTGAAGTGGCAGTTACACACATACACTATAAGGGACACCAAAATGAGACCAATGAAATAGCTGAGAGAAATAAATTGGCAGATTTGGTGTCAAGATTTATAGTCAAGGAGATTCTGTCCTTTGAAACTTTAAATACCTCTTTGATTTTGGAAAACTCTCCACAAGTGATCAGGCCACAATAATCCTCTGAAGAGACATATTGGCACTTTCTAGAGGTTTTGGTCTCCAGCCCAAGTGGGTGGATGGCTTTAGTCTGAAGCAGAAGGAACCATTATTCTTCCTACTGCCACTGGAAGGCACTTAAAATTCTCCATAAAGTTCTTCACCTGGGAGGATGTAAGACTTTTCAACTGTCCAAGAGTCTATTTATGGACAAGTACCTTCTCAGGATTATTAAACAGATTGGAGATGGGGTCTGCGTGCTTTGTCTTAGGAACAACCCCTTAAATTAAAGTCTTCCTCTCCCTGGGTTACAAAAGAAAGGAAGCTATCAAGGGCGATCTGGCAACTAGATTTTACACATGTCGAAAGCAAGAAACATTCAGCTCCTTCATTAACTGGGTCAAAGCCTCTGTAGACTTGAGAAGCTACTTCTGCAGTAAAGGTGATGATTTCTAAAATAGCACCCTGATTCCAACTTCCTAAGAGCCACTGATCTCTGAAATAGTTCCATGACTTGGACTTCCCAAGAGCCTACAAAGTGACAGTGCCCCCTCCTTCAAGGTCTCTCTTTCAAGAGTCCTCCTCCAGGAATATTTTTTTTGACAGGTAGAGTTTTAGACAGTGAGAAAGAGAGAAACAGAGAGAAAGGTCTTCCCTCAATTGGTTCATTCCCCAAATGGCCACAACGGCCGGTGCTTAGCCGATCCAAAGCCAGGATCCAGGTGCTTCTTCCCAGTCTCCCATGCGGGTGCAGGGGCCCAAGACCTTGGACCATCCTCCACTGCCCTCCCGGGCCACAGCAGAGAGCTGGACTGGAAGAGGAGCAACCAGGAGTAGAATCCGGTGCCCATATGGGATGCCGGCATGCAGGCAGAGAATTAACCAAGTGAGCCACGGCTCCAGCCCCTCCTCCGGGAATCGTTATGATACTAGGTATACCATATTATCTTCATTGTGCCTGGAGGCCCCCAAAATCAGAGAGGATGAAAACAACTAATGGCATCCTCAAAAGACACCACAATAAGCTATCTCAGGAAACTCACATTCCCTGTATCTCTATGTTGCCTTTGGCCTTAGTGAGTATCAAAAATACTCCCTCAAATTTAGATTTGACCCCTTCTGAAATACTTCATGATCATTTTCCCTTCTTAATGAACAATGAGACCTAACACATTATCAGATCCATCAGAGTGCTTGTCAAACTCCTAAAGGCCATTCAAGATCTCCTAGAGACAAAACCCAGGGGATCTGGAAATGTTGAGTACACCCCAGAATACACATAACACTGTGTTAGTCAAGACCCTTTCAACTCATTCTCCTTGTTCAGAGGAGGGTTGGTGATTCTTCTTACTCTTACTGCAGAAAAGTTTCCATATTACACTGCTAGATCCACTATTCCTGAGTGAAAGCCTGGGAATCTGAACCAACTTCAGACTCAGTCCAAGAGGATGACTTCAACACCTTCAATGAAGAGAAATACTCCTGCCAAGGAACCAAAGTAATTGAATTTCTTTTTTTAATAAATAAGTAAATTTAAGAAACCAGCTCAGTAGCCTGGAGTATATATATAAATAAATAAGTGAATTTACCATACACACTCCCCCTCAAATCCAACAACCTTACTATTTGGATACTAGTTCTTTTCAACTTATTCTTCATCCAATATTCACCATTAATTGTATGACACCGTGACTGTAAATCTTTTTACTACATGCAATACAGTGGGGGGGTTACAAACTCTCCTTTATGTCAGGGATATGCCTTCACAACCCTCTGTTTGACAGACTCAAGGTTGTATACTACATTTACAGAGGACACTTTTGGATTGTCAGTATTCTCAACTTGGAAAAATCCATCAGAAATCTCATACTTATGATCCAACAGGAATAGAAAATGTTAAGGAAAACCATAAAAGATCAATTAACCTCTTTTAACTCATTGGGTTATATGGTCATGCAAATTCTTTGGTCATTGGAGATCCTCACAAAAAGGCAGAAGATGTACATCACTTAATGCAATGTGTTGTCTTTGGATTGATAATTCCCACCAGATTGAAGAAAATCTACAGTTTATGAAAGACAATATCTGGCACATAGTTTACCTAAGGGCACAGCCATGTTGAAGTCCTACTGGTTACAATACCTCTACTCCTCTTTAGGATTTTTAATATATGGACATTTATTTTTCATTTGTAGCTTCTCTTTGCATTTATTTGATGTTGCTTATGTTGGGCCTCTGTTTACTTTTTCTTTCTCAGTCTTACATCAGCTCTTTTTTTCTTTTTTTTATTTAGTAAATATAAATTTCCAAAGTACAGTTTATGGATTACATTGGCTTCACCCCCCCCCCATAATTTCCCTCCCACTCACACCCCTCCCATCTACTGCTCCCTCTCCCATTCCATTCACATCAAGATTCATTTTCAATTATCTTTATATACAGAAGACCGATTCAGTATATATTAAGTAAAGATTTCATCAGTTTGCACCTACACAGAAACACAAGGTGTAAAATACTCTTTCAGTACTAGTTATAGCATTACTTCACATTGGACAACACATTAAGGACAGATACCACATGAGAAGTAAGCACATGGTGACTCCTATTGTTGATTTAACAATTTGACACTCTTGTTTATGGCATCAGTAATCTCCCTAGGCTCTAGTCATGAGTTGCCAAGGCTATGGAAGCCTTTTGAGTTCACCAACTTTGATCTTATTCAGACAGGGTCTTAGTCAAAGTGGAAGTTTTCTCCTCCCTTCAGAGAAAAGTACCTCCTTCTTTGATGGCCCTGTTCTTTCCACTGGGATCTCACTCACAGAGATCTTTCATTTAGGTGTTTTTGTGCTGTTTTGTTTTGTTTTGTTTTGCCAGAGTGTCTTGGCTTTCCATGCCTGAAATACTCTCATGGGATCTTCAACCAGATCCGAATGCCTTAAGGGCTGATTCTGAGGCCAGAGTGTTATTTAGGACATCTGCCATTCTATGAGTCTGCTGTGCATCCTGCTTCTCATGATGGATTGTTTTCTCCCTTTTTGATTCTATCAGTTAGTATTAGCAGACTCTAGTCTTGTTTGTGTGATCCCTTTGACTCTTAGACCTATCAATGTGATCAATTGTGAACAGAAATTGATCACTGGGACTAGTGAGATGGCATTGGTACATGTCACCTTGATGGGATTATATTGGAATCCCCTGGCATGTTTCTAACTCCACCATTTGTGGCAAGTCAGCTTGAGCATGTCCCAAATTGTACATCTCCCTCTCTTATTCCCAGCCTCTGTTTACTTAACCTTCTTATAAGACTTGCTCTTCTTGTCTGGAGGCTATTAAACTCTAGATGGTCTTGTAGTTGGAAAATGCTTGCTTTTTATAGAGACTCTTGGAAAGACCTCTGAAGGAGGAGCACTGACTGTTGTCTCCAATGTCACACCCCTCCAGCATGAAGTAGTCAGAGTAGTCATAAACTCTTTTCTCGAACAGAAAGTAGGGTTTCCTGTTTGAAGGGGTACTGATAGGGACCCGTGGCTAGGTAGATAGGCTCAAAGAGGACTGCTCCCCACCATCTGGAGATGAGTCTCATATGACCAGAGAAAAGTCAAGCAACTAATTTCTCTAAAGGATTTATGTGATTTTAGATTGAACTTTCACCCAATTAGCCAATCAAAACAACTAATGCTCATGCTTCTCCCCAACCAATCGCAAGGACATCTCATTATACAGCCTATAAAAAAACTTAGAAAATCAGCCCTCAATGGTTTCCTCCTTAACACACCCTCCCAACTTCTTGGAGTTTGCTCAGCTTCTTTAAATAAACTATTTCTGTTTTGCCTACTCTTTCTTGTCCATGCTCTTATTTGTGATCATGAGGTACAAACCCACATGATTAGAACTGAAGATTCCTGAAACATTTCTACTAGATTGTAAGCAGGGATTGAGTAAGTTTTGTAGCAAGAATCATCACAGAGTATTTTGTTTCCAAACTAATTTCAAGAAGTTTGAAATAGTTTGAATTAAGACAAGCAGAGTATACAAACAATACAATGAGCATTTATCCTCATACTTCAAAATTAATATTTGTATTGAAGTTGCTTATTTTTTATTTAATCCACGAGTATGTTTGTCAGATACGAATCATTATAAAATTATACATGCTTCTATTTTTTAGTTGTTTTTAGATTTGCCTAAAGAGCCAAAATGATACTGTTAAAAATGACTATGGGTGTTATTAATAGACACAGAATAATTTGAATTATTTGTGCAAAGTATTTGATGGCTCTGAGTGTCTAGTGTAATCTCCAATATTGAAACTAACTCATATTATGGCTGGATAAAACAAGCATTTTGTTAATATCACAGAAAATCTTTATAAAATAACTGGCTTGCCTTTGCACTTATGTTTGGGATCTTAGATACGAGAGATCAAAACTGGGTGACTCTATGTATCAGGCATGAACTCCTCTGGAGGTTTCTTCACTCACATATTTCCCAGCTGGTCAGGGATGATTGAAACACTGGACTTCATTGAGCCAATCAGTGGGAGGCACAAATGTGCCCTCCCCCTGTGGCTTGCCTTCTTCATATCTTTAGTGCAGCCAAACTTCCCAGCTCAGATCTGGAGTCAGAGTATTCAAGAGAACAAGACAGAAGCTATAACCCCTTATGATCTAACTATAAAAGTTATATAAATTACCTTTTGTCAAAATCTATTGATCAAAGCATTCATGAATTTGCTCAGATTCAAGAAGAAGGGACATAGGCTTCACAACTTGAAAGTAGAAAGTACAAAAACTGAGTTATTTTTGAAATCATCACGATAGTGACAATCCAGGGATGGCTATGACATTTTAATTCGTATCACAGAACTTTCCGCTCAAAATTGAGCTTCCTCTAACCATAGCTCCTTTACACTTTTTGACATTTATTTTATTTGTGCCTTATAAGGAGCTAAAGCACAAAGAAATAATACTTCTCAATATCACCTCTATAGGGAAAAGTGAAATTCCCTAATTGAGTCAAGATTTAGTACTTACATTAGAACTTTTCAACATCAGCAACAATCCTTAAAATCTCTAGCTTCAGAAAATCTTTATCAAGGTTGTTTTAGTATACCTTACGCAATTTAACAGTATGGGTACACATAGCCAATATTTAAACAAATTTGAAAAGCAATACTTTTAATTTAACTTTACAAAGGCCTTTAGAATAAATGGCATTTGGTAAATAGATATGGAAGGGTAGACAGCTATAGTTCTGATACTCTTTGCAGAAAATTTTCTCCATTGGTTCAATAAGAATTACTCAAGATAAATCTGCCAACCCATACTGCTTACAAAACATGATCTCTAAATACATCCTACTTGCTGACAACAATGTGATATGTTTTGGTTGACAGTGTTTTTAACATATGAGAATTTGAACACAGAACCTTTGTGTTCAGAGAACACAAAGCAAGGAAAGAAATTTAAAAAACAAACAATTTAAACTAAGACATATCCAAAGAATTGCGTTAATGGGCTCTTACATGTGCCAAAGAGCTTCCCAAATATCTATCCTTAATTATGGTACTTATTCAGTATTACATTGAAAGATAAAAGAATTGACAGCAAAATTTAAATTTAAATGAATATTTCATATGTGTATGAACTGTATCTTCTTACTCAAAAATGTTAACTATTATCATTGGTTCCTGTGGAAATGATCAATTAAGTAGATAATATTTGAAAAATATTGTAAATATAATATTTTTGTAGCAATTGAACATGCATTAACATGTACTTAATGACTAAAGATTTCACTCTGAGAAAGAACTAAAATACTTGTAATATGTCCTAAAAAAAGCATTTTTCGTTGTTTAGGAAAAGAAGCTACATGATGATTATGTTAATTGAAATAACTAATTTTCTGTATTGTTACTATTAGAATTTCAGATGATTTACCAGAATAGCCAATACAATACATTATTTAGAAAATGATAAGGCAGAACTCCAGAAATTTCAAATTAGTTACCTAAAATGAAAAGATAAATAAATCATAAGGCATGAATTAGATTTTCAACTGGGTTATCATAGTCATCTATGAAATTTTTAAAAATACAGATTTCACGTCCCACCTCCCAAAACTTATATTTCAAAAATGCCTCTTTCCACTCCCATCACTTCCTCAGGATTTAAAAAGTGGTCCTTTGGTTTAGGCACCATGCCATGGAGGAACCATCTACCATTTCAGAAGTATTTTGTTATTGACTATCATATGCTGGGTTTCAGATGTGAAGTGAGCACAAATGAATATTAGGCTTCCCCAGGACATAAGTCCACTGAAGAAGAGATATGAGCAGGTGAATTTTTGCAATTTAATATAATCAGTGTTATCATTGTGCTCCAGGAGAGTATTTAAGTTAAATCAAGAAATAGAGGGCATTGTATATTCTTGGAGGAAAGAAAGTGACCTGATTCTTGGATGATGCTGGGAAGAGTAGGACATTTAATAGCACAGGTGGAGAAAATGAGCTTGAGAAAATTAACCGGCCTCAGAAGTTCAGGACTCTCAACATCCTACAGTGGGAACTGGCCTTTATCCTGAAGCATAAGGGAACAACTTGGGTGTCTATGCAGCAAATGAGTCAGATCACTTTGTGATCTGAAAACACTGATCTGAGTATGTCATGGTATTCCCATCGAAAAAATGAAAGTTTAATAGTAGGAAATATTTATTTGGCATAAAATGAACTACATTGCAAGATTTTCAAATGTTTTTCTTTATTGGAGGTCACTTACGGTGTTAATCACTGCTTGTTTCTGGGTTCTTCACAAATGAAAAGCCATTGTAGAATGCAGCTGTGGATTAATCTGTAACACCGATCTGCTTTCAATTAAGCAATATTAATTTGAAAATTTCAGCAGGGCTTTCTATCCCCTTTACCCTTAATTCTAAGATTTTTTTTTTCTTTTCCAATCCTGACTTACCTTATCCAACTCCAGGCTGAGGAATTAGAACTGGAGGCAGGGGCCAGACATGTTGCTGAGACATCTGGTGCAGTATTTACATGTAGATTTCCTGTCTATCTGAGCACAGGAAGCCTTTGTGAGACAAAGTTTGCATACTTGTTTTACAACTCTGACTTTCATGATTCAGAGATTTTGCTCATTGATCAACATGACTTTAAAATTTGGACATTCCCCATCAGCCAAGAGAGAAGGTATTATTTTTTTTACCAAGAAAACAAGAAACTCATATATTGCTTCAGAGATTTCTCTGCCTCTAAATTTTGGACATAATTTCTATAAATCCATCTTAAGATTTGATAATTATTTTTTGTTTTGTTTTGCTTTTCTCAAGTGCTTCCTCGTTGTTTGTCCTATTTAATTTTCCCATTAAATGCAAGCTGGTGTTAGTCAATGTTGTTGTGTCTCCTTTGGAGTAAGATAGCAGTGGAAGGAGGCCGATTTTACTCCCTTAGGTTGTCTGCAAATTTGTTTATGCCTTGAGATCAACTAAAGTGATTGATTTTAAAATTTCCAAAATGTGTATTTATATATCTAAATTTCTCTTAAGTATCTTCCCTTATAATTAAAAGAAATCCACTAGTAATCTTCTGATTATCACATAAAGTTTGAAAACATGTGCCAACCCAAAGTCATTACAGCACTTATATGAAAAAAATGTGTCCTCAAATGTATCTAACATATGTCAATACTGGTAAGTCTCTGAAGTTCTGTCTTTTTTGAAAGCCAATGAATTAGCCTCCTACAGTTACACAAATTCTGGTGAAAGATGTAACGGTCCTAGTTCTGAAGATTATTTTCAGAGCAATAGCAGAGGCCAGAACAGCAATATTTTTGTATAAAATTTCCAAGCCACAAATTTTACAAGATTTCACAGAAAATGTCAGATGATACCTGCACAAATACTGTTTTGAATTATATAAGAGAGAAACTATGCTTTCAGGGAACCAATATCTTTTATAATAGATTCTAAGCATGCATGCCCTTTGCTCCTAAGAGTTAACACTAGTTGTGTACAAAGGCTTTAAGCAATTCCACTCTTGGCTCCAGCACTGTGGCACAGTGGTTTAAAGCCCTGGCCTGAAGCACCGGCAACCCACATGGGTGCCGGTTCTAATCCTGGCTGGTCCTCTTCCAACTCTCTGCCATTACCTGGGAAAGCAGTAGAAGATGGCCTAAGTCCTTGTGCTCCTGAACCCACTTGGGAAACCCAGAAGAGGGTCCTGGCTCCTGGCTCCTGGCTTCGGATTGGTGCAGCTCTGGCCATTGCAACCATCTGGGGAGTGAACCAGTGGATGGAAGACCTCTCCTTCTGTCTCTACCTCTCTCTGTAAGTCTGTCTTCCAAATAAATAAAATAAATCTTTGAAAAAAATTCCATTATTTTCTTTGAAATTTCATCTTTCTGTACTAAATCAATATGATCTAGGGTAGCAGCCACTATTAAAATTAACTAATGAAGAAATCAAACATTTATATCTGGATGATCTAAATTTTATTAAGAACTATATAATATGGTTTATATAAGAATAGATAAAGCCTGAAAATTCATTGCCTTGAAATTTTAATTTCCAAACTGTATATAAAGCATTTAATTTTATATTTAAAATCTAAAATAAAACACAAAACATTATGCTTATTTTATTAAAGAAGAAACTAGTAACATTAATATTATTAAATATATTATTTAAAATTAATAATATAATAAATATTAAATTTGAATAACTTTTAAGAATCTAGGTATCTATAAGTAAACTGATAAAAGAATTATATTGTGACAGTTCTCAGCTAAATGCAAAATGGTCAATGTCCAAGAGGATTATAAACTATGAATTTTGGTTTATATTTTCCATCTAAAAAGTATCTCTACTAGCCAAAAATCCACATGTTAACCTACATTCATAAGGGATTATAAAGTAGCAATACCAACAGAAATATCCATCAAAAGACAAAGGCAACATTACACAAAAAACACCCACAAGTCTTTTGTGCCTGTCTCCAAGTTTTGGATATTTACAGACAGAAATAGTAGCAATATCAGTTATTTTTTTCAGGCAGACTGAAGCTCTACTAAAAGTCTTCAACATCAGGCCAAATATGTCCTCTGGCTATCTGCTATAAAAATCTCTCCCTGATTTTACTGACACAATGAGGATATGAATTCCAAATATTTACCCAAAGTGAATGCATTCTTTAGGCTGAGTTCTGAAAATAATACTTTGGGCAAGCATTATCAGAGAATGGTTTGAAGACGAAGGAATATGTTTGAGGGAGGCAATTAATAAAGTTTTAACTTTATTTAAATGTTTTTTAATGAATGGAAGAAAAACACTTAAAAAACCACCAAAACAAGTGAATCTGGTGGAGCAAAGGCATTCAATTTTTTTTTTGATTCTTGAAGAATAAGTAAATTTTACAATGCAAATATATACACAACTACTTGAAAATAAATTGTGTGTGGTAATAGCTGCTCTTATGAAATGTGCTCAATTTTTCATCTATTTTTTTCTCTATATTTTGTTAATTATTTAAGTTGGGCATGTCACTCTATGATGTTTTCACAACAAACAAGTAAGTGTGGACACACACTTTGAAAAAATTGGAATATAGCACGGATACCAAGGAGATCATAATTCATTGCAATAAAGAAAGTTTGGTATATGCAGTGCACTTTTGTATGTAGAAAATATTGAAGTAAACAATCTTTGTGTATCTGTATGAATATTTTATAAAATTTTATTTATGCAATATAAGAATGCATGTGTTGTAAATCACTATTCTACATAAAGCTTAGTAGTTGTCAAATCTTTAACAACTCATTGAACATTTTGAAAAAAGTTTTCATATGAAAACAGATTAAGATTCAGCATTAATTGGTGGCTTTCAAATAAAATTTTTAGCTATTCCTATCCCAGGAATCAAAGGATTGGGTCTCATTATAAAGATAATTTTAGATTTTCTAAAGAGAGGATATTGGGAAAACATTGACCTCAATGAGCTAGGAAAGAAAAGGAAAAAATATGGTATTGAAAAGGAATCGAGAACTTGATTTCCAATTATGCCCTTAAACACACAAGAAAAAAAATTTCTTGAAACATTAAAGAATAAACTTACAAAAAATGAATAAAGAACATATGAATGTTATCTCACTCATGATGACTTTGCAAAAGCTATGCAAAGTTTTTCTCAGTCAACAAACTACTCCCGTGGTACTTATCTCCAGTAATTGTCAGACATTCTCTGTATCCTGCCTGATATCTCTCACCCATGCTTACACCTGAAAAGGGGAGTACTCTTGGCACCTCTGTTATGCCACACCCACCAAGTTAATAAGGAGCATGTTACAGTATAAATGGAATCACAATATTATATGTTCTGATGTTATTGTTTGAAATTCCTCATCACTCCTCTACTGATGAAGTGATTACAATTAATTTGGAAGTTAATTTCAGGTATATTTTTGCCTAAATTATGACCTCATTGAAGATCTCAGGAAGGTACTGGATGATTGTTGTAGACATTGTAGATAGGATAGCTATGATTGAACCCAAGGTATTCAGATGGATCAAACAAAAATTCTATTAAAACTATCTTAACACTCCTCCTCAAAACCGGAAGCAACAAAAAAGTTTTTAAATCAAAGAAATATGCCTTTTTAAATCAGAGGCTAACAAAAGAACTAAAGCTGTAGTCAAAGTATTCTTTAAAAGATAGAAAATCTAACTATAGATACCTTCAGATATTATCATAAAAAGTTTTTTGTAGCTGGGTCATTTATTGAGAATGAAAGGGAGCTTTTAAAGGCTGCAATATGTTTAACATTAAATTCTTCCAAGATGTCAGCACTAAATCAACTAACTAGATTTGTTGATTATCTAGAGATAAGAAGAATGGTGCATTCGAGGATCAAGGATATTCTTTTGGGTTCATACATGATTTTGGAAACGGTTAGAAATAAATTTCTCTTAACTCAGAAGCAATGTCAATATGAATGATTATCATACTAAAGAAATTTTGAGTATTATAATGCATTCTTTAGTGATGGCTACTATAAAAGTAGAAAATCATAAAGAAATTGATAGAGAAGCTAAAAAAATTTCCTGAATTATCATTTCCCCAGAAAATGATGGTAAGGCTATTTACAAAGACAATGAATTATTGTAAATATTGGTAATGCTCATGATTATCTCCTGTTAGAAAAGGGATATTGGACATTTTGATGCTATTAATTGTTCCAATTCATGAACATGGAAAAATTTTCAATTTTTGTGTCTTATTGTGTTGGTTTTTAATCCTGCAACTGTACCAAGCTATCTTATGAGACTGTACAATCTCTTTGAGAAGTCCTTTGGTTCCCCTGTAGATAGAGATCTGTCATCTGCAAAAAAGGGACAATTAGACTTTCTGCTTTCCAATTTTTAATCCCTTTGATTTTTTCTTGCCTAATGATTCTGTTAAAACTTCCAGAACTATGTTGAATAAAATGGTGAAAGTGGACATCCTTGTCTTGTTCCAGCTCTTAGTGGAAATGCTTGAAACTTTTCCCTATTCAACATGATACTGGCTGTGGGTTTATCATATTATAGCCTTGATTGTGTTGAGGAAGGTTCTTCCTATAACCAGTTTGCTTAAGGTTTTTATCATGAAAGATGTTTTCTTTTATCAAATGCTTTTTCTGCATCTCTTGAGATAATCATATGGTTTTTATTCTTCAATTTAGTAACGTGATGTATCACATTTATTGATTTGCAATATGTTGAAACATCCCTGCATACCATAGATAAATACATTTCTCCAGGTAGCCTTTCCATTAAAAAGGACTATGTCCCTAATGCTAGTTAAAATGTAATTGATTTTGTATTCCTAAGTAGGGTAATTTTAAGCAATCTATCTAGCAACAGGGGAGCCCCTTTGATTTGGAATTTTCATAAAAGAGTAGAGATAACTACTACAGCATTTATAAACTTTACAGTTCATATAAACCTCCATTTGTCAGGAAAGATATAAGGACAACCTAGAATTCCATGTATCAAATTTAGCACATTCCAAAGCATTCTCAAACCGATTGTGCCAATTATTGTTACTGAATTTAGTGAAATTAAAATTTACTCCTATGTGGCTTGTAAGATATTAAGAAAAGCAAACCCTTTTCACTATTCTCACAAATTACTCACCACGGTAATTCTGACACTAGAAATCCCCCCTCCCTAACCTCAGTGCCCAACCCCCATATACCAAGTGATTCTGCTGTGGACACCAGTGAGTGTCCTTTGTCTATAATTTAATATGACACCTTTTAAATGGAATCAACATCAGAATCCACAGATTAAGTTTTCAGTTCAAAAGATTATCCACCACTTCTGAGACCAATGTAAGTTGTTGGTTGTCACCTATACTTCTGACTGACCTTTGAGGAAACTCTAAAATTTGATTCATTTGCTATGACAGAAGAAAGAACTTGGGGAATATTTACTTTTACTGATTTTTTATAAAGGATATTGCATAAAATGGAGATGAACAGCCAAACAGAATAGATGCACACTTTAGTACCCCAACATGTAGTAATCGAGAACCTCTCCAAAACCTATGCTTTGTATTTTTATCAAGGTATCACTAACAATTGGCCATTGGAAATCAATTAGATCTTCAGTCTCTGTCCCAGCTCTGGAAGTTGGTGAAATTAAAAACCCCAACCTTTTAATCATATTATTGATTTCTGACAACCACTCCCATCCAGGAGCCCAGCAAGAGTGACCATTTTACAACAAAAGGTAATCCTGTTACTGAAGAAATGCCGTGGGATTTAGAAGCTTTATATCAAATGCTCCATTCACTCCGAAAATTACAGGTTTCATGTAAGTACTGGGGTCAAAGACAAATATGAGAAAAGTTGTAAAAGTTTATAAAAATGAAAGTTAAAAAATTGTGTTTTCCATTGACTCTTTGAACCCCTTTGAGCTATAATAAAATATTTGACTTGCATCCCTGTTTACAAGGGTTCTGTGGGCTCCATGTCTGGAACTAAGGGCAAAGATTAATATATATGCATTTTATTATTTCACTGAGTGCTTTTACTTCACAATTATGAGCTAATTATAAGTCATCCAATGTGCCTAGTAATATCTTACTGTCACATAACAGGTATTGCCAAGTATTACAGGAAATGAACACAATGCATCCATTCTCTTTAATGGATATAGGTAGAATTTCTTCAAAATCCTGTTAAACCATCCTTGATTGGACATCTGTTCCCCTAAGGATGAGACTGTAGAAACCCATGGTCCATAAATACTGATGAAAAGAATCCCCAGTGATCTATTCCAAGAAATTAGTACTCGATTTAATTCTCAATGACGAAGGACACAATTATCCTTCAATCTCTGAAATAATATAGACCACAAGCTGAGAACTGCGAGAAATTTTCTAGAATCAGGCAGTCACATAGACAGCTTCTCCTCAAGACTTTTCAAACACTGCCAAAGGAAACGTAGATGATGACTGTCCAAGATCCATAGAACAAGAAAGAGTGTCACTCTTTAGACTTTATTCACGTGTTCTAGTTACCATCTTTTCTTGCTTGCTGATTTAAGTTGACCAAAATGAGTGCCTTGTTGCTAGCATTTTTCCATTTGTAATACTGAGTGATTTTTTTTTTATTTTCAGTACATTAACTGGATACGGTTGTTTGTGAGCTGTCCAAAGCATATAATAGAATGTACTGCTGAATTTGTTTTTCAGAAACCATCCAGTTTACCAAAGTACTATTTACTTGTGTTTACTTGGTTTCTTGTGTAACTGATTCAATATTTAGGCTAGTTTTATGTGGTATACATCCTCAACAGGACAGATATTCATAAACCTAAAATCATCTATTATGCCACTATTAGAAGGAGATCCACTTTCCATCAAAATGATATATGAAAAACATCGCACAGGACCTAATTTTTCAAACTATGTAGTAAATGATGTTTCATAGAAATAAAACTGTAAGAGGAATAGAGAAAAAGTGGTGTATATTTGAAGACTAGTTTCCTTTTACTGATTTTATGATCAAGAAGCACTTTAAATACTTCACTTTAAGTCTATATATTTATTTTGATATCAGAAATTTGAATTTCTGGACCAGACCAATCCAGATGAGCAGTGCCTTGTTACAACACTGAATATCATTTTCAAAAATGAAACCCTAACTCTTCAAGGGGAATTATAGACCATATTCTAATATCTTCAAGACTCTTCACTCTGCATCACCGAAGACGCAATCAATGAAATTAAAAGTGCATTAACTCAATATGAACCCCTTTACATAGCACATTAACTTCTGAAGAAAGAGAATTTGCTGTTTTAGAAGAATGCTGTGCCTATATCCATTGGTTCCCTCTCTCTCTCTCTCTCTCTCTGGGAGCTTTAGTATAACATATCTGGGAAGTAAAGAAAAAGAATATGGGCAATTCAAAATATATGCACAATTTGGATAATATCTGGCTCTTTGGACAGTAATGGAATCAACACACTTGATTTAATTAGGGTCACTCTTGGCCATTGGCTTATAATTAGACTATACACTCTAGTAAGTCTTCTCTTATTTTTTATATGTTGTACTAATTAAATATGTGATCTGCACTATTATAAATGCTATTATATAGCTTCTACACCATCCATTGTCCTATCATATGATCAACAAATAAGAAGATAGGGAATAACCAATAAGGAGAGTTACACAATTGGTCCTGAAGCTTCGTATCCTTGAGATTTATGAAATAGTAGTAAAAGTTGCAATTTATAACTTCCCTACATATTATCTATGCTTTTGGATTCTGAGAACTGAAATCACCTTCGCCCACTCAGTTTACTGCCTACCCTAATGTAACTTAATTATTTAGTTGTCATCTCTAACATAATTTTACAGTTTATAATCTGGCAATAAGACCTTTAATGACTGTAAGCAAAAAGCTGCAACTTTGGGGCAGGCATTTGGCTCAGTGGTTGAAGCTCCACATAGGATGCACATGTCCTATAATAGTGTCCGAGTTAAACTACCAACTCCACTTCTGGTTCCATTTTCCTGCTAGTGCATACCCTAGAAGATAACAAGTGATGGCTCAGATGCATGGATCCCAGTACATATGTGAGATGCAAATTGAGTTCCAGTCTCCAGATTTTAGCCTGGCTGGCTTCAGCTGTAGCAGGCATTTGATGAGTAAACTAGGACATGAAAGATGTCTCTGTATGTCTGCCTTTCAAATAAAATGAAAACTTAAGAAGCTAGAAATTAATTGTTCATTTAGAGGCCTTTCTGAAACACCTTACTAAATGCACATGACATTTTCCATCTATCAGTATGTTGTATTATAAAATCATTTACTTGATACGCTGTTTCAAAACCCTCAAAAATTATTTGCTTCACTTAGTATATCAAACCTAAAGTATTCATAATCCACACTCACTTTTCAATAAAAATCTATTCATTTGCTTCTTTTTTATACAGAATTCCTTGACATAATATTTAAGGTATCTCATGGTCTGGCTTACATCTAACACCCCAGCTTCATATCTCATGGCTTTATTATCTTCACATTCCCAATTTCTCTCAGAGAGAAACTGCACTAGTCTTTGGATTGTATTTCCACCATTTTCTACCTCTTCCGTAATACATTTATTTTCATTCTTATTTATCTAGAACTCTGATATTATTTCCTTTACAGTACTTTCTCTGGAAAATAAGAATTATTGTCATATATACAAGCTTGAAGGTTATAGTTATCTCTGTTTCCTACTAGTTACCATATTTATCCGATAGTTATAAATACTCCACTGGAAATTTTGGCAGCACACTTGACAGAATTAAGTCTGAAAACATTGCTACCCACCAGTCAGTACTAATATAAAGGAATCTCTGCAATATGATGCCTTAGAGTTCCTACAGGAATGCACAGCTACTTCTAGTTACTGCAATCTTAAACGTTTTCCATTCAACACCATGTTGCTTTTAGAAAGAAATGTTTATTGCCCTGAATAAGCTCTCTTATGTTCTCGGGAGGCCAAATTCTTGAATGTTCCAGAAACACTTTCTTTCACATTCATTTAATGTTAAGCTTCATCTCTCACTTCTGACATAAAACAACTTGTACCTTGCTCTTCAAAAGTAGAGCATTCAGTCTGACAGATGTGGTCATAAAAGTAGATGTAGAGAGTTAAAATCAAAATACAGGCTATACATTCTTCAAAATTTTGTGCATAGCTTGAAAGAGTTCAGTAAATACCATTTTGCTGGGTCATGCTGTGTAACACTGATCAAAAGCCAATCTTTAAAACAGAAGGTTCCTTAAATACTGGTGTGTGACTTTATTTTTGTAACCCCAGTGTTAGTACAGTCTTCAGAATATCAGCAAGCTTAATGGGATCAAATTCAATATGTCTCACCTACCTTTCCTTTGTAACCTCATCTGCAATAAATAAAGTTGCTTGTTTCTCAACAGTGACATTTTTGGACAGAGAACTTGTGAACATTTGGCTGCAATGAGTAACAAGGGGCTTCTGAAGAACTCTCTTGGACACCTTCAGATGTGCTCAGGAGTTTCAAGTCATTGAGATTCAATTGGGCATGGAAAAGAGAGCCCAGGGTAATGCAACCAAGTTTGTTTTTTTTTCAACAAATGATTCAAAACCACATAGGACTTGGAATGGTCTTAGTTCGTTAAAACTCTTGAATGAACTGTCTCAAGTTTAGGAGACTATCATGCACCTTTTTCATAAAGGACTAATTACAGACCAGTGGATATGCTAACTTCCTCATGATTCAGCTGGCGATGATGATTCAGTATGGATGATCTACAGCATACAGATGACTGTGTTTAAAAAATGTAGCCACTAATAACTAAGAAACTGTATTTTCTACCGTATTTAATTAAATCTCTTAAATTTATATAGCTTCATGAGGTTGGTGATCATATTAGACAGTATAAGTCCAGACGATAGAGGATCGTTTCCACATACAATTTATATGTATCTTTTGTGATTCAGATCTTCTATGATCCAATTCAATATCAATATATTATTTTAAACACTGTTATAAAGAAAGAGGGGAGAGAGTATCATTATATTCTAGAATAATACCTAAAGATAACATTGAAGTTGTTAAAACTAATTAGATTAAAAAATAAATGATACTAAATAAATATAAATAAATACATAATGTCATCATAATGAATGAATATTATTTTAATTTTTTTTTGACAGGCAGAGTTAGACAGTGAGAGAGAGAGACAGAGAGAAAGGTCTTCCTTTACCATTGGTTCACCCTCCAATGGCCACTGTGGCCGGTGTGCTGCGGCCGGCGCACCGCGCTGATCTGAAGCCAGGAGCCAGGTACTTCCTCCTGGTCTCCCATGCGGGTGCAGGGCCCAAGGACCTGGGCCATCCTCCACTGCACTCCTGGGCCATAGCAGAGGCTGGCCTGGAAGAGGGGCAACTGGGACAGAATCTGGCACCCCAATCGGGACTAGAACCCGGGGTGCTGGCGCCACAGGCGGAGGATTAGCCTATTAAGCCGTGGCGCCGGCCTATTTTTAATTTTTATAATTTGTCCACAGCAATTCCAAATCTTAGATTAATTTCCAAAAAGCTATAATGATAATAAAATATATTAATATTTATTAACCAATCTTGTCCCTGACTGAAAGCTGATTTTATTCCCAAAATACATTTCACTAAATATAGCTCTTTTAAAAAGAAATTTTCCTGCACAATAAGTGGATAAATCCATTTTTGTAGAGCTTTGTGCAAATGTTGTATTTACTAACTTTGTATAATATATTGAAAGTATCATGATACAGGGAATAAGCTATTTTAGAAGAAACTGATTTTATCATACATACTAAATACTAGTAACAGCCAGGAGCCAGTAACTCCATCTGGGTCTCTCATGTGAGTAGTAGGGGCTCAAGTGTTTGTGCCATTATCTGCTGCTTTTTCAGGCTCTTTAGCAGGAATATGAATGGAACCAGGACTTTGGTACAAGATACCAGTGTGGGAAGTGGTGATTTAACCCTCTGCACAACAACACAGGCCACTACCCTGATACTTTCACAGTTGTGATCATTTACAAAGAATACAAAAAGTACTAATTAATTGAGAAGTTTATTACCTGATTTACTATCTTTATCTAATAGCAACTGTGGAGTGTACTGAACTGTGTGTCAGTAAGATGAGGAAAACATGGTATATATCATGGTCACCATGGAGGGAAAAATTTCATTAGGTCATTGGCGACAAAGTGTGACTGAGTCTTAAATAATATGTCAGGCCTGAAAATGGATATCAGGGCAGCAATTTTGTTTGGCAGATTCATCAAGCACACATACACACAGAGATATGTACACAATTAACTTTCCTTATTTGCAGTGGTTACATTCTATACAACCACTATGAATACTGAAATAACGAAATGCAGAGCTATTGATTGTAATGATTGGGTATATATATGTGCATTTAATTATATAAACACATATTTCATACAGATTACTGTCTTTCATCCTAAAAATAACCCATCATGTAGATTTTACTTTATTTATACAAAAGAGAAAACCAGAATCAAGTCCCATCTACCTGTCTCCAAAGCTGGGACTCTACAGTATGCTGCACTGCCTTCTACAAATTTCATTCTCTGGTTATTTCCACCTGAGAGGTTAAATAAGACAGAATGTCACTTGGTTAAACCCCTGCAGAGTATGTATAAAGTGGCTCAGGTTATTTACTATGCTGCAAATGTCCATGAATGCGTGAATGAGAACCAAAACACCTCAAGCATTGATGTTGTGCTAACAAATTAATTTTAGTGAGAAAATTCTCAAATACATCAATAATGAAGATAAACTATGTATTTTTTTAGATTTATTTTCAAAGGAGTTATACAGAGAGAGGGAGAGAGAGAGAAGAGAAAGAGAGAAGAGAGATAGAGCGATCTTTCATCCACTAGTTCACTCCCCAGATGGCCAAAACTACCCAGGGCTGGGTCAGGCCAAAGCCAGCATCCATTAGCGCCTTCCAGGTTTCCCATGAAGCTGCAGGGGCCCAAGCACTTGGGCCATCTTCTGCTGCTTTCCCAGGTACATTAGCAGGGAGTTGCATCAGAAGTGGAGCAGTCAGTTCTTAAACAGGCACCCAAGTGGGATGCTTATTTTGTTGGCGACTACTTTACCAGCTACACCACAATGCTGCCCCCTAAACTGTGTGTGTTTAAAAATGCGTACGTCTATATATGAGTATATAGAGACTTGTTTTGAGTAATTGGTGATTAGGTTAATCCAAAATAATGCATACCCCAAAGCATAGGAATCTTGAAGTCCGAGCTTACAGTGAAGATGCTGTTCACAGACTGAGTTTCTTCTTCAAGGGCAGCCTCAACTCTGCTCTTAAAGCGTTTCAACTGATGGAGTCTGGCATACTCAGATTATGGAAGATAGTCTCCCTTCTTTAAAGTAATCGATTGTGGAGCTTAAGCATGTCTACAAAACACCTTTCAACCAAGATTCTTTTTACTGATGACAGTTTGTATAAGGTAAAAGAGACACATATATATTTTATATTAAATAGGAAACGTAAGAAATTTAAAGCAGAGTAAGAACTATATTTGAGGCACATGCTTATCATCTACTGAAATGTTCTCATTGTCCAACATGTGATATGAACTGTGTAGATATTCCTTTGAATAAATGCATGGATGGAGAAAGAAAAAATATATGTGTATATATATATATGCACAGCAGTGAAAAATAATTTATAAATTAAATCCACATATAAAATATAGTTTTAATATATTAATTTATTCCTTTTACATATTTTTAGCTTCTCTTATTGAAACTGATATATATATTTAAATATAGTGCCCATTTATAATTCATTTAAATATAATAGAAATGTAAGTAGTTAATATATGCAAATTAGTTAATGATGCAAAGCTATAGACTTAAACATTATTAGCACAAATTCAATGTCAATTATTGGTGATAATACTTTTAAATTTATGTGTGTCTTTAAAATGTATTTGTGCACTAATATGAAAATTTGATTCTTTTCTTTATCAAAACTTTTAATCAGGAAGTTTTTACAGCACTAACAAGCTCATTCTTTATGTATTAAAATATTCAATATTTAAATAAGATTAATTCCAGTTATATAACTTACCTTTTAGATACTACCTCAGCGTAGGTATTGATATTTAAGTTGTAAATCATTTATTGGGCATTTATATTTTTACACATTATAAAACATCTGAGAGTGAATAAGTGAATACTGTGATTTTTTTCTGATGTGTTTTTAATCCTTCAATGTATGAGAATATATATGACTATCAAACTTACCTTCTATGAATAAGTTATACGTGTATACTATTAGCCAACAGTATGATTTAAAATTCAATAAAATGTGTCAATATAATGTTTTATTAACTGAATTATACATTTAAATGTTACCTCATTCTCTTTCTGAAAACGTCAAATAGAAGAATATCTACTACAAATATTTTAATTTGGGCTACGTAATAATTGTTTAAAATAATGTATTCCCTACAGTTATTTTATTTTCATTGTTATATCTAATTAAACAATATATAAGTATGTATATTTTAAAATAAAATTAAGTTTCTATTTGAAAATACTTACTTTGAATACTAGCTCTGTGACTTAGCATAATCTGAAGTTTGATAGTAAGCTTAATCTGTTTTTACCACACTTAACACATTTTTTGAAGGATTCTATTAAAAACAATTTTAGAGGTGAGTGCTGTAACACAAGGGATTGGGCTGGCACTTGGAACACCCACATCACACATCAGAGAGCTAGCTCAAGTCTTCAATGCGTTGCTTCTGATTCAGCTTCCTGCTAATGCATTCTGGAAGCTCAAGAGCTTGGACATCTATCATACATGTGGGAGACCTTGATAGGGTTCTGGGCTCTTGGCTTGGGCCTGGCATAGCCCTGACTCTTGTAGGCATTTGGGTACTAAATCAGTAATGGAATCGCTCTCTTTCTCTGTCTCTCTCTCTCTGTCTCTCTCTCTCTCTCTATTTCTCTTTCTCTCTCTTGTTCCACCTTTCAAATAGAAAAAAACAAATGAGTAACATTTAAATGTAAATGATTCAGTGACATGAAATGTCTGAAATCTTTTTAAAAATACCTGGTTATCAAGAAATGGCAATTTTTTTCTGAATTATAATTTATATTGAAAACACACATAGAATAATAATTTCTGTCTTCTAAACTGACTATTTGCATAGACATTTTATAAATTATGAAAATAATGAGATCTTTAATATAGGAGTATTAGAGAAAAAATCATCTTGAAATATAAAAAGCTTTCTAAGATCCCCAAGTCTTGAGTCTTTATTTCTCTATCACAGAAATGGCTGGTGTGCAGAGGAACTCCTTTGTCAAGTTCAGGTAAGAATTACAAACCCATGTGCTTCTTAACTTTCATGCACCATTGTCACCTGAAGAGGATAGCTTAGTAAGAATGATGAGATTTAATGAGAATTATGTGAAATGTTATGATAGATTCCAAATATCTTCTTCTTGAACATTAAAATTATGATATTCTTAGAAATTTTGGAGATGAGAGAAGCTGAATTTGAAATACTTTTCTATTTTACTAAGATACAACTGCTCATTACCGTACACCAATGTCTGATAGGAAAATTACCCCATCAGTGATAATATACTAAAAATGGAATCCATTATCCTTTTTAGAAAACAATGAATAATTATGATGATTCAAGGGGTTATTTTATAAAGCTTTGTCAGTTACAGTCTTAAATACAATGTTAAAATAAAACTTAGATTAGCATGTTGGGCACATAATGGGTGTGCCTTAAATGTCATTAACTTGGTTGGTAAAGGACTCTGTATTATTATTCTGAAAATAACATACATTAAATATTTAGTATTTTCTATATTATTTATTTTATTTACTTCTTTGATCCGGGTAATTTAGAGCAGAATTAAAAGAAATGATCTAATATTTTCAAACACAGTTAAAATGCCCTTTCCAACTTGAGCTACAATAATATTTCCAACATATCAAGTGCATATAAATAAATATATATACATAAATATAGATATGCATAACTATTTCTGGGGTCATTATTGTTTTAATTTTAAGATTTATTTTATTTATTTGAAGCTGAATTACTGAGACAGGGCAGACAGAGAGAGGGAGAAATATCTTCCATTCACTGGTTCACTCCCCAAATAGCCACAACAGCTGGGGCTGGACGTTGCAGAAGACAGGCTCAGAAAGCCATCTGATTTTCTTTCTGCATGCAAAGGCTCAAAGACTTGATCATTTTCTGCTTGTTTCCCAGGGCGCCGAATTAGAGGTAAGGCAGGCAGGACTCAAACCAGTGCTCTGACATGAGATGACAGCATTGCTGGAGGCTTAAGCCACTATACCACAAGACTGACCCCCTATTTTCTCAGTTAAGTGTACATATTCATACCTATAGCAATAGCATATCTTCATATTAAGTCTTGGTGCCTAGTACTACAAATTAACTTAAGAACTAATTTTCAAAAGGTGCTTGGCTACTTTTGATCCATTTTTCTCCTACAAAATCATTTTATGAATTCAAAAAATTTCTTACATTTCGGTTCTTTGAATTAGATTGGGACTGCATTAAATTTGTATATTAAATTGGAGATAGTTTATACTGTCAAGATAAATTTTTCTAATTCATAAACACTTTATGAATTTGACATTTTGATCTATTTGTAATAATCAATTTTTTAAATATTTTTGAGGGTTGTGCCGGTTTAAGTACTGGCTACTCATCTTCTCATTCATCTCACTACTATGGCCAGGGAAAGCAGTGAAAGATGGCCCAAGTGCTTAGGTTCTTGTACCCTTGTGGAAGACCCAGAGAAGCTCCTGGCTCCTTGCTTTTGGATCAGCTCAGCTCCAGGCATTGCACCCATTTTGGGAGTGAACAGGCTGATAGAAGACTTTTCTCTCATCTTTCCTTCTCTCTGTATATAACTCTAACTCTCAAATAAATAATAATGATAATGATAGTAAAAAATGTGATACCTCCCTCTCTCTTTCTAAAAAAAAAAAAGCATTACTTGTATATCTGTAGTTATTACAGCTCAACTTACAATAGCTAAAACATAGTATCAACTCAGATTTTCTTTTTTTAAAAAAACTTTTACTTAGTAAATATAAATTTCCAAAGTACAGCTTTTGGATTACAATGGCTTCCCCCCCTCCCATAACTTCCCTCCCACCTGCAATCCTCCCAACTCTCGCTCCCTCTCTCATTCCATTCATCACCAAGATTCATTTTCAATTATCTTTATATACAGAAGATCAATTTAGTATATATTAAGGTAAAGATTTCAACAGTTTGCACCCACACAGAACAGAAAGTGTAAAATACTGTTTGAGTACTAGTTATAGCATTAAATCACATTGAACTACACATTAAGGACATAGATCCTACATGGGGAGTAAGTGTACAGTGACTCCTGTTGTTGACTTAACAAATTGTCACTCTTGTTTTTGGTATCAGTAATCACCCTAGGCTCTTGTCAGGAGTTGCCAAGGCTATGGAAGCCTTTTGAGTTTGCGGACATCGATCTCATTTAGACAAGGTCATAGTCAAAGTGGAAGTTCTCTCCTCCCTTCAGAGAAAGGTATCTCCTTCTTTGATGGCCTATTCTTTCTACTGGGATCTCACTCACAGAAATCTTTCATTTAGGTGTTTTATTTTGTTTTGTTTTGTTTTGTCAGAGTGTCTTGGCTTTCCTCGCCTAAAATACTCTCATGGGCTCTTCAGCCAAAACTGAATGCCTTAAGGGCTGATTCTGAGGCCAGAGTGCTGTTTAGGACATATGCCATTCTATGAGTCTGCTAAGTTAGAAATGTGCCATGGGATTCCAATTCAATCCCATCAAGGTGGCATGTACCAATGTCATCTCACTAGTCCCAGTGATCAATTGCTGTTCACAATTGATCATAATGATAAGACTAAGAGTAAAAGGGATCACATAAACAAGACTAGTGTCTGTTAATACTAACTGATAGAATAAAAAGGGGAGAGAACGATCAATCCAAATTTTCATCAACTGATGACTGGATAAATAAAATGTAATACATAAACTGTATGGGACACTATTTAGCCATAAGAAAGAATGCAATTCTGTGATTCAAGAGAAAGTGATGCAACTGAAAATGAGTAGGCTTTGTGAAATAATACAGACTTAAAAGAAGAAAAATGTTTTCTCTTATATGTATTCATTTAGATAGAATGCAAAACAATGTATAGGAACAAATTTGACATCTTGTGATTTGATTTTTGTTTTTAGCCCTTGATTATACTACTATCAAACTATGGTCTTTGTACTTTTTTTCTAGTTGAATATTAGTAGTTCATTAAACCTATGATGTAGAATGGGCTGAAACTATGTTTTTTTTTTTTTTAAATGAAAGAAAAAAAATTAAGGAAAGAAGGGAAAGCATTGATGGAGGTAGAAGAAGTGTGAGGGAAGTATGATTGTCTTAAAATTTTACCTAAAAATTACATGAAATCTGTTCTTGTTATATCAATAAACATTAATATATATGTATATACATCTACATGAATTACTTTACAAAAGAAAAATAATAACGCAAAAATTTATATGGAAACACTAGAGACCTCTAATACCCAAAGTTTTATTAAACAATAAAAACAAAGAAGGAGGTGTCACAATACCATATTTCAAGACATACCACAGGGCAACTGTATTCAAAACAGCCTAGTAATGGCAAAAAAATAGACTTGCTGACCAATGGAAAGCAATAGAAACTAAAGAAATTAATCATGCATCTACAGCCAACTAATCTTTGACAAATGAGCTAAAATCAATCCCCGGGGATAAGACAGTCTAATCAACAAATGGTGTTAGGAGAATTCAGTCTACACATTGAGAAGTATGAAAGAAGATCCATACATTACTATTATAAAAAATCAACTTACAGTAGATCAAGGATCTTATTCTATGACCTGATACCATCAAATTAGTATAGTAACACAATGGTGAAACTCTTCAAGACATTGACATAGGCAAATACCTCTTGGAAAAGAACCCAGAGGCACAAAGACAAAATTGCCAAATGGGATTAAATCAAGTTAAGAAATATCTGTACTGTTTTTTTTTTTTTTTAATTAGTTGAGCCAATGGTGTGTCCATTTTATTCATTCTTTCAAAAAACCAGCTCTTCACTTGGCTGATTTTTTGTAATGTTTTTTTGGTTTCAATCCTGTTGATTTCTTCTCTGATTTTAATTATTTCTCTTCTACTAGATTTGGGTCTGGTTTGCTGCAGTTTTTCTAGATCCTTGAGCTGCTTTGAAAGCTCATTTATATGGTGCCTTTCCAATTTCTTGATGTAGGAACCTATTGCTATAAACTTTCCTCTCAACACTGCTTTTGCTACGTTCCATAAGTTTTGGTATGTTGTGTTATTATCCTCACTGATTTCTAGAAAGTTTTTGATTTCTCTTTTGATTTCTTCTATGACCCAATGTTCATTCAGGAGCATGTTGTTCAATCTCCATGTGTTTGCGTATGCTCTAGGGATTCCTGAGTTGCTAATTTCCAGCTTCATTCCTTTATGGTCTGAGAAGCTGCATGGTATGATTCTAATTCTTTTGAATTTGCTGAGACTTGCTTTATGGCCTAGTATGTGGTCAATCCTAGAGAAGGTTCCATGCACTGCTGAGAAGAATGTAAAATCTTTAGATGTAGGATTGAAAGATCTGTAGATACCTGTTAGATCCATTTGGGCGATGGTGGCGATTAAATCTGCCATTTCCTTGTTGATCTTCTGTCTGGTTATCTGTCTATTTCTGAGAGTGGAGTATTGAAGTCCCCCAGTACTATTGTACTGGAGTGTAAGTCTCCCTTTAAGCCCCTTAACATACCTTTTAAATAAACCGGTGCCCTGTAATTAGGTGCATATACTATTGTAATAGTTACATCTTCCTGTTGAATTGAACCCTTAATCATTATATAGTGCCCCTCTTTGTCTCTCTTAACAGTTTTTGTGTTAAACTTTATTTTGTCTGATATTAATATGGCTAAACCTGCTTTTTTTCATTTCTGTTGGCATGGAATATCTTTTTCCAACCTTTCACTTTCAGTCTGCATGCATCTTTGTTGGACAGATGTGTTTCTAGTAGGCAGCAAATAGATGGGTTTTGTTCCTTAATCCATTCAGCCAGTTTGTGCCTTTTAAGTGGAGAGTTGAGTCCATTAACGTTCAATGTGACTATTGATAAGTAGTGGCTTTGCCCTGACATTTTCCTAAAGATACTTTCTAGTTTATGCTTTGAGCTTCCTATGATCTTTAACTTGTAGGTTTTCTTCCTTTACCTTCTTTGATATTGATGGCCGTGTTTTTGTGTTTCTGTGTGTAGCACATCTTTGATCATTTTTTGCAGGGCTGGACAAGTGGTGGCAAATTCTTTCGATTTCTATTTGCTATGAAAGGTCTTTATTTCACCTTCATTCACAAATGAGAGCTTTGCAGGATATAATATTCTGGGCTGGCAGTTTTTCTCGCTTAGTACCTGGGCTATATCTTGCCATTCCTCCTAGCCTGTAGGGTTTCTGATTAGAAGTCAGCTGTGAGTCTAATTGGAGATCCTCTGAGAGTAATCTGACCCAAATCAATAAAATCAGATGAAAAAGGAAATGTAACAACAGATACCACAGAAATAAAAAGAATCATCAGAAATTACAACAAAGAGTTGTATTCCAGCAAACAGGGAAATCTATCAGAAATGGATAGATCCTGGACACACGCAATCGACCTAGATTGAATCATGAAGACATAGAAAACCTAAATAGACTCATAACTGCGAAAACTGGATATCCACATGCAGAAGCATCAAGCAAGACCCCTACCTTACACCTTACAAAAAAATCCACTCAGCATGGATTAATGACCTAAATCTATGATCTGACACCATCAAATTATTAGAGAACATTGGAGAAAACCTGCAAGATATTGGGACCAGCAAAGACTTCCTGTAAATGACCCTAGAGGTGCCGGCAGTCAAAGCCAAAATTAACTATTGGAATTGCATCAAATTGAGAAGTTTCTATACTGCAAAAGAAACAGTCAGGCTAGTGAAGAGGCAACCGACAGAATGGGAAAAAATATTTGCAAACTATGCTAGAGGTAAAGGGTTGATAACCAGAATCTATAAAGAGATCAAGAAACTCCACAACAACAAAACAAGCAACCTACTTAAGAGATGGGCCAAGTACCTCAATAGACATTTTTCAAAAGAGGAAATCCAAAGCCCCAACAGACTCATGAAAAAATGTTCAAGATCACTAGCAATCAGGGAAACGCAAATCAAAACCACAATGAGGTTTCACCTCACCCCGGTTAGAATGGCTCACATTCAGAAGGCTACCAACAATAGATGCTGGCGAGGATGTGGGGAAAAAGGGACACTAATCCACTGTTGGTGGGAATGTAAACTGGTAAAGCCACTATGGAAGTCAGTCTGGAGATTCCTCAGAAACCTGAATACAAATCTACCATTCAAACCAGCCATCCCACTCCTTGGAATTTACCCGAAGGAAATTAAATTGGCTAACAAAAAAGTGGTCTGAACCTTAAAGTTTGTTGCAGCTCAATTCACAATAGCTAAGACCTGGAATCGATCTAAATGCCCATCAACAGCAGACTGGATAAAGAAATTATGGGATATGTACTCTATAGAATACTATACAGAAGTAAAAAAAAATGAAATCCGGTCATTTGCAATAAGATGGAGGAATCTGGAAAACATTATGCTGAGTGAAATAAACTAGTCCCAAAAGGACAAATATATGTTCTCCCTGATTGGTGATAACGAACCGAGCACCAAAAAGGAAACCTGTTGAAGTGAAATGAACACTATGAGAAACAGTGACTTAATCAGCCCTTGTCCTGTTGATGAACAACTTAATACTTTATCCCTCCTAGTATTTTTTTTTCCTTAGGTACAGTTCTGTCTTTATTTTTTTTAACTTTTATTTAATGAATATAAATTTCCAAAGTACAGCTTATGGATTACAATGGCTTCCCCCCATAACGTCCCTCCCACCTGCAACCCTCCCCTTTCCCACTCCCTCTCCCCTTCCATTCACATCAAGATTCATTTTCAATTCTCTTTATATACAGAAGATCAGTTTAGCATACATTAAGTAAAGATTTCCACTGTTTGTTCCCACACAGAAACATAAAGTGAAAAATACTGTTTGAGTACTAGTTCTAGCATTAAATCTCAATGTACAGCACACTAAGGACAAAGATCCTACATGAGGAGTAAGTGCACAGTGACTCCTGTTGTTGACTTAACAAATTGACACTCTTGTTCATGGCGTCAGTAATCACCCTAGGCTCTTGTCATAAGTTGCCAAGGCTATGGAAGCCCCTTGAGTTCACCGACTCTGATCATATTTAGACAAGGCCATGGTCAAAGTGGAAGTTCTCTCCTCCCTTCAGAGAAAGGCACCTCCTTCTTTGATGGCCTATTCTTTCTACTGGGATCTCATTCACAGAGATATTTCATTTAGTTTTTTTTTTTCCCTAGAGTGTCTTGGCTTTCCATGCCTGTAATAGTCTCATGGGCTTTTGAGCCAGATCTGCATGCCTTAAGGGCTGATTCTGAGTCCAGACTGCTGCCATTCTATGGGTCTGCTGTGTATCTCACTTCCCATGTTGGATCATTCTCTCCCTTTTTTTTAATTCTATCAGCTAATATTTGCAGACACTATTCTTGTTTATGTGATCCCTTTGGTTCTTAGTCCTATCATTATGATCAATTGTGAACAGAAATTGATCACTAGGACTAGTGAGATGGCATTGGTACATGCCACCTCAATGAGATTGAATTAGAATCCCCTGGTATGTTTCTAACTCTACTGTTTGAGGTAAGTCAGCTTGAGCAGTCCCAACTTGCACATCTCTTCCCTCTCTTATTCCCACTCTTATATTTAACAGGGATCACTTTTCAGTTAAGTTTCAGCACTTAAAAATAATTGTGTATTGATTACAGTATTCAACCAAAAGTATTAAGTATAACAAACAAACAAAACTATTAAGAGGGATAATATATTAACTTGTCCATCAACAGTCAGGGCGAGGGCTGATCAAGTCAATTCACCTAGTATTTTTTGTTTGTTCTTGTTAATACTATTTCTTGAATTCTGTAAGTAATACACAGTTATTCTTAAGTGTTGAAACTTAACTGAAAAGTGATCCCCATTAAATATAAGAGTGGGAATAAGAAAGGGAAGAGATGTACTATTTGGGACATACTCAAGCTGACTTGCCCCAAATGATAGAGTTAGAAACATTCCAGGGGATTCCAATTCAATCCCATCAAGGTGGCATGTACCAATGCCATCTCACTAGTCCCAGTGATCAATTGCTGTTCACAATTGATCATAATGATAAGACTAAGAGTAAAAGGGATCACATAAACAAGACTAGTGTCTGCAAATACTAACCTATAGAATAAAAAATGGATAGAACAATCCAACATGGGAAGCAGGATACATAGCAGACTCATAGAATGACAGATGGCCTAAGCAGCACTCTGGCCTCAGAATCAGCCCTCAAGGCATTCGAATCAGGCTGACGAGCCCATGAGAGTATTTCAGGCATGGAAAGCCAAGACAGTCTGTCAAAAAAAAGAGTCTTAAATGAAAGATCTCTGCGAGTGAGATTCCAATGGAAAGAACAGGTCATCAAAGAAGGAGGTACCTTTCTCTGAAGGGAGGAGAGAACTTCCAGTTTGATTATAACCTCATCTAAGTATGATCAGAGTCTGTGAACCCCAAAGGGTTCCATAGCCTTGGCAACTCATGACAAGAGCCTAGGGTGATTACTGATGCCATAACAAGAGTGTCAAGTTGTTAAGTCAACAATAGGAGTCACTGTGCACTTACTCCTCATGTAGGATCTCTGTCTTTAATGTGTTGTACATTGTGAATTAATGCTATAACTAGCACTCAAGCAGTATTTTTCACTTTGTGTTTCTATGTGGGTGCAAATTGTTGAAATCTTTATTTAATATATGCCAAACTGATTTTCTGTATATAAAGGGAATCAAAAATGAATCTTGATTTGAATGGAAGGGGAGAGGTTGCAGGAAAGGGGAGGGTTGCGGGTGGGAGTGAATTTATGGGGGGGGAGCCATTGTAATCCATAAGTCGTACTTTGGAAATTTATATTCATTAAATAAAAGTTAAAAAAATAAATATCTGTACTGCAAAAGAAACACTCAGTGAAGTTAAGAATGGCAGATGTCCTAAACAGCACTCTGGCCTCAGAATCAGCCCTTAAGGCATGCGGATCTGGCTCAAAAGCCCATGAGACTATTTCAGGCATGGAAAGCCAAGACACTCTAGGGAAAAAAAAAAAAAAAAAAAGAAAAAAACTAAATGAAAGCTCTCTGCGAGTGAGATCCCAATGGAAAGAACGGGTCATCAAAGAAGGAGGTACCTTTCTCTGAAGGGAGGAGAGAACTTCCACTTTGACCATGGCCTTGTCTAAATATGATCAGAGTCAGTGAAATCAGGGGGCTTCCATAGCCTTGGCAGCTCATGACAAGAGCCTAGGGTGATTACTGATGCCATAAACAAGAGTGTCAATTTGTTAAGTCAACAACAGGAGTCACTGTGCACTTACTCCTCATGTAGGATCTTTGTCCTTAGTGTGCTGTACATTGAGATTTAATGCCATAACTAGTACTCAAACATTATTTTTCACTTTATGTTTCTGTGTGGGAGCAAACTACTGAAATCTTTACTTAATGTATGCTAAACTGATCTTCTGTATATAAAGAGAATCGAAAATGAATCTTGATGTGAATGAAAGGGGAGAGGGAGTGGGAAAGGGGAGGGTTGCGGGTGGGAGTGACGTTATGGGGGGAAGCCATTGTAATCCATAAGCTGTACTTTGGAAATTTATATTCATTAAATAAAAGTTTAAAAAAAAAGAATCAACAGACAACAGAATGGGAAAAAATACTTTCAAACTATGCAATTCATAAAGAATTAGTATCCAGAATCTATAAAGAGTTCAACAAATTCAACAACAACAAAACAAACAATCCAGTTAAGAAATGGGCAAAGGATATGAACAGGAATTTTTCACAGAATGAAATACAAATGGCCAACAAACACATAAAAAATACTCTCAGGAATACTAGCCATCAGAGAAATGTTAATAAAACCCACAGAATGGTTTTCTTTGAAAAAAAAAAATGTTGGTGAGAAAGTAATGAAAAAGGTCCCTTAATATGCTATCGGTGAGAAGGTGAAGTAGGACAATCATTATGAAAGACACTATGGAGATGCCTCAGAAATCTGAAAATATGTCCACCATATGATGTAGCCATCCCACTGATGGGAATTTACCCAAAGAATATAAAATCAGCATATTATAGAGTTATCTGTACCCCATTGCTTATTGCAGCTCAATTCACAATAGCTAAGATATGGAATCAAACCAGATTTCCATCACCTGATAACAGGTTAAAGAAAATGTAGTATACATGCATTCTGGAATACTACTCAGCCAAAAAAAAGAATGAAATCTTGTCTTTTACAACAAAATGGATGATCTAGAAATCTTCAGGTTTAGTGAAATAATCCAGTCACAAAAAGACAAATACTATATATTTTCTGTGACATGTGGGAGGTAATATAGAATGCAAAAAAAAAAATGCATAGGCATGAAACAGACATCTTCTGATATGGTTATTCCTTTTAGTCCATTTTTATACTCCTGTGGAATAGTGGTCTTCATGGTTAGTGCTGAATTATGCCTGTGAGTATAGAGTGGGTTGAAATTATGTATTTGTAAAAATTAAATTAAAAAAAGGAAGCAGTAGGATTGAGGGAGGCAAATTGGGAGGGAATTATGGTTATTTTCTTAGACTTTTTCCTATGGAATATTTGAAATTTGTTTTCATTATAACTTCAGTTTTTGTCAGCAATAAAGAGTGAGTAAGTTCAACAGAATATTTGTGTGCTTTCTGATAATTTGATATAAGTAAATACTATTTTCACATCCCTAAGATTAAATGAAAATTGATTATAATTAATATGCTTACATATTGTATTTGCCACTTTCTGGCTTAAAATTTTTCTTTTTTTAAAGATTTATTTTGTTTATTTGAAATGCAGAGTTGCAGAGAAAGAGAGAGACTGAGATGGAGACCTCCATCCAATGATTCACAGCCCAAAAGGCTACAATGGCAGGGGCTGAGCAGGTAGAAGTCAAAAGCCAGAAGCCAGGAAGTTCTTTGGGGTCTCTCACTTTGGTGCAAGGGCCCAAACACTTTGGCCATCTTCCACTATTTTCCCAGGTGCATTAGCAGGGATCTGTATTTGAAGTGGAGAATCCAGGGCTCGAACTGGTGCCCATAAGGGATGTTGGTGCTGCAGGTAGAGGCTTAACCCACTACACCACAATGTCAGTCCTAAAATTGCATCATTTGGATACAAATTAGTTTTAAAGAAAGACAGATGCTTGCATTTTCAAAATGATAGATCTGATCTAGTATGTGCATTTCACATCAGTAAACTAAAAAGTGCTAGGATCAGCATTTCCCTATTCCTTCAATGCAAGTAATGACTTTTACTGATAGCTCTGTGTCCATCCAATGCTCTCAACTACATTACGTTTGTATAGAATTTATAAGCACAGTTTATAATTTGTCAGCAGAAACACATTTTGCAATTAGTTTTCTGTACAGAGCTGACCTCATCAATATTACCTGGAGAATGTCATCTAACATTGACAGCATTCTCTTAGTTAAAGATAGAAAGCTGTCAGGATTTCTATTAAATTTATATTCCCAAAGGTTTGTAAGTCTGCTTCTAAAAATGCCACAGGCATAAACTTAGCACGCATTGTATTATCAGGGTAGTTTATTTAAAAAGAAAGGTTGTTTGTAAACTGTGAAAATGTCCTTCAAGTTTAAAAAGGCAAGTAGGAAGCACAAATGCCTGCATAAGAAAATATCTGTATTAATGCCATCTCTGTGTTCCTGGCAGTCCTGCCAATGTCACAATCACGGAAGGACACGGATACAGCTGCAGTTGATTGCAAATGTCATAGTAGTCAGTCAGTCATTATTGTACCTCAACTGTCCATGTATGTGTACAGGAAGTGTTTTTTTTTTAATTCCAAAAAATTCTCCACTTCAGGATATCACAACAGTATTACATAATCAAATTTGTCCTTTAAAAAGAATAAAATGAGTTTTAATGCTTTTGTTCTAGTTACACATTGTTAGATGGTGGGAGTCAATTTATATGACAATTATTACTCAAATTTTTAAAAAAGATGTAGACTCACCAAAAACACAATTCTGAAAAAAAAAAGCCTTATAAAATTCCTAAACTAGAAAATATATTCTTAACATTACAACAAGGGTATGTCAACATAGAATTTTCTATTGCTCAAGTCAGAGATGGGCTCAGGCACTGATATTGCTGTGCTCAGTGATATCTTTTGTGAGCATTCTAAGGCATTCTCCATATTATAGTCTTTATAATTGCAAGAAAGATAGATTAAATTTATCCATCAATGATTCTATCAGAATCACTAGTAGCAAATATTATTAATGCATAAGTCATAAAGTTATTTGGAGGCTTCTAACCAAGATAGAATAATAGTGACAAGAGATCTGCTGCTGAGTGAAACAAACAGAAATCAAAATTCACAGAACAATGGTTTTCAAGATAGTGGACATGAAGTAATTAAAAAGCGATTCCGTGAAGAGTGGATATTTCAAAAGGTGAACTCCACCATGGACTTAGCTTAATGACTTTAATTACTTCAGAGATTTTCTGAGCTGTGATTCAAAAAAGGAATAGAAAGGCAAATTCTAATGGATTTCCTGAGTGTAGGGGGTGAATCTGAGAGTCTGGGGAAAACAAGGTAATTACAATCTACAAACTAGAGGGCAGAGTTAGGGAAATAAGATAACAAAATAGAGAGGGAATAGGAATATTAGGGAGCTGGGAGGAAGGCTCACTATCAAACACTGAACTGAATATTGGCGAGTGCATCTATGCAATGAAACTCCCTGATGGCACACATGGCCAAGAAAAGTGCCTGTTTTCTCCAGCCAGACAAGGATATCTTACATTTCTCACAGTATTGAGTATAGTATTCATAAGTATTTTGCTTCTACAATGTAAAAATGTTAACTCTAAGATGACAATCCTGAAAATATTGAGCATTTATTTAGTAATGATACTGAGCATCATGTTCTGTGTTTTTTTTTTTTTTCCATTTTGGTATCCTTGGAGAAATGTCTATTCAAGTTCTTTGCCCATTTTTGAAATGAGTTTGTTTTTGCCTTAAAGTTATACTTTTACTTATTAGAAATGCTAAGACTTAAAGATTGTGATATGCTAGAAGGAAAATGGAATTTGACTGGAGACACATTTATGATTACAAAACTGACATCACTTGCAATATGTATGCTTTCAAGTGTGGAGCCAGTCTCAATAAAATAGGGTTAGTATTTTCTCTTTAAAATATATACTATTTATTTTCATCTTATTTGAAAGAAAGATAAAGAGAGAGAGATAAATACAGACAGACAGATATATTCCATCTACTTGTTCACTCCCTAAATGCCTGTTAACAGCTGGGGTTTGACCAGGCTAAAGCCTGAAGCAGGATAGTCAGGTCTCCCACACAGTGGCAGGCCCCCAGGTATGCAAGCATACCCTGCAATCCGTCAAAGTGCACATGAACAGGAAGATGGAATAGGCAGCAGAGCCAGGACTCAATGCCAAAACCCTCCAAACTAGGACACAGGCATCCCAAGCAGTATCTTAATCACTGTACTAAATGCCTGCTCAAACAAAGAAAAATTGTAATACACTTCATCTAACATAAGTAAGGGAATAATGATCCTAAATTTCATGCCTTCTCACTGATGACATTGTTTTCATTTAATTTCTTACATATTGAATTAAATATATTTTATTTGAACATTTCTATCACACTGATGATACCAAGTTAGTTTATGTTCTGTTTTATCATATTATTTCAATAAACTTAATATACCCAAAAAACCTCAAGAGTTTTAGGATTTTATCATGTTGTTCATCTATGTTATGAGAACACTTTCCTCATTTTTATAAAATAAGAAGAGAATAAATGTTATTAGTTTTATTTCATAGTTGTTACACTTAAATAATTACAAAATATAATGTCTTTTTGTTAAAATATGACACAAGTATTACTTATATTGTAAGATGGCCTCCCAAATTGCCAGGATTATGTCGACATCTTTCTTTCTCTCTTATCAAATTGCTTGAAAAACCTTGCATAATATGACCTTCTGTTTAAGTGTTCTTTCTATCACTAAAAAAGCCACTAAGTGATCCCAGGTGTAACTGCTCTTTCTACCAGCAATTAAATATGTAAACATTTCTCTATAATTGATGTCTTACTTGAATTTATTATTATATAACATGTGAAATTATTTAAATTGTTACAGATAATATAAACTCAATGAGACATTTTGATTAGTCAGAAATATGGTGATTGCATTGATTCACAATGAGATGTGTGTTTTGAAATTTCTTTTATAATTATGACTAAATCAGTGCATTCATATTATTTGTATAATTTTCCAAAATATGTCTTTCCTGCTTAAACCGTATAAACAAATGTTCTTCCCAACACAGCTTAGTAGGAAAGGCATGAAATCAGCCTAGTTGGTTTGAAAAATTATGTTTAGTCTCATCAGTTAGAGAAAAATGAACTGATGTCAGAACTAGTATTAGAATATATTTCTAAAAAAAATGTTTCAATACAGCAGCCTATTTTATATGCTTTTGTTTCTTTTTCTAATAAATCCAAAATTGAATAAACATTTTCTTGAAAAATTTAACCTTGTTCCCAAATGATTTCCATGCAATATTACCATATTCTTGAATAATCAGTATTTCTGGCATCTTGTTTTCAGTCTATTTATTCTAGGTCCACATATTACTTATTCTGTTTATTTTTAGAATGCCTTGCCATTTTATTTGTATGAAAATATTATCAGATATTCTTCCTGACTGTTCAGTTATAAGAGTTCACAACATGTTTTTAAAGTCTGTGAACTTGATACTCCAAAATTATGCGCTTTCATAACCCTTCTGATCTATGAAGATGTTATTAGCAGAAAGCATAAAGTTGGAAATAACAGATGCTATTATTAACATCAGAATTAGGTGATAATTTTATAAGATCATGAAAAACCAGACCAGGACATTTAATCTTGTTTTCTAAGTCAGGAAAAAATGCCGGAGCCAGACTGATTCTCTTTCTTCATGACTGGAATATCTTTTATATCTGAAATAATGAGATTACTGTGTGTTATTCCAGGAATTCCAGACCTCAGCCTTCAGATGATATCACTCTTCTTACCTCATTTCACTTGTCAGTACACAACCTAGTTCTTTTCGAGCTTTGTTTCACACTAATTTTTTTAAAGATTTATTTTATTTATTTGAAAGAATTACAGAGAGAGGTAGAGACAGAGAGAAGTCTCCCATCCGCTGGTTCACCCTCCAGATGGCCACAATAGTCGCAGCTGAACTGATCTGAAGCCAGGAGACAAAAGCCTGCTCCGGGTCTCCCACGTGGATGCAGGGGCCCAAGGACTTAGTCCATCTTCTACTGCTTTCCCAGGCCATAGCAGCGAGCTGGATCAGAAGAGGAGCAGCCGGGACTAGAACCGGCACCCGTATGGGATACCGGTGCTTCTGGCCAGGGCTTTAACCCACTGCGCCACAGCACCGGCCCCCCTATTAATTAAATATTCATGAAGGACCAGCATTGTGGTGTAGTGGGTAAAGATTCGTTATTTATTTGAAAGGCAGAGTTGCAGAGAAAGAGAGAGAGATGGAAAGAGATTTTCCACCTACTGGCTCACTACTAAATGGCTGCAATGGCCATTTGAGAAACTGAGTCAGGGTCTCTCACATGGGTGCAGGGGTTCCAGCACTCAGGCCATCCTCCAATGCTTCCCTCTGCACACTAGCGGGGAGCTGGATTAGAAGTGGAGCAGCCACGACTGGAACCCATAAACAGATCTTTAAAAAAAAAAACACACACACATTCTCTTGGAAATCATTAAATGTAGCATGAACTAACCTGAGTTTTGGCATTCTGCCTCACTCACCTACCTTACATCACTCAGCCACTGAACTTGCAGGTGGCTTTGTGCCTTTCTTCTCTGACTACTCCCGCTTGTTTGTTTTTACACAGTAATCTTAGAAATTGATTTCATTCCTTACAACTTATAAGTTACAATTAATTAGACTTTACTAAGCCTTTCATATAAAATAAATGTCAGATAATACCAAACACATGTATATTTCATGTTTGTGATGAAATTTTCCCTTCCTAGTGGTACAGGCTTAGCAGAGAGCTATGGACAGAAAAAGAGCTAAGGGGCTTCTGGCAGTATCTGAACCATAGCTTTGCACAACAACAAAAAGTGCACCCTATTCTATGCCACCCACTATATCCATTTTTCCCTAATGCCTGAGCCTTCTCCATCATGCAAGAAGATGCCATGATGAATCAGAATAAACAGAGCTCCATACTTAGACACCATGACACATTCCCAGAGATCACCAAATATGCTGAACCCAGCTCAAACTCCACCACCATTGCATATTCAATAACAGAACCACTCCCTAGTTGATAAAGGAGCAGCTAACCTGCACTGCAGATAATTCTATGAGGTTGCTTGCACTCATGATTTCCTGCTCATCTCTATTTTTACATTTCCTCGTGGTATTTTTACATGCAGAAAAACAAGAACCTGGACTAAATAGAACTCCAGGTCTTTCCAAGCCCAGTCAAGGTTCTAGAGCACCACAATATGATTCAAGGGTCTTGCTCCCCCAACACCAGTCCAGTGTTTCTCTAGTATCTGGTGCCTAGAGGGTTTTTCTTTTCTTCCCTCCTCTTAATAGTGGGACTTTTTATTATCTCTCTCATCTATGGAGTTAAATTTTCTAATTCAGACCTTAGAGTCAGCCCATTTTGGTTGGCTTGGTCTAGGCAGCTTAATCAACAGGAATTGATTATTTTTTCATAGTTCTGGAGGTTAGAAGTCCTAGATCTTGGTGCCAGCATGGTTGACTTCTTATGAGGGTTTTCTTGTTGGCTTGTAAATCACTTACTGTTTCCTTATCTTTCAGGGATGTGGGAATGGGAGACATAGGGGGAAAGAGAGAGAGAGAGAGACAGAGAGATCACTGATATATCTTCTTATTAGATCATGGATTCCACTGTGAGGGCTCCACAACACTGACATAATCTTAAACTAACGATCTCTCAGAGACCTCATTTCCAATTCCATCACATCTGGGGTTAGAACTTCAACATACGAATTTAGATGGGGCACGACTTAGCCCACAGTCCTATCCTTAGGTTTTTCTTTTAGGACACAATGGCTGTTCTCCACAGGGAAGAGGCTTTACCTCTTAGGAACTATTTTAATTTGACCTTCGTTTCTGAATATACAATACTGCACTACAATCAGGATGATTTTCGAGATTATGTTTATACTGTTCATGGTTTGTCTTTCAAACTCCGAGGCATTCACCCTGGAAGACCACCACAGATAGAGTTCCACCCATATGTACTCTGCTCTGGAGTTTCACCTGGAATGCAGGGACCATCTTTCATTATTTGCCATTGTTCTTTACTCCAGCTGTCTTCTGGATAACTTTTTTTTTTAACGATTCATTTTTTTTTATTTGAAAGAGTTACAGAGTGAGAGAGAGAGAGAAAAAAAAGAGAGAGAAGTCTTTTATCCATTGGTTCACTCCCCAGATGGCTGCAACCGCTGGAGCTGAGCCGGTCTGAAGTCAGGAGCCAGGAGCTTCTTTTGTGTCTCCCACACTGGTGCAGGGGCCCAGGGACTGCTTTCCCAGGCCACAGCATAGAGAGATGGATCAGGAGAGGAGCAGTCGAGACTAGAACTGGTGCCATATGGGATGCCAGAGTTTCAGGCCAGGGCTTTAACCTGCTGCGCCACAGCGCCACTCCCTGGATAATTTTTGATAAATGGTACAGAAGGTATAAGAATAACATTGCTTCCCCATTACAGAAAATGTTTACCATGGTTATAAAAGAAGTATGATCCTTTACTATTTTTTAAAATTCTGCTTCTCATAATAGAAGCTTCAATTTATATTAGAATAATAAAGATGACCACTGAAGTTATTTTCCTAAAAGCTAAGTGGTAATTTGCTAAAATGTAAATAAAAGTCTCAATGTTAGAAAAGTAGAAAGACAGTTCAAAACTTAAGGTACCATTTGCTCTCCCTCCTAGGATTTATTTTTTCTAGTGAAGGTGTCCACTATTAGATACCTTCAAAACTGAACAGTGTTTTTTTTTTTTTTTTAAATTTAAGCTTTTTTTTTTTTTTTTTTTTTTTTTTTTTTTGACAGATAGAATTACAGACAGTGAGAGAGAGAGACAAAGATCTTTCTTCTGTTGGTGCACTCCCCAAATGGCCACGACGGACAGAGCTCCACCGATCTGAAGCCAGGAGCCAGGTGCTTCCTCCTGGTCTCCCATGCGGGTGCAGGGGCCCAAGCACTTGGACCATCCTCCACTGCCCTCCCAGGCCACAGCAGCGCTGGACTGGAAGAGAAGCAACTGGGACTAGAACCGGAGCCGATATGGGATGCCGGCGCCACAGGTAGAGGATTAACCTAGTGAGCCATGGCACCGGCCCCAGCATTTTTAAGATTTAGTAATTTTTAACATTTTGCGATATTCACTTCATATGTATATGTCATATACATGCACATATATATTATTTTTTCTTGAAAAATAGGGATATTAATATCACATAATAGGATATTCAAGGCAATGTCAGGCATAAAGTGAGGAACCAAGAGTATATTGTCAGATAGATGATATAATTCAGTGAAGAAAATATTTATACTATCTATGCTATAAATATTTATAGTATAAATATACACTTTACATCAATAATATTACATCCATATAATTTTTACACTTTAAAAATAAAAAATTATTTATCAAGTAATTTCATCAGATAACAAAATTATAAAACTTTAGTTTGAAGAGCTTATAATTTTTTGTTTGTATTTCTAGAATTAGGCAAAATTTAATCTTAAATAAAGTAAATATTCTGTTGCATAAAGTGCAACACAGTAGGTTATTATATGGAGGGCACAGAAATCTTAATAATATAACAAGTCTATTGGCTTCCTTTTTGCACTGACTCAGATTGACAGCAGTCTTTTTTTTTATTGGGTTTTATGAATCTCTTGTCATTGAGAAGTTTGGTCTGGGGATTTATCTGTTTCACTTAGTATGAATGATTCTGTTCTGATTTTTTCTGGTCTGCTGGAACTTGCTCAGGAGGCTAGTGCAAAACAATGGACTCTAGTAAAGTAACATTTTAAAATTATTACATGTAAGCTAATGTTTTCCCTTTAGCAACAAAATGTTGTAAGACCACACACTAGAATTTAGCACAAGAAACAGGATAAATATTTCCTGTTTCCCTTCATGATTATTTTTTCTCCACTGAAGATGCTGCCAACTTACTCAACTTCATTGCGAGAGAAAGTATAAAGAAAGAACCTGAAAGGCCTTTGGTCTCCACCACTCCACTCCATTATGATTGGAGTCTCTGAGGACAAGACATCTTTATAGATATGGCTACTCTCAGCTAAATTCATTTGCCACGAGAAAACTAGCACAAGGACATTTGTTAGAAACTGGGAAACTATTTTTTTTTTTCCACAGGCAGAGTTAGACAGTGAGAGAGACAGAGAAAGGTCTTCCTTCTGTTTGTTCACTCCCCAAATGGCCTCTAGGGCCGGCGTGCTACGCCAATCCAAAGCCAGGAGCCAGGTGCTTGTCCTGGTCTCCTATGCGGGTGCAGGGGCCCAAGCACTTGGGCCATCCTCCACTGCTTTCCCAGGCCACAGCAGAGAGCTGGACTGGAAGAGGAGCACCCAGGACAGAATCCGATGCCCTAACCAGGACTAGAACTCGGGGTGCCACTGCTGCAGGTGGAGGATTAGCCTAGTGAGCCACAGCCCTGGCTGAAACTAGGAAACTATTAACCTGACATAAAAATCGAGCATAAATGAATCAAGCATGATGCATCCTAGAGAAAAGTGAACCGTTCTCCATCCTCTAGGCAAAGCTCTGGGGTGGTGAGACAATACTGGGGATCCTCTAGTTGCAGTATGAGATTTAACAGAAAGGACACATGTCAGGGACATTTGTGTTACTGTAGAGCCTAAATCAGCAGCAATATCCTTATGCCTTGAATTGGTGGACCTGCTACAGCTGAAAGAACTCAGGAGGAGTGCTGCCTCAGTAATTGGCAGCTTGCTAAGATCAATAACAAATATCCTGAAAGAGATACAAGACTTTTGATGCTAAGTGGAGAACAGGAAAGCCAGAGGAAACACCTGCCAATGAAGTCTTGTTTTCATGTAAAACCTCCCAGAGGACAAAGCAAAATATGAAGGAAAGGGAAAAAACAAAACAAATCAACAAAACAACAAAAAACTCAAAACATTAAGCTGTGATTAGAATACAGGAACTTTTTAAGAATTTTTAAATTAATTATTTATTTATTTATATTATAGTATATATAGCACATAAATTATTTAAATTAAATAATTTTAAAATTAAATATGAATTAATGGAGGTACATTTATTAAACTATTTGATAACATTCTTGGGATAAAATGCTTAGAAAAATAAAAATAATCCCTCTTCTCTGCAGTTTACACACTAAGGAAAGAAACATCAACCAGAAAGATTTGTCATCAAGTGGTGGAAGAAGTGCAATGAAAAATGATGCTATCCACATAAATAGTTGATGGAACTGACCTCTTAAATGACTGGGGATGATGTTTCTGGAAATTATCTCTGAGCTGAGGAAAGGAAGATAATTATCAACTAGCCAGTTGAACTTCTAGCAGCACAGTATCTATATAAATTTAAAATTTGGAATAGTGATCAAGTTCCAGCAACTGCCAGGGCCTCGAGGTCAACTCCAACTGGACAAAAACAACATTCGTGATGGAGGATAAATGAAAAGGTCAGATCACACATGAAGATATGATCAGTCATTTCCTATAATTTGAAAATTACCAACTGATTAATGGAAAGCCACAAGCAGGTTCATACATGGATATATAATGATCAGATTTCTACTTGCAAAAGTTTATCCCTACTGTTCTGGTAAGTGCAGTATACTGAAGTAGCTGATATTCAAACACAGTATTAGCAGATGATTGTAGTGATCTAGACAAGGAATGCTATAGCCCCAACATGAGGATAACAGTGAGTGCAACAAAATATGGATGGCTTTCTTCAGTGGTATCAGAAGGGGAAACTGATAGAATTTTACAAATGATTGGATATTGGGAAATCTGGAAGAGGTTTCTAATGGCTATGGTAATTCCTGTGTTTCTACATGCAAAACTCCTAAGGTTCTACCATGTCCAGCGGAGGCAATGCAGGTGCCCGGGTTTGAATTCAGAATACTCCCAGTTTGGCTTCCTATTAATGTGCACACTGGGAAGTGGCAAATGATGGCTCAAGTAGTAGTGTTCCTTTTACCTATGTGTGAAACAGTATTTGAGTTCCCAGTTTATGACTTTCCTACCCCAGATACAGCTGTTGGAATCATTTCAGGAGTGAAACAGAGGATGAGATCTCTCTCTCTCTCTCTCTCATTGAAATAAATTTTTTTAAAAAAGTAAATTTGTTTTCTAAAAGTGATTATCTGGTCATGTATTAAAAAGTGGATAGGGCCAGCGCCGCGGCTCAATAAGCTAATCCTCCGCCTGTGGCGCCGGCCCGGGTACTAGTCCCGGTTGGGACTCCAGATTCTGTCCCGGTTGCTCCTCTTCCAGGCCAGCTCCCTGCTATGACCTGGGAGTGCAGTGGAGGATGGCCCAAGTGCTTGGGCCCTGCACCCCATGGGAGACCAGGAGAAGTACCTGGATCAGCATGGCGTGCCAGCCGCAGCGCGCCAGCCACAGCAGCCATTGGGGGGTGAACCAATGGAAAAAAAGGAAGACCTTTCTCTCTGTCTCTCTCTCTCACTGTCCACTCTGCCTGTCAAAATAAAAAAGAAAAGTGGATAGTTGGCGCTGGCACTGTGGTGCAGTGAGTTAAAGCCCTGGCCTGAAGCACTGGCATCCCATATGGATACCGGTTCTAGTCCCAGTTGCTCCTCCTCTGACCCAGCTCTCTACTATGGCCTGGGAAGGCACTGGAAGATGGCCCAAGTCCTTGGGCCTCTGCATGCACCTGGGAGACCCAGAAGAAGCTCCTGGCTCCTGGTTTCGGGTTGGCGCAGCTCAGGCCAATGCAGCCATCTGCGGATTGAACCAGCAGATGGAAGAACTCTTTCTGTGTCTCTACCTCTCTCTGTAACTTTTTCAAATGGATAAAATAAATCTTTTTAAAAAAGTAGATTGTTATAAATAGTGCTTCACTAAAAACATGCCGTGTAAAGAAAATACACCCTTCTTCACATGTTAAAAATAAAGAAATGGAGGCAAGAGAATAGTTGGGACTCTTAGGCTATTAGTAATGTTTTGTTCTTTGTTTGAGTGTTGGCTATGCGCTTGATCAGATGATAATAAACTGATTTATGTGCAATCTTGTGTATGTTCCTTGGTATGTACACTGTAATTCACCAACGCTTTCATAAAGTAGATTGGAATAAGATATCGATTCAAAAATTTCCCTGAAATATGAAACAGGCAGGTTGACTTTATTCAAGGTACTAGAAAGAGAAGAATTAATTTGAACAAAAGGCTTGTTAATTTTAAGGCCTGTGGTGTGGTGGGTAAAGATGGAGATGAGAAGATTTGCCGACGACCTGCCTTTGCTTTTTGACCTTGTCCACAGTAAAGCTAAGCATTTGCATATCTTCCTGACTGGAGGCATTGTTAGACTACTGAAGTTAGAAATTAGCTTCCCTTCAGAGAAAAGTACATCCTTCTTTGATGGCTCCTTCTTTCCACTGGGGTCTCACAGAGATCCTTCCTGTAGGATATTTTTTGCCACATTAACTGCAAAACTTGTTTTCAAAGTGTACTTTATGTATGTTGTATATGTGTGTGTAGGTGGGTGCAAACTGTTGAAATCTGTACTTAGCATATTAGCATAGAGTTGGTCCTGTGTATATAAAGTTAAATTAAAAATGAACCATAATGCAGAAGGGAATGGGAATGGGAGAGGGGGTAGGAGGTGGGGCGGGAGTTGGGGTGGGAGGGTGGGTGTGGGGGAAAGAACAACTATTTTCCTAAAATTGTACCTATGAAAAATGCATTCTTAAATAAAAGCTTTTTTTTTTTTTGACAGGCAGAGTGGACAGTGAGAGAGAGAGAGACAGAGAGAAAAGTCTTGTCAGTTGGTTCACCCCACAATAGCCGCTGCGGCCAGCACACTGCGCTGATCCGAAGCCAGGAGCCAGGTGCTTCTCCTGGTCTCCCATGTGTGTGCAGGACCCAAGCACTTGGTCCATCCTCCACTGCACTCCCGGGCCACAGCAGAGAGCTGGACTGGAAGAGGAGCAACTGGGACTGGAACCTGGTGTGCCAGGGATTAGCCTATTGAGCCGTGGCGCTGGCCAAAATAAAAGCTTTAAAAAAAAAAAAAAAAAAGAAGTTAGCCTCCTACCCTCAAAGAACATGGGATGGGGGGGGGCAATTAGCTCTGTTGACTACATTTTAATAGGATGTCATGGAATCCTTAAGAAAGATTTTCCTGAATTATAAAAAAATAGTTTAAAATAGTTACACCTCTAAAGGAAGAGAAGAAATTTACAATTAAAACTTTTCTAAAGTGAATGCTCTAAGAAATGGACAGTCTGGGGCTCATACTGTGGCATAGAAGGTAAAAGCCACCACAGTTCGAGACCCGGCTACTCCAGTTCCAATTTCCAATCCAGCTCCCTGCTAATGGGTCCTTGCACACACGTGGGAGACTTGGAAGAAGGTGTGGACTCCTGACTTCTGTAGTGCCCAGCCGTGAGCATTGTGGACATTTGAGAAGGGAACTAACAGATAGAAAATCTCTTTCTCTCTCTCTGTCTTTCCCCCTCATTCTGTAACTGCCTTTCAAATAAATATATCTTTCAAAAAAGACAGAAAAAAATAAATAGGTTTCAGAAGTTTAGAGTCAGAAAGAAGTTGTCTATAAAATTTCAAGCTAAAGGGAATTTTAAGGTGTGCTTGGTTAAAGGTAAGGGTGAAACAGAGAGTCTTGACTTTAAAGCTGGGATTTATTTCCTCATTTATTATTTGTCTTGCTTTGTCTGATTATTGATTCATTATAATGAATAGGTTCATTCAGAGGTTTCATCTACTGGGTTAACATAATTGGCCGTATAGATTGCTCTGCCACTGATTATTTGACTGTTCAGCCTCCCTGCAGGATACATAGCTGGGCACTTTTTCATCTTGAATATTATGTGGTACCCACTAAAAAAGAGTCCTAACTTTTTTTGTCTTGTTTGTTTATTCATTTGTTTTGTAATATGAGAGCAAGAGAGAGAGAGAAGTCTTATCCTCAGATGTCTGCACTGCCAGGCCTGTGCCAGACTGAAGACTGGGATCAGGGGCACAGTCCAGGTTTCCCACATGAGTGGCAGAGACATAAGCAGTTGAGCTACCACTGTTGCCTTCAGCAGCTGCAGTCAGGAGACATAGCCCAGTCTGGAATAAAAAATAATCTGATGTGTAATGCATGCATCTTAAACAGCATTTTAACTGTTCAGTGAAATGCCTGCTTCACATAATACTTACTTTATAGTGAAATTCTTGTTCTATAATATCTCAGTTGTTGAGACATCTTTGCATTCCATTTCACTTTCTTACACAGATGGAAATATGTGTGTGAGAGTATAAATATATATATAAAGTATAATATATACACATGCATATATATATGAAAATGCATATAATTTTAAAGCAATATATTTATCCTTTAGAAGAACCATGTATCCAATGAATAGGAGAAAACATTCATCACATATAGGTCAATAATGGGCATCTTGCGTGTTGCAATAAATGACAGATGGATAGATGTAGATATTTATCAGTCAGTATAACTTAAGATACATAATTTAAGTTAACCAGCCATTGCAACATCGTATCTTTTTTTTTTTTTTTTTTGACAGGCAGAGCGGTTTACCCTCCAATGGCCACCGTGGCTGGCGCGCTGTGGCCGGCGCACCACGCTGAGCCGATGGCAGGAGCCAGGTATTTATCCTGGTCTCCCATGGGGTGCAGAGCCCAAGTACTTGGGCCATCCTCCACTGCACTCCCTGGCCATAGCAGAGAGATGGCCTGGAAGAGGGGCAACTGGGACAGAATCCGGCACCCCAACCGGGACTAGAACCCGGTGTGCCGGCGCCGCAAGGCGGGGGATTAGCCTAGTGAGCCGTGGCGCCAGCCGCGACATGGTATCTTAAATGGGGAAACAAATGTCAAAATTATTAATAAAGTATACATTATATATTTTGTGTCCTGTAAGTATCAACACTGAACTATCGGTATTACAAGAGCCCAAGAGCCACACTGTACTAGTAACTGCTATGTTGGACTGTGCAAATATAGAACTCCCTGTCATCAAAATGGGTGCTTTTGAGGGAACTGATATATGTACTAAAATAAATGGACACTGGGTACCAATAGGAAAGGCAGAAAATAAACTTATGTTCTAATCAAATGATTATCATGGTAGTGATAAATATCTGAATTTTGAAACAATTATGAAATCACAGAAGAAGGAAGAGACATATTAATTGGGTCAGATGAAACTGTGAAACTTGCAAAACATAAGTGAAAATAAATGAAAATTTATTAAATCCAAAAATCAAAAAAGGAAAGCAGAGGAAGTGAGCAAGGGAAGTTTCATTATATTCTTAGAATTGTATCTTTGAACTACATGAAATCTGTTCTCTTTATGTTAATAAAAATGTAATGAAAAGGGAAATATTCTTGGAAATATCAGTGATAATGTTATATGATATTTAAATATATGTATGACATACATATTATAAAGCATGATATTTAAAAAACAATGTTTGACAATAAGAGTATAAGCTTTATGTGAGAATTACAAGTAATAAACAAATTCATATAGAAGTGGCAAAGCCCGTACTTATGGAAAATTACAAATTACAGCAGTTGTATGTCAGGGAGGTGGTTAGCAATATTACTCATATTACCATTGGTAAATCAATCAAACATAATATTTTAAAAGATATAAATTATATTGTTAGCAATTTACCCTAAGGCTATAATTCTGAAGGTTAGAAATGTTTCTTTTTTTAATTTTTTTATTTAGTAAATATAAATTTTCAAAGTACAGTTAATGCATTACAATGGCTTCTGAGTCTACAAACTCCATCATTATTTGGACAAGAACATAAGCAGAGTGGAAGTTCTCTTCTTCTTTTAGAGAAAAGTACACCCTTCTTGATGACCACTTCTTTCTGGTGGGGTCTCTCTTAGAGAGATCCTTCATGTAGAACATTTTTTGCCACAGTTTCTTAGCTTCCATGCCTGAAATTTTCTCATGGGCTTTTCAGCCTGTCTAGGTAGCCTTAAGGACTGGTTCTGTGATCAAAGTGTCTCTTAAAGTGATTGTCATTCTATGAGTCTGCTGTGTGGACTGTTTCCCATGTTGGAACATTCTCTCTTTTTTAATTCTATCTATTATTATTACCAGGCACTTGATGCTATTTATATGTTCACTTTAATACTTAATATGATCACTTTAGCAATTAAGATGGCATTTTTACCACAAAGTTTAATGAGATTTGGAGTCCCATTGCAAGTTTTTAAACTGTACCCTTAGAAGTAAGTTCATAGGAATGTATGCAAAACTATACAGGCTTACAATTTCAAACTTCCTCCTCCCTCACTAATTCCCACTCCCATTTTTACTGAGATCTATTTTCAATTCACTTTATACACATATGATTAACTCTATGTTAAGTAAAGAGTTCAACAAATAGTATTAAGAAGAAAATGAAAAAACAAAAATAACAAAACTATTCCTCAACAGTCAAGACAAGGGCAGCTCAAGTCATCCCTTATGAAACGTCAATTTCACTTCCACAGATTTTATTTTAGGTGCTCTATTAGTCCTCAAAGATCAGGGAGACCATATGGTATTTGTCCTTTCGGGACTGGTTTATTTCACTAGGTATGATGTTTTCCAGATTCACCCATTTTCTTGACCAGATTTCATCTTTTACCACTGTATAGTATTCCATGGTGTATATATCTCATAAATTCTTTATCTAGTCTTCAGTTGATGGGCATTTAGGTTGATTCCATGTCTTAGCTATTGTTAATTGAGCTGCAATAAACATGAGGGTGCAGATAGCTCTTTTGTTGACTAATTTCATTTCCTTTGGGTAAATTTCCAGATGTGGGATGGCTGGGTCATAGGGTAGCTCTATATTCAGATTTCTGGGGTATCTCTAAACTGCCTTCCATAGGGGCTTTACCAGTTTACATTCCAACCAACAGCAGCTTAGGGTACCATTTTTTTTTTTTTTTGACAGACTGGACAGTGAGAGAGAGAGACAGAGAGAAAGGTCTTCCTTTGCTGTTGATTCACGCTCCAATGGTCGCCATGGCCGGCGCGCTGCGGCCGGCGTACCGCGCTGATCCGAAGGCAGGAGCCAAGTGCTTCTCCTGGTCTCCCATGGGGTGAAAGGCCCAAGCACTTGGGCCATCCTCCACTGCACTCCCTGGCCATAGCAGAGAGATGGCCTGGAAGAGGGGCAGCCGGGACAGAATCTGGCACCCCAATCAGGACTAGAACCCGCGGCGCCGGCCTAGGGTACCATTTTCCACACATCCTCACCAGCATTTGTTGTTTGTTAATTTTTGTATAAAATCCATTCTAACTGTGGTGAAGTGAAATCTCATTATGGTTTTTATTTGCATTTCCCTGACAGCTAGTGATCATGAGCATCTTTTCATGTGTCTGTTGGCCATTTGGATCTCTTCTTTTGAAAAATATCTGTTTAAGTCCTTTGCCCATCTCTTAACTGGGTTGTTTGTTTTGTTTTTGTGGAGTTTCTTGATGTCTTTGTATATTCTGGTTATTAATCCTTTATCAGTTGCATATTTTGTGAATAATTTCTCCAATTCTGTTGGTTGCTCTTCAGTTTCCTGAGTGTTTCTTTAACATTAGAGAATCTTCTCAATTTGCTGTAATTTGTTAATTGTCACTTTGATTCCTTATGCCTCTGGGGTCTTTTCCAAAAACTCTTTCCCTGTGCCAACATCTTGCAGGGTTTCCCCAAGGTTCTCTAATAATTAGATGATGCTGGGTCATAGATTTAGATCTTTAATCCATGTTGAGTGGATTTTTGTGTAAAGTGTAAGGTAGAGGTCTTGCTTCATACTTCTGCATGTGGAACCAGTTTTCCCAGCACCCTTGCTCCAGGGATTGGTTTTAACTGCTTGGTTAAATATAAGTTGGCTATAGATGTTTGGATTGATTTCTGGTGTTTCTATTCTGTTCCATTGGTCTATCCATCTGTTTCTGTACCAGAACCAGATTCTTTTGATTAAAACTGCACTGTAGTATGTCCTTAAATCTGGTATTGTGATGCCTCCGGCTTTGTTTTTGTGGTTTTTTTTTTTTTTTTTTTTTTTTTGACAGGCAGAGTGGACAGTGAGAGAGAGAGAGACAGAGAGAAAGGTCTTCCTTTGCCGTTGGTTCACCCTCCAATGGCTGCCGCGGCCAGCTTGCTGTGGCCGGCACACCGCGCTGATCCGATGGCAGGAGCCAGGTACTTATCCTGGTCTCCCATGGGGTGCAGGGCCCAAGCACTTGGGCCATCCTCCACTGCACTCCCTGGCCATAGCAGAGAGATGGCCTGGAAGAGGGGCAACCGGGACAGAATCCAGCACCCCAACCGGGACTAGAACCTGGTGTGCCAGTGCCGCAAGGTGGAGGATTAGCCTAGTGAGCCACGGTGCCAGCCTGTTTTTGTTGTATAAGATATCTTTAGCTATTCAAGGTCTCCTGTGTTTCCATATGAATTTCAGCATTATTTTTTTCTAGATCTGAGAAGAATGTCTTTTGTATTTTGATTGCTATTGCATTGAATTTATAAATTGCTACAGAAGAATGGACATTTTGATGATATTGATTCTTCTAAACTATGAGCATAGATTTTTCCATTCGGTGTCTTCCCTTTCTTTGGTTAATGTTTTGTAATTTTTGTCATAGACTTCTTTGATTTCCTTGGTTTAGTTTATTCGAAGGTAGTTGATTGTTTTTGTAGCTATTGTGAATGGAGTTGATCTTTGAAGTTCTTTTTCAGCCATGGCATTGTCTGTGCATACAGAGGCTATTGATTTTTGTCATGTAATTTTATCAGCTGCCACTTTACCAAGCTCTTTTATGAGTCCCAATAATGTCTTAGTGAAGTCTTTTAGATTTCCTATATAATGAATCATGTCATCTGCAAATAGGGATAATTTGACTTCCTGCTTTCCAACTTGTGTTCCTTTGATTTTTCTTGCCTAATGTCACTTGCTAAAACTTCCAGCACTATTTTGAATAGCAATGGTGTGAGTGGGCATCTTTGTCTTGTTCTGGATCTCAGCTAGAATGCATCCAACTTTTCCCCATTCATTAAGATGCTGGCTGTGGATTTGTCATACATTGTGTTCATTGTGTTGAGGGATATTCCTTCTATACCCAATATGCTTAAAATTGAAGTTTTATTGTTTTATTAACAATTTATAAAAGTGCAAATCTCTATCACCAGTGAAAGGAAATCAACACAAAATTATCTCTCTTCTCTGTTTGTCATTGTGCAAAATTTGGAACTTTATAAATAGCAATAGTAAAAGAACAATAGAAAAAGAGATTTCATAGATTAGTGAGATTCTATAATGCATGTAAAAATGATGATTGCCACTACTTATTCTTTCAACAGTATATATAGAATAATTTCTGCATGGTGGGTATTGTGCTAACTACTTTATATTAATGATTTAATCATTCTCACAAAGGAAGAAGCTATAATCACTCATCACTCTTTTATTTATTTATTTATTTTTTTAAAATTTTTGACAGGCAGAGTGGACAGTGAGAGAGAGACAGAGAGAAAGGACTCATCACTCTTTAAACGAGAAAAATGCATCCTAGAAAGGTTCTGCATTTTCTAAGTGTTAATCAGTGTTAAATAGGATATCTCAAAATATAACTCTGATCTCTGTTGCTAAAGTGCTGATTATGCAATAAAATTAAAAGACATATAATGAAATTTTATCCATTTGTAATAATTTCAAGCCTATTTATAAGGCTTATGTATACATTATAATAAAACTACAGGATGTTCTTTATTACCTACACTTTTACTATGTGCTGAATGTTTCTGTCCCACAAAATTCATGTGTTGAAATCCTACCTCCATAGTGATGGGTTTAGGAGAAGGAGTGTTAGAGGATGATCTGGTCATGAGGATTGATGATCTGGTCATAAATGGGACTAGTTCTCTCATAAAAGAGACTCAAGAAAAATCTTTATCTTTTCCACTAAGTGAGAATGTGGCAAGAAGATACAACAAACAAACTAGTATTCGCCAGCACCTTGAGCTTTCCCAGCTTGCAGAACAAGAAGACAAACACTTCTGTTGTTTATTAGCTACTCAGTGTGTGGCAGTTTTTTATAGCATCCTGAATGCACTAGGATAATATTATACTTGTACAACTCACTATTCCACAAAGTATTGTAAAATTCTTGACAAATGAACCCAGCATCTGATGACAAATTTCATCATTGTTCAGTCTAAAGTGTCAAGTGTCACCAGGTCTGTCTTCTCTAAACACACAGAACACATTTAAGAAAAGATTTTGAAACTGTTGGATTTTACCTAGAAATAATAATGTCAAAATTCATCGCATGTAAGAACATCATTTGTAGTTTTTCCAAAGGACATCACATAATAGCACAGGTAATGAACTCCTTGACATGGGAGTGAATCTGATTGAGGTATTATTATATTTCATGCATTTTCCCTAAGAAATGATTTTTTATATTAGCTTTTATTTGTGAATAAAATGATAACTATGTAAGTTTTCCATTTCTGTCATAACAAATCACTAGCAATTTAGAAACTTAGAATGACACAAATGTATTATTCCACAGTCTTTGCTGTCCAGAAGTCCAGATAGGTTCACTGAGTATCACAAAGTTGAAATCAATATGCCTGCAAGGCTGCATTCTTTACTTGAAGTCAATAGGGAGAATTACTCAGGTTTGGGAAAAATTCGATTTCTTGCAATTCTAGGACTTATGTCCCCATTATACCTTTTCACTGTTAGCAAGAGGTCACTTTAAGCTTCTTGAGATTGCTTGAATTTTCTGATTCCTGGCTCCATTCAATGTCATTAATGCCTGTAGAATTCTTTTCACACTTCAGATCTCTTTGACCTTCCAATCTGTTTCCCTCTCCTTATCTCTCTGTTTGGCAGGATCTCACAAACTTAATACCTTCATTTCTCATCATTAAGTGTTCATGTACTTCACTGAGCCTACTGAAATTATACAATATAATCTTCCTATTTTAATATCAACTAGCACACTTAAATTAATTCCATGTAAAAGTCCCTAAACACAGTACCAAGATTGATGTTTGATTTAAGAAAAAAAACAGCAACAGGAATAACAGAGTAACATCTTTAGAATTCTGCCTACCACACTATCCAAATAAAGTTGGCTTATTCATCTATCATGTAAATAAATCAAAATTATATTTTAGTCACAATTAATTTACAATTAACTTTGAACTATGCTATCATAAATTTTAATGTATACACATCTAAAATGACTCTGGAAAAATTTGGATTTCTAAGTAGTTATTCAGTGTTTACTTTTGGTTGATAGTTTAATGACCTTCCTTGGAGCTATAAATGCATACATATTCCTTTACTTTTTTCAGTTATGGGATTTTTTTTCATTGAACTTGAAAAATATACCAAGAACTATCAAAAACTATATAGTTTGTTATGAGGCCCTTGGCTATATGAATGAAAGGAAATTATGAAAGTTCCTGGGACAGTGCTGTGGAACAGTGGGTTAAAGACACAGCCTGCAGCACCAGCATCCCATGTGGAAGCCGGTTCATGTCCTGGCTGTTTCACTACCAATCCAGCTCTCTGCTGTTGCTGGGAAAGCAGTAGAAGATGGCCCAGGCCCCTGCACCTGTGTGGGAGACCTGGAAGAAGCTCCTGGCTCCTGGCTTTGGATTAGCACAGCTCTGGTCATTACAGCCAATTGGGGAGTGAACCAGCGGATGGAAGACCTCTCTCTCTCTCTCTCTCTCTGTCTCTCTCTCTCTCTGACTCTACCTTTCTCTGTAACTCTTTCTTTCAAATAAATAAAATAATATTATTTTTTAAAAAAGAAAGTTTCTAAGCATTTTCTTTAGCATTTTTCTCAACATATATTTAATATAACCTAAATGGCTACTTAAGTCAATTTCAAGGCTTAAGTACCCTCTTAAATGGTGCTGTAGGTTTGAATGTTTCCTTTCTGAGAGCTCACAATGTCGTTCTAAAGAGATGCACAAAAATGCTAAGAGAATACTCCAAATGCCATTAACTGCTTTTGCTTAATGTGTCTATCTATCCTCTTCACTATCATGGATTACAAAGCTGGTCCTTGATATGAATTCTTATTTTTTTAAAAGATAAGGCAAAACATTACAAGTAAAATGGAATCTCTACCTTCTTCTGAATGGAGATATCAGCCATAGTATTAATTTTTTGGGGGGGATCTATTATAATCCCCTACTCCCTCACTCATACCTTGGGAAAGGTCAAGCACAATCTTTAATAGTCATATTTTAACTCGTGTTGTTCCTTTCTGAAAATATGTAATAATTAGAAGTCAAAGTGTAATTCTTTTCTTCCAAGATTAATAATAGCTGTACTGATATACCATAATATGCTTTCAATTTGAAAATTGAATTTCCCATGTTTAGTGAGTATTGAATCTTGGCAAAACCAAGCTAAATCTATCAGCTTTGTGAATCCAAAAAAACCCTCTAAGATAGGAAGGGCCACAATTCTGAGCTTTTTACTTACATATTGATGGAAATGCATTCTCATAACACAGATCTAATTTATATAGTTAAAAATGAATGCCTCTTTTTAAATCTGGACAACTGAAAAGGATGTGACAGTTTGAAATAATCATTTTGTGGGGCTGGCGCTGTGGCACAACGGGTTAAGCCTCCATCTGTAATGCCGGCAACCCATATGGATGCCAGTTGGAGACACGGCTGCTCCACTTCCAATCCAGCTCTCTGCTATGGCCTGGAACAGCAGTAGAAGATGGCCCAAGTCCTTGGACCCCTGCACCAGTGTGGGGGACTCAAAAGAAGTTCCTGGTTCCTGGCTTCACATCAGCACAACTCTGGCCATTGAGGCCAACTGGGCAATGAACCACTGGATGGAAGACACCTCTCTCTCTCTGCCTCTCCTCTCTCTGTGTAACTCTGACTTTTAAATAAATAAATCATTAAAAAATAAATAATCACTTTGTAAGCCTGAGATTTTGTCTTTGGCTGAAATTACGTTTTCAGTGTTATGTGTTACTTCCATCATATATTCAACAAATGCATGATGTAAACAAAGCACAGATGAAATGATACAGATAAAATGAAGCAAACACAGCCCGTGCTTGTAGAGCATGCAGTCTAGTGGAGAAGCTATGTAAGGATGACCTTCATTCCTTTGCAGGCTGTGTCAGATAAACACACACACACACACACACACGCCACGTATAAAAGAAGTTGAAGTGTCCTGGGCCACCTAACATGCTTTTCCTGAAATACACTGTGTCCTTACTTCAACACAATCAGTAAAAATATATCACCAATTATGGGTTATCCTTGATGAAATTTCAATATGTGAGTCTAATCAAGTGGAAAGATCAGTAGATCTAATGAGGAAACTACAAAATAATGATGTTGAACCAGCACTTGGCACAGCAGGTTTAGCCACTTTTTTGCAGAGTTATCATCCTATGTGGGTGCTGGTCCATGTCCTGGCTGTCCATTTCTAATTCAGCTCTCTGCTAGTAGCCTGTGGAGGCAGCATAAAATGGATCAAATGCTTGGGCCCATGCCACCCACATAGGAGACCTGGAGGAAGCCCCTAGCTCCTGTGATTGACCTGTCCCAGGCCTGCCTATTGCAGGCATTTGGCATGTGAACAAGTAGATGGAAGATCTCTTTCTCTGTGTCTCTCCCTCTCTCTCTGCAAATGTGCCTTTTAAATAAATAAATATTTTTAAATGGTGCTTTTTCCAAGAATTTTACAACAGTGTTAGATTCACAGTAAAACTGTAAGAGAGAAAGGTGCAATACCACATACTCAAATCCTCTTCCCTCACACAGAGTCTCTCCCATTATCAATCATTGTGGGAAATTTGTTAAAATTCTTGAATGAATATTAACATATCATTATCACACAAAGTTTATATATGACATTTCACTCCTGGTATTGAATATTCTGAGTTTGGATAAATAGACATGTACAGTGGCACTCATCCATCATTATAGTATCATACATTATATTTTCACTGCCATAAAATTTCTCTATACTCCACCAATTCATGCTTCTCTTCACACCAACCAATGACCACAATAGATGTCATTATGGTTTCCCCTAGTTTTGTCTTTAAAAAAATGTTATATACTTGAAATCATACAGTGTGTAGCCTTTCTATATTGGCTATTTTCACTTAGTGCTACGGATTAAAGAGTCTTCAGTATCTTTTTTTGTTTGATCACTCATTTCTTTTTAGCACTGAATAATATTTCATTGTCTCTGTGCACCACAGTTTATTTATTCTCTCCCTTACTGAAAGGCATCCTTGCTGCTTCGAAGTGTTGACAATTACAAATAGAACTGCTAAAAACATTTGTGAGTAGTTATTTGTGTTGACATAACTTTTCAACTACTTGGAGTAAATACCAGGGAGTGAAATTGCTAGATCATATGGTTAAAGTATGTTTAGCTTTTGAAAAACAATCAAACTGCATTCCAAAGTTCCCATGCATTTTGTAGTTCTGGCAATTGTGAATGCGAAATCCTGTTTATCTTTAGTCTCACCAACAATTTTTGATGTTGACTCTGTGGATCTTGGTCATTCCAATAGGTGTATGGTCATATCTCAAGGTTGTTTCAATTTTAATCTCCCTTATGGCATGATATTCAGAATGTTTTTCTGCACTTTTTGCCATCTGTATTTCTACTCTGGTACAATGCTTGTGAAAGTCTTTGGTCTATTTCTTTATTAGGTTATTTCCTTCTTGTTAACTTTTAAGAGTTATTTGTTCATTTCAGATAATAATTATTTATCAGGTATGTGTTTCACAAATAGTTTCTCCCCAGTCTTTGCCTTTTTGTTTTATTCTCTTGATGTCTTATTCATTTCAGTATGTCAATCCCTGAAAGTTCTAGACTAAATGTAAAAACACAGCACAATTAAATGCCATGAATAGATACATTATATCAGAAAAATTAAAAATTCAGCCAAGAATATTACTGTGAAAATAATAGCATTTCATATGAAATATTCTGAATTATTGTTTGTACTGTACTTATGGAAAAGAAATTCCTTCTAAAGAAATGTACACTGGGACCGGTGTTGTGGCGTAGTGGGTAAAGCCACCACCTGCAGCATCGGCGTCCCATATGGGCACTGGTTCAAGTTCTGGCTGCTCCACTTCTGATCAGGCTCTCTGCTATGGCCTGGGAAAGCAGTGGAAGACTGCCCAAGACCCTGAGCACCAGCACTGCATTGGAGGAAAATGGTTCTTCTCTAGCAGAGTTGACACACTGAGGCAAAAACCACATTAAAAATATGTACAAGCACAATTGCAGATTGTGGTAAGTGCTGTGAGGTAAAAGTCATTATGCAATGTGAGAGAAGCTCTTTTTAGAAATCATGATCAAGACTCCTCTCTTTGGGGTTGGGCATTTGGCCTCATGGTTAAAATGCTCCAGTTCCTCACTCTGTTTCTGTCAATGCAGACTCTTGGGAGCAGCAGTGATGAGTCAAATAGCTGGGTCCCTGCCACCCTTGTGGGAGACATGGATTGAATTTCCAACCCTGAATACTGTCTGGCACAGCCATGGGTATTGTGGACATCTGGGGGAGTTACCAGCCAAAGGGAGCTTTCTTGATTCTCTCTCTCTCTCTCTCTCTTTCTCTCTCTCTCTCTCTATGTCTGTGTGTGTGTGCATGTCTACCTCTCTATCTCTGTCTCAAATAAAATATTAAAGTCTCACTGTCCACTCTGCCTGTCCAAAAAAAATTTAGAACAAGGTTCTCTCTTTAGTGGTCCCATGTAGGTTGAGATGGAGTGCATATAACCCAGGCATGTGAATTTTCAGAAAAGCATATTGTAGAAAGTTAACAGCAAATACAAAAACTGACTTTGAACTGAAGGAACAGAAATGAATACAACGCAGTTTATCTCCTGAGAGCAGGTGACAAATACCTAAACTGTCATTGAAGACAGAGCCAGTGCCAAGATTCACTTAGGCCACACACATTTTAGATTTTCAGGGTAACATTAAGACAAATTAAAAAAATAAAAAGTTACCGAACTAAAAATAAAATTAAAAATAAAAGTTACTGAATCAAACATATATTTCAAAATGATTCTGCTTTATAAAGTGGATGAATATTGTTATTTAATTGTCATGAATAGATATCATTGGCATTGTGCCTTAGTGAGTTGAGGCTGCCACCTACAGTGTCAGCATCCCATATGATGAAGGTTTGTGTCCATGCTGTTCCACTACTGATCCAGCTGCCTGGTAATGTCCTGGCCAAAGCAACAGAAGATGGACCAACTGCTTGTGCCACTGCCACCCACTTGAGAGACCTGGACGGACCTCTTAGCTCCTGGTTTGGCCTGGCCCTGTCCTGACCATTGTGACCATCTGGTGAGTGAATCAGAAGGTAGAAGATCTTGCTCACTGTCTTCCTCTCTCTGGAATTAGGACTTTCAAACAAATCTTTGAATCTTTAAAATTAATTAATTAATTAATTAATTATTTCAGATTTTGGGAGAAATGTAGTGATCGTGAAATCAGTGATAACTTAAGGAAAAGCAGACCAGATATGTGGAAAAAAATGTGTGGCACAATGTGAGAATCCCACGTGTAAGGAGATAGGCAGACATGAAGAACTTCCATCACAGAACTGGATTTAGGGCTATATATGTTTGCACACATAAAAGAGTACTTTAAAAATTCATCAAAGACTGGAATAAAAAGAAATGAAAATGATGCTTGCTCAAGTATATACCTATATACAAATGTAGTATATTCACTTTGCTATCTAAGCATATTTAATATTCAATTTACTGTAATGAATTTTTATCTTTTTTTTAACTTTTATTTAATGAATATAAATTTCCAAAGTACAGCTTATGGATTACAATGGCTTCCCCCACCATAATGTCCCTCCCACCCGCATCCCTCCCCTTTCCCACTCCCTCTCCCCTTCCATTCACATCAAGATTCATTTTCAATTCTCTTTATATACAGAAGATCAGTTTAGCATACATTAAGTAAAGGTTTCAACAGTTTGCTCCCACACAAACATAAAGTGAAAAATAATAGATGATTTTTTAAATGATGATGAAATCAGATCAGACCTATTGTCATGTTTAATCCCAGTGAGAGTCAAGTTGGGAATTGATAATTTCTTCTTCTTTTTTTTTTTTTTACAGAAGATCAGTTTAGTATACATTAAGTAAAGATTTCAACAGTTTGCACCCACATAGAAACACAAAGTGAAATATACTGTTTGAGTACTAGTTATAGCATTAAGTCTCAATGTACAGCACATTAAGGACAGAGATCCTACATGAGGAGTAAGTGCACAGTGACTCCTGTTGTTGACTTTACCAATTGACACTCCTGTTTATGGCATCAGTAATCTCCCTATGCACCAGTCATGAGTTTCCAAGGCTATGGAAGCCCCTTGATTTCTCCGACTCTTGTTTAGCCAAGGTCATAGTCAAAGTGGAGGTTCTCTCCTCCCTCCAGAGAAAGGTACCTCCTTCTTTGAAGACCTGTTCTTTCCACTGGGATCTCACTCACAGAGATCTTTCATTTAGGTGTTGTTTTTTTTTTTTTTTTTTTTTTTTTTTTCCAGAGTGTCTTGGCTTTCCATGCCTGAAATACTCTCATGGGCTTTTCAGCCAGATCAGAATGCCTTTAGGGCTGATTCTGAGGCCAGAGTGCTGTTTAGGACATCTGCCATTCTATGAGTCTGCTGAGTATCTCGCTTCCCATGTTGGATCACTCTCCCCTTTATTTATTCTATCGGTTAGTATTAGCAGGTACTAGACTTGTTTATGTGTTTCCTTTGACTCTTAGTCCTTTCATTATGATCAACTGTGAACTGAAATTGATCACTTGGACTAGTGAGATGGCATTGGTACATGCCACCTTGATGGGATTAAATTGGAGTCCCCTGGTATGTTTCTAACTCTACCATTTGGGGCAAGTGAACTTGAGCATGTCCCAAATTGTACATCTCTTCCCTCTCTTATTCCCACTCTTATGTTTAACAGGGATCACATTTCAGTTAATTTTCAACACTTAAGAATAACTGTGTATTAATTACAGAATTAACCCAGTCATATTAAGTAGAACAGACAAAAAGAAAAAAAACTACTAAGAGGGATAATGTATTAAGTTGTTCATTAACAGTCAGGGCTATGCTGATCAAGTCACCGTTTCTCATAGTGTCCATTTCACTTCAACAGGTTTCCTTTTTGGTGTTCAGTCAGTTGTCACCGATCAGGGAGAACATATGGTATTTGTCCCTTTGGGACTGGCTTATTTCACTCAGCATGATGTGTTCCAGATTCCTCCATTTTGTTGCAAATGACTGGATTTCGTTGCTTCTTACTGCAGTATAGTATTCTAAAGAGTACATATCCCATGATTTCTTTATCCAGTCTATCGTTGATGGGCATTTGGGTTGGTTCCAGGTCTTGGCTATTGTGAATTGTTCTGCAATAAACATTAGGGTGCAGACCGCTTTTTTGTTTGCCAATTTAAATTCCTTTGGGTAAATTCCAAGGAGTGGGATGGAAGGAAGAACTCACACTATCCCTCTTTGCAGATGATATGATTCTTTATTTAGGGGACCCAAAGAACTCTACTAAGAGACTATTGGAACTCATAGAAGAGTTTGGCAAAGTAGCAGGGTATAAAATCAATGCACAAAAATCAACAGCCTTTGTATACACAGACAATGCCATGGCTGAGAAAGAACTTCTAAGATCAATCCCATTCACAATAGCTACAAAAACAATCAAATACCTTGGAATAAACTTAACCAAGGACGTTAAAGATCTCTACGATGAAAATGACAAAACCTTAAAGAAAGAAATAGAAGAGGATACCAAGAAATGGAAAAATCTTCCATGCTCATGGATTGGAAGACTCAATATCATCAAAATGTCCATTCTCCCAAAAGCAATTTATAGATTCAATGCAATACCAATCAAGATACCGAAGACCTTCTTCTCAGATCTGGAAAAAATGGTGCTGAAATTTATATGGAGGCACAAGAGACCTCGAATAGCTAAAGCAATCTTGTACAACAAAAACAAAGCTGGAGGCATCACAATACCAGATTTCAGGACATACTACAGGGCAGTTGTAATCAAAACAGCATGGTACTGGTACAGAAACAGATGGATAGACCAATGGAACAGAATTGAAACACCAGAATTCAACCCAAACATCTACAGCCAACTTATATTTGATCAAGGATCTAAAACAATTCCTGGAGCAAGGACAGTCTATTCAATAAATGGTGCTGGGAAAATTGGATTTCCACGTGCAGAATCATGAAGCAAGACCCCTACCTTTCACCTTACACAAAAATCCACTCAACATGGATTAAAGACCTAAATCTACGACCTGACACCATCAAGTTACTAGAGAACATTGGAGAAACCCTTCAAGATATTGGCACAGGCAAAGAATTTCTGGAAAAGACCCGGGAGGCACAGGCAGTCAAAGCCAAAATCAACTATTGGGATTGCATCAAATTGAGAAGTTTCTGTACTGCAAAAGAAACAGTCAGGAGAGTGAAGAGACAACTGACAGAATGGGAAAAAATATTGGCAAACTATGCAACAGATAAAGGGTTAATAACCAGAATCTACAAAGAGATCAAGAAACTCCACAAAAACAAAACAAACAACCCACTTAAGAGATGGGCCAAGGACCTCAATAGACATTTTTCAAAAGAGGAAATCCAAATGGCCAACAGGCACATGAAAAAATGTTCAAGGTCATTAGCAATCAGGGAAATGCAAATCAAAACCACAATGAGGTTTCACCTCACCCTGGTTAGAATGGCTCACATGTAGAAATCTACGAACAACAGATGCTGGCGAGGATGTGGGGAAAAAGGGACACTAACCCACTGTTGGTGGGAATGCAAACTGGTCAAGCCACTATGGAAGTCAGTCTGGAGATTCCACAGAAACCTGAATTTTTATCTTTTATAAATCTTTTGGCAACACAAAGGAAGAGGAGTTTCTTCCAGACAAGACTAAAGCAAGAAAGAAATAAGAAAATATTAGACAGTATTTAGTTGAGATGAAAAATTGAAGAACAGAGAAAACTTAAGACAATTATTGTCTGGGGAAATATATTTGAAGAATCATCTGAAATTTGGTTATTAATTTTTATTACCTCTATATATCCTATAATATTTAACTGTTGATTAGACAACTCATCTGGCTTTCAAATTCATGTAATATCTGTTTTGTAAATTCTCTTAATTTAATTATATTTTAATTTATCTCAAATTGAAACTGTATAGGCTAATAAAAGCTGGCTTATTGTCTTCAAATATGACAATAAGTCAACACTCTTTCCAGTTTTTCCAGTTTAAAAATATATGCAATTTTCTTTTCTGCACATTTTACAATGGACATAAATATATTTCTGCTTTATATGTCCTCTTTCTCCCAATATTGCTTTCACCACTAGACTGCACTTCAATTTTGATTTTAACACTGCAGCACTAACATTTTCAGTAGTAATATGGTGACTCTTTTCATGCAGGGTCCATGTCACTCACCTTTGTTTGATGCTATCTTCTTAACACAGGTTATACACAGAATAATCATAGTTGCTGAGCTGAAGTAATTAGTGTTCCTACTTTTTTGAAAGCCACAGGAAATTGGCAATTCAGTCAGTTTCACAGATATTATTTGAGGTTAATGCAAAAATGAAATGTAAGCCATAAAACTTAAATAGTCTTTAGCAGTTTCTATTACAACCAACTTAATTTTATAGATGAGAAACCTGCTAAGTCAAAATATGTGGCTAACTCCAGGATCTAATTGGCTTCTATTACTATACTGTGTTCCTTGAATAAACCATACTATACCTAAACATGCCAGGACTATCAATGCAGTATTTTAATTTCTTCAACAATATATCTATGAAATAATACATTAAAAAAAAGTCCAGTTGGGGGCCGGTGCCGTGGCTCACTTGGTTAATCCTCTGCTTGCAGCGCCAGCATCCCAAATGGGTGCCAGGTTCTAGTCTTGGCTGCTCCTCTTCCAGTCCAGCTCTCTGCTGTGGCCCGGGAGGGTAGTGGAATATGGCCCTAGTGCTTGGGCCCCTGCACCTGCATGCGAGACCAAGACGAAGCACCCAGCTCCTGGCTTCAGATTGGTGCACAGCACTGGTGGTAGAGGCCATTTGGGGAGTGAACCAACAGAAGGAAGATCTTTCTGTCTATCTCTCTCTCACTGTCTATAACTCTACCTGTCAAATAAAAAAAAAGTCCAGTTGAATGCATCCATATCTACAAATTTATGCTTTTATGACCATTTGTTTAACCAGCTCGGAGAAGTGAGTTTTTGACCTTCTCATACTCATCTCATCATTTACTGTGTTATCCTTAAAATATTGTGAAACAATTATCATGAAACAGTACTATGGAACAGATTAGGATAATTAGAAATATAAAATAGCATACCTTACATCTGATCAAAAAATTACTCACAAACTAAATACAGCTTTCCATCTGTATTTTATATTTTGTATGTCATGACACTTACAGAAGTACAAAGATATGAATGGCAAGTTTCCATAAAATCTATACCTATTCTTCTCTACTATTTATCGCATAGATTAGTATTATAGGTTTCAGAAAATGTATTAACCCAAACAGACCATTATTAAGGAAAGTTCATAGTCTCTTCATATTTTAATAGTTTTCACCCAATTTCCTTTTCAGAATTCCATACAAATCCCCACCTTGTACTTACTACTCGTGTCTCCTTGGGCTTGACATAGTGGTGACAGTTGCTCAGAATTTCCTCATTTTTAGTAGTTATGAGAATTTTGTAGAGTCCTAGCCAGGTATTGTACAGAACATACAATAATTGGAATTTGTCCAATGTCTTCTCATTATTAGACTGGTACTGTCATATTTACATATAATATAAATCGGCATGTTCATCATATCCTATCAAGTGTATCATGGGTGTTAATCTAGGTCACCTTACCTGCATTAATATATTGCAGATATTTCTACTGTAAAATTATTCTTCTTCCCTATCCCCACTTTGTACACTTTGGAAGGAAATCACTATGCTCAGCCTACACTTATGGAGTGGCAATTACATCCAAATTCTTATAAGACAAAGTTTAAATATAAATTATTTATAATTCTACATTGAAGACATGTCTATTCTAAACCATTTATGTGTGTCATCATGGATTCATGCTTTTTCATGATATGGATTATAATCTAATATTATCTTATCTAATTTTTGCTCAATTATTCCAACATTGGTCATTGAGAGAATGTGCAGTGGTTCCTATGTTCCTTTGTAATAATCCCTTTTTGTTTTTGAGTTTCCCTTACTTTCTGCATGATAAGATGTCCTAGGTTCATCTTTACTTTCTTACAATTTCCATCAATCCTAAAATAGATATTTCTCCTAAATGTGGGTTATTAGAAACCAAGAACTGAGTGCTACGTGTGCTCATTGTTACTGGGACATTGTTGCTTCTAGGCCTTCTTAGTTCACAAATATGGAAATAAACACAACTCTACTGTATTCACAAGTATGGAGATATTGCTATCTATAAAGAACTTTTTATTGAGTTATACATAACAGCACAGTGGTGTCTCCATTTTGAATCAATTAAACAGAACGTTATAGCTTCTTTGTTTCTGTTATCTGTCATCTCCCACTTCTATGAGTGAAAACTTGAATCTCACTGTTAATCATCCTTTTATTTGGTCTACATATATAGGGACATAGGAATGGTTCATTTGAACCCTTTTGGGTCATAAATGTATCAACTACAGTACAGTGCTTATGTGCAATGCCTGCTATCTTTAGTCTAATAGAAGTTACCAATATGAAAGGATACTCAAGTCAGTAACTTACCCCCTCATACTTTTTTGGGAGGTTGTTTTAGACAATTAAATTATGGTTAAATTATGTAGTCACATTCTGCATTTCATTCTGGTATCTCCCAATCTCCTAAATTATTTTTAATTGCATATATTAATGCTTACTCTTTGTACTATAAATTTTACGCAATTTTTAAATATATGGAGTTCATAGTCAACATTATCATGTTATACAAAATTGTTTTTATGTATTTTAAGAAATCATTAATACTTTAACTACTCAACCCTACCCCTATTCTCCTTTTATTTTTCTTACTTCAATGATAGGTTTACCTTCTCCAGAATTTAATATACTTGCAATTACACAATATGTAATCTTTCTAAAATAGTTTCTTCCATTTGGTAATAAATATTTATAATTAATCATGTTTGTTCTTGACTTGGTAGCTTATTTATTTATTTACTTGAAAGCCAGAGTTACAGAGGGAGAGAGAAGGAGAGACAGTGAGAGAAAGAAAGATCTCCCATTTGCTGGTTCATTTCCCAGATGTCTGCTAAGGCCAGGGCAGGTCCAGGCCAAAGCCAGGAGACAAGAACTTCATCCAGGTCTCCCTGATGGGTGCAGGGGCCTAAACACTTGGGCCATCCTCTGCTGCTCTCCCATGCACACCAGCAGGGAGCTGAATTGGAAGTGAGCAGCTGGACTGCAAATGGGATGCCTACATGGCAGGCAGTGGCTTAACCCACTACACCACAGTGCAGACACAAGCTTACTTATTTTTAAAATGATAATGTTTTATATTGATATATCAGATTTCTTAATGCATTCATTTACTTCTGGATAAAATTTTGGTTTCTTAATTTTTGAAAATTAAGAATAAAGCTGTTATAAATATTCACAAAGCAAATCAAGAAGGTTATCAGATTAATTAGCAAAATAAGAATATTATTACTGAAATAACAAATGTACATTTATTTTTATAAGAATCTGAAAAAATATATTCCAAAGAAGAAGTTGTACCATTGGAAATGGGTGAATTTCTGTTCCTTACAGATATTTGATACTAGTGGTTTGTTTCATTTTTGCCATTATAATTGTGTGATTGTATCTTTTTAGTATTTTGCCCAATTTCCTAGAGCTTTACTTAAACAAAAGTATATCATTATATTTTCTATGACCAGTTTCCTGCTACAATGCAAAAAATGCATGATTTGATATAGGTGCATATAATTTGCAAATGCTAAAATAATTGTCATCTGGTCTTCCAAAGAAAATATTAGCCAAATCTTTCTTGTATTACTAAAAACATAATACATTGAAATGTATTTAGTAAATTGTTTAATTATTCTTTTTCGTTTTAATTATATTTCCCAATAATTTAAAAGTAACTAAAGTGATGCACTCAAATTAAGAACAACTTTAATGATTACTGGTAACTTTCATGGATATTATTCTGAAAATCTTGCCTTTTTCCCTTGATATGGATTTGTATATTTGTAATAAAATGTACAATATTGTACAGATTATTGAGAAATATAACATTATGTAGTTAAATAGATATGGAGGACCTATAATATTTTACTTGTCTTGATAATATGTATTAAGAATCATTTAATAATTCCATTTATCCTTAAAATAATTTCAATTATAGTTAATAAAGTAATACACTAACGTGAAAAATTAAGAGTCATGTTTAGTTAAGTGCATGGAAATAATAACTGTATCTGAACCATTTGTAAATGGTAAAAACATTCTGCCTTTGTATTTCCAGCACTCCTCAGGTCAAAATACCACATTAGGAAAAGAAAAATTATCTTCCAGGTAATTTTTCCACAATAATTAACACTCTGCCAATTTTTCATGAATTTGTGGAAAGTCATTCTTCTATATAGATTCTATTTATCCAATATGCCATGCAAAGACCCTATAATACAGTTGAGAGGCATTACAGATTTGCTAACAAAACATTGCCCAAATACTTGATGTAAAGTAAGTCAAAGCAGTTTTCCATAGAAAAGGATAGATTGATTATTTTAAAATCAAGGATCACCTCTAAAAACTTAAGTCGTTTGTATTGGTTATGAAACTCTAAAGCATACAGAAAAAAATTCTATTTTCAGCACCTGAATCTGTGAGAATTTGTGTGTGTGTGTGTAAAACTGCAGATGGACTGGATTTAAAAATCATCATTGCAAATAGCTCTTTGTCTTTATGTAGTAAACTATGTCCATCAATGGTCATCAAGATGTAGAGTATTACAAAAACGAAAATTTAATTCTTTTATTGTCACACTTGCCATGGAAAATGCATGCTAAAATTGGGTAGAATAAATCAGAAATGTGGACAGCACAAATCTTTCTTAACAGAAGATAGACTTAACTAAGCCTACCACCAACGTACCATCTGCTCTGCACCTCTTCTTAGATCAAGACACAATAGACTTCAGCATATGGACTGTAGGTTGTGAGCAAGACAAAATTTTTAGACTGCTAGCATGCTTTTTTGGACCTCTGTTTTGTTTTGTTTTTGATTGTTGTATTTTGTTTTGTTTTTCAACAATGTATGTTTTTATTCATTTGTGAGTAATTTAAATATCATCCTGATTGAAGTATAAATTGAACCACATGCCTTTAAAAGGCTGCTTTGTTCCCATAATTTGATAGGTGGCAAACAATAGAACTGGCTAACACTTCCAAGAACATTTTCCTGTCAGTAACCCTTCAGAATTAAATTTAACATGTTGACAACCACCCTTATTGGAATAGAAATTCACACCTAGTTTATTGAATTCTCTCATTATCCCTCAATTACTAAGGATTAAATGGGACAAGGGCACAGATACTCTTGTATATGTCGATATTTTATTGTACTTCATGAAATAAAATAGTTGTAAACATGCTCAATTTATTATCAGGTCATATCCTCATTAAAATTAGCATAAGTTGGAAATATCATTAAGTCAAATATGTTTTTAATATACCTAAACTATGCAGCATCCTGGATTAGTATGGTAACATATTTTGGGCTATGTATGTACTACACATGCTTATTGGCATTCCAAAGGATTAAAAAATATTGTGTGTGTGTGTGTAATGATGTGTTTAGAATATGCAATATAATATGTGAAATATTCAGAATCATTTTGCAAATCTGAATAGAAGCTTCTCAACTTATGTTAGGACTATATTTCAATTAATCCATCGAATGTTGAAAGTATTAAAAGTTGAAACTAATTTTACACACCTTACCTATTAAACATCATTTCTTATGAGGTACACCATAAAGTTATCATTTTTTTTTTTTTTGCCCTTGTGATGGCTTAGCTGGCACAGAGCTCTGATTTGCTATCTCCATCCAGCCTCTTGAGAGAGTGTTGAATAGCATATCACTTGCCAGGAAGAATATCCATATTCAAAATTCAAAATTGACTTTCCACTGAATGTATATTACTTATACTCCTTCATAAAGATTAAAGATTGTAATTCAAATCACAGTAATTTGGGCAGCGTCTATAATGCGAATAGTATTCATTAAATATTTCATTATTAAATACACTCATCATGTATTTACTGCATTTTACTTGTTGCTCTAAATAATTAATAAGTATTAATTTTCATAAAAACACAGATTAAGCATTATTATCACAAAAGCCCCATTTTATAATTGAGAATGTGAGGAACAGTAGATGATAGATCTCTGAGCATAGTAACTGAAAGGTGCGCTAATGAAAGAAAATATCTGAATTTCATATCATAAAATACTCTAAGATAAAAATGGAACTTTAGGTGAATCTGAATAACGAAAATTTGAAACTCAATATCAAGAAATACATGTTATTAAATTTTACTTTCTTTTGTTAAATTGCATTCCAATTTTAAATCAGGAATGCCATTGTGCCTGAGTTGATATTCAAATATTGCACCCCTTTCTATCCTTGATTGAGATAGACATTTGTATCCAAATGAAGCAACTTACTTTTAGATCTGTATAAAAGAGAAACTAAGATGAGAGTCATCACTACTCTGTTTTAGTATGTCCAGTCATGAAAAATCAGCATTTTGATTACTGAATTGTTCCAGTCTCATCATTTTTCACCACCCTCAGACACAAATGACTGCTTCTAAAGTATTCTTGTCAGTGTGCCCCATCAATTCTGATGTAAATCTTGTCACGGCACTTCCCTGTTCCTAGTTTTATGCCCGCTTACCTGAACAGCTTTCACAAAGTTGGTTCCACCTATCAGTCAAACACGACAAGAAAAAGACAAATTTCAAGAGATCTAGGAAAGAAGAAGAGAGAAAGGGAGAAAAAAAAGTGAAAAGACATGCAACATTCAAATTGAAAAAATGTGGAAAGCTTTTTTGTGTGTAACATCAATTTCTTTCTGTCAGATTTAACCCAGAGCTGCTGCCTAAGACATGGAATATGTGGGAGGACAGCTGTGGGATGGAAGAGAGCATACAGCTATAGCATATGAGAGTTTAAATCACTACTAAGTGTTTGGAAATGAAAAATAAATAAATAAAAGGAAAAAAAGAAAAAGAAAGAAATAAAGGCCTCTAATGTCAGATTGACCCTACTTGAGAATTCGGCTTTCACACTTTCTACATGACCTACTAAGAAATTTTTGATTAATATTAGTCTTTGGTTCAATCTCTGAAACATGAGAAGAATAAGTATATGTCACAAAATTTCCCACGTAGATTAAACTAAGCAATGCTAGCAGAATATTTAAAGTATTTTCTGATGTACAGTAAAAGCTCAATATAGACCACTTATTAGTGAAATTGGTTTTAAACTTAAGGTAACAATATTCTTGTGAGTAATGACTTTGATCATTAGATACGATAAACACTCAATAATAAGAAACAGTCTTTAAGGGACATCTGCACTTACTCCCCATGTAGGATCTCTGTCCTTAATATGTTGTACTATGTGAATTAACGGTGTAACTAGTACGCAAACAGTATTTTACACTTTGTGTTTCTGTGTAGGTGCAAACGGTTGAAATCTTTACTGAGTATCTACTGAATTGATTTTCTGTATATAAAGATAATTGAATATGCATCCTTATGTGAATGGGATGGGAGAGAGAGCAGGAGATGGAATGGTTGTGGGTGGGAGGGAGGTTATGGTGGGGAAAAAGTCACTGTAATCCAAAAGCTGCACTTTGGAAATGTCTATTTATTAAATAAAAGTTAAAAAATTCAAAATTTTAATCATTAATTTTAGAAAATTTATCACAAATTCCATTTAGATTTCAAATTTACATGAACTGGGGGCCAGCACTGTGGAGCAGTGGGTTAACGCTCTGGCCTGAAGTGCTGGCATCCCATATGGGCTCCGGTTCAAGACCTGGCTGCTCCTCTTCCAGTCCAGCTCTCTGCTGTGGCCTGGGAAAGCAGTGGAAGATGGCTCAAGTCCTTGGGACCCTGCACCCATGTGGGATACCTGGAAGAAGTTCCTGGCTCCTGGCTTTGGATCGGTGCAGCTCCTGCCATTGCGGCCAGTTGGGGAGTGAACCAGTGGATGGAAGACCTTTCTCTCTGTCTCTGCCTGTCCTCTCTGTGTGTAACTCTGATTTTCAAATAAATAAATAAATCTTTTAAAAATTATATGAACTAATTATTTCTCTTGGGCTAAATTTTCAAAAACAACCTCTGAAATTTTAAATAGAATTTTGAAAAAAAGAACTATTGCAATGATACTACTACCAAGTCAGTATACTGAATGCTTAACATAGGAAAATGGATCCTTTTGTAAGTTACTTATGCTCTAAAAACTAACTGCAAAGAGCTTCACTCTTAGGAGAAATAAAATGTGAAAATTTTTTGTTGCTGAGAGTTAAAATAAGGAAACAAATTAGTTAACCAAAATATATCTTGCTTCAACCTTCTTTGTTTCTTATTCTGCATATTTTATTTATTTGAGTTTATATAGTAAAAGTATGTATTAACATAAAATCAAAGAGTTGGTAAGTAACAGTTATTGGTATGCTATGTAAAATTATTTAAGTTAATGGTTAAGAAAATATCATTGTAATATAATGCAAGAATAGGCATGGAGATTTAACAAACATATCTGTTGTGAATACCAAACACATAAATCATTGTTACTATTTAAAAGTCTAAATCAAAAGACACTAAGAGAGGAGGAGATTAAGATGGCAGAGTAAGGAGGGAGCTTGCTGCTCTAGTCTAGGAGGAGATAGTTTTTAAAAATTGGAAAGAGTGCAGTCTCAGGTAAGAAGTAGGGAGAACACAGCAGAGAAAACTCTACGCAATTGGAGGGACACAGTGGACCTACGTGGAGGGAAAGGTCATACACAACTCAGGACCCCAACAGCCAAGAGCCTCCCCACCAGATTTGGAGAGTGAGGTGAGACCAGACTGCAACAGTCCAAGCCACTGGCAAAAAAGCTTCAAGAAGAGCCTAGTGGGAATCCAGACTGGAGCCCAGTGCGGGATAGAGTGCCTTCCAAACTAGAGGAGAAAAAGCAAAGTGGGGGAACATTTTTTTTCTCTCCCCAGTTACCCTGTAACAAGCTAATAGACAGCAGGCACCATTTTGGACATACATAACAGCTTTACCAGCTCATGTATGTACACAACAACCAGCTAGGTGAAGACTCTGAGTCTGGTGGAGAGACCAGACAGGGACTGGCTCCTCATGACTGTGGGAGACTTGTGTGCCAGGACTGTGAAAACACTGAGGCTGTGGGGGGGAACTCAGGGTGTGGTTAGGACTTTGGACAGTCACTGTCAGAGGCTTCACATGATCAGTGTTCCTTGGTGACCTGGCAAGGGACATTGGTGTAGAATCTGAGCTTACATAAAGGACTGCACAGATCCTTGGAGTGGTCCTTATGGCAGAGAAAACAAGGTTTTCACTACAACACATTGTAATCAAACTTTTCACAGTAAAAAAGATTCTAAAATGTTCATGAGAGAAATGCCAGATTACTTTCAGATGACCTCCAGTTAGACTCACAGCAGACTTCTCATCAGAAACCCTACAGGCTAGGAAAGAATGGTAAGATATATTCCAAGACTTACAAGAAAAGAACTGTCAACCCAGAATATTATACCATGCAAAGCTCTCATTTATGAACAAAGTGAAATGAAGACTTCCCATGACAAACAAAAATTGAAAGAACTTTTCACCATCAGTACTACCCTTCAGAAGATGCTTAAGTAGGTGCTGTACACAGAACCAGGTAAACACGATCATCACTATGAAAGATGGTAAAGTAAGGAAATCTCCCATTAAAATACAGAGGAAATCCAAAGTAAAAAATTGGAATACTTATGGAAAAATGGCAGAACAAAATCATTACTTATCAATAGCCACCTTGAATGTAAATGGCCTCAATTCTCCAGTTAAAAGACACAGACTGGCTGGATAAATTAAAAACTAAACTAATTTATTTCCTGCCTACAAGAAACACATCTCACCAATTAAGATGCCTGCAGACTGAAAGTGATAGGATGGAAAATAATATTCCATGCCAACAGAAACAAAAAAAGAGCTGGCGTAGCCATCCTAATCTAAGAAAAAATATACTTTAACTCAAAAACTATTTAAAGACCCAAAGAAGGACATTATTTAAAGATTAAAGGATCAATTGAACAGGAAGATGTAACTATTATAAATATATATGCACCTAATTACACAGGGTACAAGACTATTTAAAAGTAATGTTAAAGGATAGAAAGGAGACATAGGCTCAAACACAATAGTAATGGGGGATTTCATTACCCCACTTTTAGTGATGGACAGATCAACCAGACAAAAATCAGGAAGGAAACAAAAGAGTTAATTGACACTATAGACCAAATGGAACTAACAGATATCTACAAAACTTTTCATCCTACAGTTGCATGTTCATGGATTGGATGAATCAATATCATCAAAATGTCCACTCTTCATAAAATAATTTACAGATTCAATACAATACTAATCAAAATATCAAAGACATTCTTCTCAAATCTAGAAAAAATGATGCTGAAATTTATATGGAGGCACAGGGCACCTTGAATAGCTAAAGCAATATTATACAACAAAAACAAAGCCGGAGGCATCACTGTACCACATTTCAAAGCATACTACAAGGCAGTTTATCAAAACAAGATGGTACTGGTAAGAAAAAAAAAAACAACAAAACAAAACAGATGGATAGAATAATGGAACAGGATAGAAATGCCAGAAATCACCCAAGCATCTACATCAACTTATATTTGACCAAGGAGCTAAAATCAATCCCTGGAGGAAGGACAGTCTGTTGAACAGATGATGCTGGGAAAACTGGATTTCCACATGCAGAAGTATAAAGCAGGACCCCTACCTTACACCTTACACAAAAACTCCACTCAAAATGGGTTAAAGACCTAAATCTATGACATGATACCATCAAATTATTAGAGAACATTGGGAAAACACTGCAAGATATTGGCACAGACAAAGAGTTCTTGGAAATACCCCAGAGGCACAGGGAAATCAAACCAAAATTAACAAATAGGAATTAAATTGAGAATATTCTCTAATGTAAAAGAAACTCAGGAAACTGAAGAGGCAACACACAGAACTGGAGAAATTATTGGCAAAATATGCAACTCATAAAGGATTAATAACCAGAATATAAAAGAGATTAAGAAACTCCACAACAACAAAACAAACAATCCAGATAAGAGAAAGGCCAAAGACTTAAACAGATATTTTTCAAAAGAGGAAATCCAAAAGGCCAATGGACACATGAAAAAATGTTCAGGATCACTAGCTGTCAGGGTAATGCAAATCAAAACCACAGTGAGGTTTTGCCACACCCCAGTTAGAAGGCCTTCCATACAGAAATCAACAAACTACAAATGCTGGTGAGGATGCGGGGAAAAAGGCACACTAAGCTACTGTTGGTGGGAATGTAAACTGGTAAAACTAGTATGGAACACAGTTTGTAGATACCTAAGAAATCTGAATATAGATCTACCAGATGACCCAGCCATCCCACTCCTGAGAATTTACCCAAGGGAAATTAAATCATCAAATAAAAGAGTTATCTGCACCTCTATGATTACTGCAGCTCAATTCACAATAGATAAGATATAGAATCAACCTAAATGCCCATCAACTGAAGACCAGATAAAGAAATTATGGGATATGGGGGCCAGTGCTCTGGTGCACTAGGTTAATTCTCCTCCTGTGGCACCCACATCCCATATGGGTGCCAGTTCTAATCCCGGCTGCTCCTCTTCCAATCCAGCTTTCTGCTATGGTCTGGGGAAGCAATAGAAGATAGCCCAAGGCCTTCACCTTTGCAAGCATGTGGGAGACCAAGAAGAACCACTTGGCTCCTTGCTTTGGATCGGCGCAGCCCCAGCTGTTTCAGCCATTTGGGGAGTGAACCAACAGAATGAAGACCTTTCTCTCTGTCTCTTCCTCTCACTGTCTGCAACTCTGCCTCTCAAATAAATAAATAAAATATTTTAAAAAAAGAAATTATGGGATATGTATTTTATGGAATATTATTACACAGTGAAGAAAAAATTAAATCTGTTCACTTATAACAAGATGGATGAATCTGGAAAATATCATCTTTAGTGAAATAAGGGAGTCACAAAGGGACAAATACCATATGTTCTCCCTGTTCTGTGATAAGTAATAGGGCACCTAAAAGAACATCTGTACAAGTGAAATTGAAAGTTTGAGAAGAAATGACTTGAACAGCCTTTGTTAAGAGAAAGATGAGGCCGGCGCCACAGCTCACTAGGCTAATCCTCTGCCTGCGGCACCAGCACAGTGAGTTCTAGTCCTGGTTGGGGTGCCAGATTCTGTCCCGGTCGCTCCTCTTCCTGTCCAGCTCTCTGCTGTGGCCCAGGAGTGCAGTGGAGGATGGCTCAGGTCCTTGGGCCCTGTACCTGCATGGGAGACCGGGAGAGGCACCTGGCTCCTGGCTCCTGGATTAGGATCAGCGTGGTGCGCCGGCCACGGCGGCCATTGGCGGGGTGAACCAACGGTAAAGGAAGAACTTTCTCTTTGTCTCTCTCACTGTCCACTCTGCCTGTCACAAAGACTAGAAAAAGACAAAGATGATCATATAGATAGGGTTAAGTGTTGAATGGATCATGTAAATAAGATCTAATATGTGGTAATAACAATAGATAGAATTAAAAAGGAGAAAATGTTCCAACTTGGGAAGCAGTCCATGCTACAGACTCATAGAATGACAATCACCTTAAACAGCAATCTGACCTAGAATCAGCCCTTAAGGCATTCTGTTCTGGCTGAAATGCCCATGAGATCATTTCAGGCATGGAAAGCATGGCACTCTGGCAAAAACATGTCCTACATGAAGGATCATTGTGAGAGTCTGCAGTAGAAAGAAGTGACTGTCAAAGAAGGATGTACTTTTCTTTGAATGGAGAAGAGGACTTCCACTTTGCTTATGGCCTTGTCTAAATACTGGTAGAGTTTTTAGATTTAAAAAAAAATTCTATTGCCTTGGCAGCTCACATCAAGAGCCTCAGCTGATAACTGTTGTTATACATAAGAATATTGATAAATCAAACAACAGGAATCACTGTGCACTTACTTCCCATGCAGGACTTATGTCTTCAATGAGTTGTATTATGAGAATTAACTGTAAAACTGTTGTCAAACAGTTTTTGTTTGAGTGTGTGTGTGCAAATTTTTGAAATCTTTACTTACTATAGAGTTGGTATTCTGTTTATAAAATTAATTGAAAATTAATCTTAATGGATAATGGAAACTGGAATAGGAGAGGGAGGAGGAGATAGGGTGGGAGTTGGGGTAGGAGGGCAGGTATGGTGAGAAGAATGACAGCATATACTAAAGTTGTACTTATGAAATTTGTGCTCATTAAATAAAAGATTTCTTTGGGAAAAAAATAAGGGAATTTGTAATCCTCCACCTCCAAAAAAAAGGACACTAAGAAAAAAGGTCATTATCAGATATCGGAAAAAGGGTCTATATCTTTAATATGCAACCTAGCATTATTCCTGGTGAATATTCATAAAGGTATATATTACTATCAATAATTATATACCATTAAAATATCCTTGCTAAGAGAGAAAATAAAATCTAAAATATATGAGACTCAGGGAACATCAGCTGGCTCATTCTTGGTTGATGAGAAAGAACATTGAAATAGAGAAATGATTTTGGAAAACTGAAGATGTACCTGAGGAACAATCATAACGTTGACCCATATATTCCTTATTTGTTATAAATACTAAAAATAATTATAAACATGAACAAAGATTTATGAATAACATATATAATGTAATTTAGTATACGGTGATTAATTTCAGTGTCTTAAAAACAGGAAAGCATTTCAAAATGTATTATTTATTCTTGAATATTAAAAAATTCAGAATATTAAAAAATGTTCCTACATGACTATTTTGGTGTCTTTTTTTCTCTCTTATTTTCTGCTTTGTATCTTGCTTGGGGAGGAAGAATGCCCAGTTGCTATTATTTCTGACTTGAGAAGCAGATAGGGCTGAATTTTGTCTCTTAATAGCTGTTTCTCATGTTGTGGAATTAATTTAATTCCTGCAAGAGTTATAAAAATGAAGATTCTAACAGTACTCATATGAAATGGTTTTTTGAGGATCAAATTATATAATTCACAGAAAGTCCTTAGATCACATCTGGCTCATGAACATTTTTTAGACAATGATGTAACAGTCTTAACATTAGAAAATGCTTTTTCAAAACTTTATCCTATCAAAAGATGACTTTATCTTGCCTGAAGGAGGTCTTATTAAGAATGTAAAGGAAAAATTGAGAACTAAAAATTTTTGACTTCCAATATAGGACATAACATGGAGTTAATAAAAAGCAAAACTTTTTTCAAGGAAAATGCTTTTTTTTTTCAATGCTTCTATTTCTTTTTATAACATCAGAAAATACTTCTTCATATTTGTTGGTAGAGTTTTATGTAAGGAAAGATAACAGGAAAAGAAAGGGAGTAAATCTTGTCTTTTCTAGTCTGCATTGTTGTGGAAGAGGATGTAAAAGGCAAATATTTTAGACATTGCTTCCGAAGCACAATTCTGGGAAGCAGAAGCACATGCACATACTGGTAGCTAGAAAAAAAGGATGATGGAAACCTAAAGATGAAACCATACCTTGCCATATACTCACCTTAGCTACAGAAAGCACCAGTTATGAAGCAGTGCCCAGAAATGAAGACTGAGGGCTCAGAGAATGCTGCACAAAGCGCTGCGTTCCTCCTATTCACACAAGTTGATGATAGACAAAGCCATGTTTCCTGCTTCTTCATCCACACATCACCTCAGAGAAGAACAACAGATGAGATCGAATTTGAAAGAATGAGCATTGTATTTACAGATTATTCAAATTCTGGTATAATAGAATTTATAGGCTCCTGGTTTACTACCCAGATGTTAGTGTTATCATGAAGAGGGTGAGAAAAATTTCAGAACTTTGAGAATAAACCTCTGCAAAGTGCTATGATGACTTGCAATACAGCCACAAGATTTATTTTTTATTATTTTTAGGATATTTTTGTAGAATTTTTCCTTTCCATTTTTCTATATGTCTTAGACAATTTCCCTGAAATATAAACATTTTGTTTGGTAGTTCTAAAACTATGCATAAACAGTCAGTTTATCCAATACCCAAGTGTTAAACACAGATTCTTTTCATTCTATTTTTCATCTAGAAACAACATTTCAATTGACATATTTGTACTTTATGAATGAAATTACTTTCAAAGTAGATTAACTAGAAATACTGGTGTGGTATGAATAGTTTTCAAACATTTGAACCTCATTTGCAAATTATTTTTAAGGAAAGTTGATTGAATTTAAATTTTGTTTCTGTTGCTGCAAGCAACAACTAAATTTGATAATAGAAAGGTCACCAGAAATACCATGATCCTATAACGAAACCCTGTTAAATAAGCAATCAAGAAAAATTTTCCATATTAAGGACTCTTTGTAATTATAGAAATGAAATTGATCAGGAGACAATACAAAAATTACTCATTAAATTTCATATTATTTTCTATGGCTAGAGCTTTATTTTATCACTATTAAATACAAATGAAAGACTGAATTTATCTATCACCAAGAATTCTAGTCATCCCTTCTAATTCTTTAATATTTCTGTACATCATACATTTAAAATCAAAATGCTGAATTCAAAAGGAATGTTTTATATGGATTTCACATCCTCAAAATCTGGACCAACATAGGTTTTTCTATTCTTGTTTATTGTCTTTTAAAAAAAGTTTTATTTATTAGTTTTATTCATTTGAGAGGTAAACAGAGAGGGAGAGAGGGAGATCATGTTGGGGTTCACTCAAAATGTCTACCACTGCCAGCTTTTGACCAGTCTGAGGGCAGGATCTGGGAACTCAACCCATGTTTTCTAGGTTAGTGGTAGAGCCTCATCCACTTGTGCCGTTACCTGTTGGTTCTCAGATTGTGCATTAGGAAGATGCTACAAGCACAATAGGAGGCAGGATGCAAATCCAGACAATCCAATAGAGATGTGGGAAAACATCCTCTGCCTCTTCTATTTTTAAAAATTTGAAAAAGTAGTCATATATCTAATAGAGCACAAGGTGCACTTTTGATATATGTATACACTGGGGAATGCAATAACATCCATTCTCTCATCTACTTGCCATTTTTCTGTAGCAAGACACATAAAAGTTATCATTTTAGCAATTTAGAAATATGCAATGAATTGTTATTAAAGATTGTCACTTTCCTGTCTATAGATCTTGTTCTTTCTTTTATATTTATTTGACAAGTAGCTACACAGTGAGAGAGAGAGACAGAGAGAAAGGTCATCCTTCCATTGGTTCACTCCCTAAATGGTCACAATGGCCAGCACTGCACTGATCCAAAGCCAGAAGCCAGGTGCTTCCTCCTGGTTTCCCACACGGGTGCAAGGCCCAAGCACTTGGGCCATCCTCCACTGCCTTCCTGGGCCACAGCAGAGAGCTGGACTGCAAGAGGAGCAATCGGGACTAGAACCCGGTGCCCATATGGGATGCTGGTGTGCAGGCAGAGGATTATCCAAGTGAGCCATGGTGCCTGCCCCAGATATTAAGTTCTTAAAACTACTTACTTTACACTGTACTTCAGCCCACAGCATTTATTTACAATTAATCATTCTCGTTGATTCGTTATGCAGAATCTGCTAGTTCAGCCCAGTGATAAAGATAACTTCCATAAAATATTCAGGTAATAGAGTTGAAAATGAATTCCCTTACAATAATTCTTCCATATCAAATTAAAAATAATTATTTTTCAAAATATTAAGAAGACTGCAAAATTTTTGAACAGTGGGATTCTTCTTTTTTCTCTCTTTTGATCTGTCTATCCACATTTTTTTTTTTTTTGATGGGCAGAGTGGACAGTGAGAGAGAGAGAGAGAGACAGAGAGAAAGGTCTTCCTTTTTTATGTTGGTTCACCCCGCAATGGCTGCTGTGGAAGGCCGGTGCACTGCGCTGATCCGAAGCCAGGAGCCAGGTGCTTCTCCTGGTCTCCCATGAGGGTGCAGGGCCCAAGGACTTGGGCCATCCTCCACTGCACTCCCGAACCACAGCAGAGAGCTGGACTGGAAGAGGGGCAATCAGGACAGAATCCGGCGCCCCGACCGGGACTAGAACCCGGTGTGCCGGTGCTGCAGGCGGAGGATTAGCCTATTGAGCTGCGGCGCCGGCCCACATATATTGTTTTGACATTTTCTGAATGTATCAATTTGAACAATTCCAGTTAAAAAAGTACAAGTTAGTATCTGAGGAACTAATTTTTTAGGGAGAAGACTGAATTATTTTCACTCAGCTTATATATGTATCATATTATTTATTTTTCTATAGAATTAGTATATATGTAATACAAACTTTATAATCATTTAAAATAATTATCAATCCTATGGTTTTATAGTACTCATTTTACTTGTTTTGCTGTAGTGTCTAATAACTACTGATTTGACAAAGTACACAGTGGTATTCTGCCTACAGCATAGTGTTTTCTAACAGAAAGAATGTACCAAAATATACAAATTCTTCATTTCTGAATTAGCAATAGAGAGAATAGGCTATAACAACTTTAAGGTTTGGAAAACAATGAATTTTCAAAAATCTGATGATAGACCAAAATAGTGTTCTAAATATTCATGTTTTGAAAAATTCCAGTAACTCTGGATCAAATTATAATTATTTACATTATTTGTTCAAAGGAAAAATAAAAATTAAAGAAAGCAAGGAGGTCTGTTGTCGTGGCATAGCAGATTAAAATCTTTCCTGCAGTGTTGGCGTACCATATGGAGGCCAGTTGAAGTTCCAGGTACTCCACTTCTGATCCAGCTCCATGCTAATGTGCCTTGATAAGCAGTGGAGGATAGCCCAAATACTTGGAGCCTGCATCCACGTGGGAGAGCTAGATATAGCTCTAGGCTCTTGGCTTCAGTCTGGCCTTTTGGGGAGCAGACCAGCAGGTGGAAGACCTCTCTCTCTCTCTTTCCCTCTTTCTTCCTCTCTCTCTCTCTCTCTCTCTCTTTTATCTGCCTACTCTTTCTGTAACTCTGACTTACAGATACTAAATACATCTTAAAAAAATAATAAACAAAGAAAGCAAGGGAACAAAGACCAAAAATTAAAGATAGTTTAAAACACTCCTGTAATTGGCATATTAAAGTGTTATCCATACCCACATGTTTATTACAGTTCAAGTCACAATAGCTAAGATATGCCATCAACCTAGGTGAACAACAAATGATGACTGGATAAAGAAAATGCAATATATAAACACTATAGAATACTACTCAGCCATTAAAAAATATGGAAATCCTGTCTTATGCAACAAAATAAATTCAACTGGAAACCATTATGTTTATTGAAATGAGCCTGTCCCTGGCCGGCACCGCGACTTGATAGGCTAATCCTCCACCTGCGGCACCGGCACCCCAGGTTCTAGTCCAGGATGGAGCGCCTCATTCTGTCCCGGTTGCTCCTCTTGCAGTCCAGCTCTCTGCTTTGGCCAGGGAAGGCAGTGGAGGTTGGACCAAGTGCTTTGGCCCTGCACCCACATGGGAGACCAGGAGAAAGCACCTAGCTCCTGGCTTCCGATCAGCGCAGTGCGCCGGCCGTAATGCTCCGGCTCAGGCGGCCAGTTAGGGGGTGAACCAACGGAAAGAGGAAGACATTTCTCTCTGTCTCTCTCTCTCTAACTCTGCCTGTCAAAACAAATAAATAAATAAATAAAATTTAAAAAAAAAAGAAATGAGCCAGTCCCAAAGAGATAAATATCATATGTTTTCTCTGATATGTGGCAGTTAGTATAGAATACAATAAAAATGTATAGGAATGAAACATACATCTTGCAATATGATGTTATTTTTAGCACTTATTTTTACCCTGTGAAACTGTAGTCTTCCTAATTTATTTAAAGATTTATTTACTTGAAAGGCAGAGTTACAGAGAGAGAAAGAGACAGAGACACACACACACACACACAGAGGGAAAGAGAGAGAGAGAGAGAAAATGAGGTCTTTCATCAGGTGGTTCACTCCCCAAACAGCATAATGACCAGGACAAAACCAGAAGCTCGGAGCTTCTTGCAGGTCTCCCATGTGCGTGCAGGGGCCCTCCACTGCTTTCCTACTCCCATTAGCAGGGAGCTGGATTTAAGCTGAACTGGAAATTGAATGGAACCCCTTACGGGATGCTGGCAGCCTAAGCAGAGGCTTTACGCACTGTACTACAATGCTGGCCTCGTCTTCCTACTTTTTAGTTATTGAATACTCTAGTTAGTGATGAATTAAGCCTATGATTATAGAGTGGATTGAAATCATGCATTTGCAAAAAGAAAAGAAAAAAAAGGAAGGAAGGAGATCGAGTGAGGGAGAAAGGGAGGAAGGGAAGTAAGGTCATCTTCTGTATCTATGAAATCTGTTCTCTTTATTTTTTTTTATTTTTTTTTTTTCCACAGTTACTTTTATTTAAAAGTAAACCTTACTAATATTCAGTACATGGTTTACCATTGGGCATATAGAATTTATCAACATGATAGTCCCAGATTACGATTTTGTGACTTTATCATAGTGCAAAAGTGATATACATTTGGCTAGCCATGTGCCCTATTGGCCCCTCTCTCATTGCTGGTGGCAGCAGCCCCCAATCCTGTTCGCGCTCACAGGGGAGACCACGGACGCTCTGTGGTGTACTGCGTTGCTGAGCAATGCTATTCAATGCAGTGGGTGCATTTAATGTGTTTTTCACCTACTATATATGTGTGTATATATATATATATATTAATATATCACGGGCTTATTAGGCTAAAGCCCGTGTAAGCCAAGCATTTACACACATACCTGTCTGAAGGGTTATGTGCTCAAAAATGCTTTACCAAAAGGGGGCGCACTATGATCAAAATAATTTGGCTACAGCTTCTGGAGTGGCAGAAATAGGGTTCAATTCATGGCTCCCAACTTGGGCTGCAAGTTGGCATAATTATATTTATTTGAGTCTAAGATATCCCAAAGTATGATCTGTGGATACAGAATGCCTAGAAATGTTTGATAAACAAACAAAAACTAAAATTAAAAAACCTGAACTCCTAGGATCAATAGAATTGGCAACTCTTGGGAAGAGGGCCCCAGAACCGGTGTGTCTAACATATTCCCCCGGGGGTATTTCTGGGCTTAGCTCAGGCTGCTGCATGAACATACCGCATGCTGGGGAAAGCTTAAACAACAGGCATTCATCTCCTCACAGTTCTGGAGGGGGAAGCCCAGGAGTGGGGCTCCTGCAGGGTGCAGTTCCTGGTGAGGACTCTTCCTGGCTGGCAGATGGCTGCCTGCTTGCTGTGTCCTTGCACGGTGAGGGGAGCGAGCTCTCATAGGTCTTCCCATCTTATTAGGGCACGGGTTTTGTCTGATCAGGGCTGTACTCCGATGCCCTCGCTTAACCTTAATGACCTCATTGAGGGTTCTGTCTCTACAGTAGTCATACGAAGTGGTTAAGGCCTCCTTAGGAGTTTTAGGGGGACCCAGTTCAGGCCACAGCACTTATGTTCATGGAAGTTTGAGGACCACCATCCAACCCTATTCAGTAGAGCTGGGGAGCGCTCCTGCTGGTGGCCCCTTTGCTCCCAAGTCTGACCTGAGAGCAAGAGGCAGAGAAATGTGGGATTTTCAGCTCCTTCCCTTCTTTTTTTTTTTTTTTTTTTAATTTTTATTTTTTATTTTTTTTTTATCTTTTATTTAATTAATATAAATTTCCAAAGTACGACTCATGGGTTACAATGGCTTCCCCCCCCATACCGTCCCTCCCACCAACAACCCTCCCCTTTCCCACTCCCTCTCCCCTTCCATTCACATCAAGATTCATTTTCGATTATCTTAATATACAGAAGATCAGCTTAGTATACCTTAAGTAAGTATTTCAACAGTTTGCTCCCACACAGAAACATAAAGTGAAAAATAATAGATGATTTTTTTTAAATGATGATGAAATCAGATCAGACCTATTGTCATGTTTAATCCCAGTGAGAGTCAAGTTGGGAATTGAAAATTTCTTTCTTTCTTTCTTTTTTCTTTTTTTTTTTTTTTACAGAAGATCAGTTTAGTGTACATTAAGTAAAGATTTCAGTCGTTTGCACCCCCATAGAAACACAAAGTGAAATATACTGTTTGAGTACTCGTTATAGCATTAAGCCTCAGTGTACAGCACGTTAAGGACCGAGATCCTACATGAGGAGTAAGTGCACAGTGACTCCTGTTGTTGACTTTACCAATTGACACTCCTGTTTATGGCATCAGTAATCTCCCTATGCACCAGTTATGAGTTTCCAAGGCTATGGAAGCCCCTTGAGTTCTCTGACTCTTATCTTGTTTAGACACGGTCATAGTCAAAGTGGAGGTTCTCTCCTCCCTTCAGAGAAAGGCACCTCCCTCTTTGAAGACCTGTTCTTTCCACTGGGATCTCACTCACAGAGATCTTTTTGCCAGAGTGTCTTGGCTTTCCATGCCTGAAATACTCTCATGGGCTTTTCAGCCAGATCCGAGTGCCTTTAGGGCTGATTCTGAGGCCAGAGTGCTATTTAGGACATCCGCCATTCTATGAGTCTGCTGAGTATCTCACTTCCCATGTTGGATCACTCTCCCCTTTATTTATTCTATCGGTTGGTGTTAGCAGATACTAGACTTGTTTATGTGCTCCCTTTGACTCTTAGTCCTTTCATTATGATCAATTGTGAACTGAAATTGATCACTTGGAGTAGTGAGATGGCATTGGCACATGCCACCTTGATGGGATTGAATTGGAATCCCCTGGTATGTTTCCAACTCTACCAATTGGGGCAAGTCAGCCCGAGCATGTCCCAAATTATACATCTCTTCCCTCTCTTATTCCCACTCTTATGTTTAACAGGGATCACATTTCAGTTAATTTTCAACACTTAAGAATAACTGTGTGATAATTACAGAATTAAACCAGTCATATTAAGTAGAACAGACAAAAAAAAATACTATGAGGGATAATGTATTAAGTTGTCCATTAGCAGTCAGAGCTATGCTGATCAAGTCACCATTTCTCATAGTGTCCATTTCACTTCAGGAGGTTTCCTTTTTGGTGTTGAGTCAGTTGTCACCGATCAGGGAGAACATATGGTATTTGTCCCTTTGGGACTGGCTTACTTCACTCAGCATGATGTGTTCCAGATTCCTCCATTTTGTTGCAAATGACTGGATTTCGTTGTTTCTTACTGCGGTATAGTACTCTAAAGAATACATATCCCATAATTTCTTTATCCAGTCTACCGTTGATGGGCATTTAGGTTGGTTCCAGGTCTTGGCTATTGTGAATTGTGCTGCAATAAACATTAGGGTGCAGACCGCTTTTTTGTTTATCAATTTAAACTCCTTTGGGTAAATTCCAAGTAGTGGGATGGCTGGGTCGAATGGTAGGGTTATATTCAGGTTTCTGAGGAATCTCCAGACTGATTTCCATAGTGGCTTGACCAGTTTGCATTCCCACCAACAGTGGGTTAGTGTCCCTTTTTCTCCACATCCTCGCCAGCATCTGTTGTTGGTAGATTTCTGTATGTGAGCCATTCTAACCGGGGTGAGGTGAAACCTCATTGTGGTTTTGATTTGCATTTCCCTGATTGCTAGTGACCTTGAACATTTTTTCATGTGCCTGTTGGCCATTTGGATTTCCTCTTTTGAAAAATGTCTATTGAAGTCCTTGGCCCATCTCTTAAGTGGGTTGTTGGTTTTGTTTTTGTGGAGTTTCTTGATCTCTTTGTAGATTCTGGTTATTAACCCTTTATCTGTTGCATAGTTTGCAAATATTTTTTCCCATTCTGTCGGTTGTCTCTTCACTCTCCTGACTGTTTCTTTTGCAGTACAGAAACTTCTCAATTTGATGCAATCCCAATAGTTGATTTTGGCTTTGACTGTCTGTGCCTCCCGGGTCTTTTCCAGAAATTCTTTGCCTGTGCCAATATCTTGAAGGGTTTCTCCAATGTTCTCTAATAACTTAATGGTGTCAGGACGTAGATTTAGGTCTTTAATCCACGTTGAGTGGATTTTTGTGTAAGGTGTAAGGTAGGGGTCTTGCTTCATGCTTCTGCACGTGGAAATCCAGTTTTCCCAGCACCATTTATTGAATAGACTGTCCTTGCTCCAGGAATTAGTTTTAGATCCTTGATCAAATATAAGTTGGCTGTAGATGTTTGGGTTGATTTCTGGTGTTTCAATTCTGTTCCATTGGTCTATCCATCTGTTTCTGTACCAGTACCATGCTGTTTTGATTACAACTGCCCTGTAGTATGTCCTGAAGTCTGGTATTGTGGGAATGGCGAGACATAGCACAGGTGCTAAGAGAGAAAAATTGCCAGCCCAGAATATTATATCCTGCCAAGCTCTCATTTGTGAATGAAGGTGAAATAAAGACCTTTCATAGCAAACAGAAATTGAAAGACTTTGTGGCCACTCGTCCGGCCCTGCAAAAGATACTTAAAGATGTGCTACACTCAGAAACACAGAAACACGGCCATCAATATGAAAGAAGGGAAGGGAAGAACACCTACCAGTAAAAGAGCATGGGAAGCTCAAAGCATATACTAGAAAATATTTCCGGGAAAATGGCAGGGCAAAGTCACTACGTATCAATAGTCACATTGAACATTAATGGTCTGAATTCTTCAGTTAAAAGACACCGTTTAGCTGACTGGCTCACAGAACACAACCCAACTATTTGTTGCCTACAAGAAACACATCTCTCTAACAAAGAGGCATGCAGACTGAAAGTGAAAGGTTGGAAAAAGATATTCCATGCCAACAGAAACCAAAAAAAAGCAGGTGTAGCCATATTAATATCAGACAAAATAAACTTTAATACAAAAACTGTTAAGAGAGACAAAGAGGGACACTATATAATGATTAAGGGTTCAATTCAACAGGAAGATGTAACTATTATAAATGTATATGCACCTAATTACAGGGCACCGGTCTATTTAAAAGATATGTTAAGGGACTTAAAGGGAGATTTAGATTCCAATACAATAGTACTGGGGGACTTCAATACTCCACTCTCAGAAATAGACAGATCATCCGGACAGAAGATCAACAAGGAAACAGCAGATTTAAATGACACTATAGCCCAAATGGATCTAACAGATATATACAGAACTTTCAACCCTACATCTACAGACTTCACATTCTTCTCAGCAGCGCATGGAACCTTCTCTAGGATTGACCACATACTAGGCCATAAAGCAAGTCTCAGCAAATTTAAAAGAATTAGAATCATACCATGCAGCTTCTCAGACCACAGCGGGATGAAGCTGGAAATTAGCAACTCAGGAAACCCCAGAAAGTATGCAAACACATGGAGACTGAACAACATGCTCCTGAATGAACACTGGGTCATTCAAGAAATCAAAAGAGAAATCAAAAACTTTCTGGAAGTAAATGAAGACAACAACACAACATATCAAAACTTATGGGATACAGCAAAAGCAGTATTGAGAGGCAAATTTATAGCAATAGGTGCCTATACCAAGAAATTGGAAAGGTACCAAATAAATGAGCTTTCAGCGCACCTCAAGGACCTAGAAAAACTGCAGCAAACCAAACCCAAATCTAGTAGGAGAAGAGAAATAATTAAAACCAGAGAAGAAATTAATAGGATTGAATCCAAAAAAACATTACAAAAAATCAGCCAAGCGAGAAGCTGGTTTTTTGAAAAAATAAACAAAATTGACACCCCATTGGCCCAACTAACTAAAAAAAGAAGAGAAAAGACCCAAATCAATAAAATCAGAGATGAAAAAGGAAACGTAACAACAGACACCACAGAAATAAAAAGAATCATCAGAAATTACTACAAGGACCTGTACGCCAGCAAACAGGAAAACCTATCAGAAATGGATAGATTCCTGGACACATGCAACCTACCTAAATTGAACCATGAAGACATCGAAAACCTAAATAGACCCATAACTGAAACAGAAATTGAAACAGTAATAAAGGCCCTCCCAACAAAGAAAAGCCCAGGACCAGATGGATTCACTGCTGAATTCTACCAGACATTTAAAGAAGAACTAATCCCATTTATTCTCAAGCTATTCAGAACAATCGAAAAAGAGGGAATCCTCCCAAATTCTTTCTATGAAGCCAGCATCACCTTAATCCCTAAGCCAGAGAAAGATGCAGCACTGAAAGAAAATTACAGACCAATATCCCTGATGAACATAGACGCAAAAATCCTCAATAAAATTCTGGCCAATAGAATACAACAACACATCAGGAAAATCATCCACCCAGACCAAGTGGGATTCATCCCTGGTATGCAGGGATGGTTCAACATTCGCAAATCAATCAATGTGATTCACCACATTAACAGACTGCAGAAGAAAAACCATATGATTATCTCAATTGATGCAGAGAAAGCATTTGATAAAATTCAACACCCTTTCATGATGAAAACTCTAAGCAAATTGGGTATAGAAGGAACATTCCTCAATATAATCAAAGCAATTTATAAAAAACCCACAGCCAGCATCCTATTGAATGGGGAAAAGTTGGAAGCATTTCCACTGAAATCTGGCACCAGGCAGGGATGCCCACTCTCACCACTGCTATTTAACATAGTTCTGGAAGTTTTAGCCAGAGCCATCAGACAAGAAAAAGAAATCAAAGGAATACAAATCAAGAAGGAAGAAGTCAAACTATCCCTCTTTGCAGACGATATGATTCTGTACTTAGAGGATCCAAAGAACTCTACTAAGAGACTATTGGAACTCATAGAGGAGTTTGGCAAAGTGGCAGGATATAAAATCAATGCACAAAAATCAACAGCCTTTGTATACACAAGCAATGCCATGACTGAGAAAGAGCTGCTAAGGTCAATCCCATTCACAATAGCTACAAAAACAATCAAATACCTTGGAATAAACTTAACCAAGGACGTTAAAGATCTCTACGATGAAAATTACAAAACCTTAAAGAAAGAAATAGAAGAGGATACCAAAAAATGGAAAAATCTTCCATGCTCATGGATTGGAAGAATCAACATCATCAAAATGTCCATTCTCCCAAAAGCAATTTATAGATTCAATGCAATCCCAATCAAGATACCAAAGACATTCTTCGCAGATCTAGAAAAAATGATGCTGAAATTCATATGGAGGCACAAGAGACCTCGAATAGCTAAAGCAATCTTGTACAACGAAATCTGTTCTCTTTATATTAAAAATAAATAAATAATGAATAAGTAGTGAGATAAAAAAAACTAGTTTTTAATTGTAACTGACCAAATTGTGTCCAGAAATGTTTTAAAATAACTGTACACAATAAACACAATAAAATTTTCAAAAAAATTTTAAAAACTCTCCTACTTAGAGTTATTGTCACATTCCTAATACTGAAGGCTTCTTATTCTCATTTTTGATTCCATATCTAATATTTCCTAAAATTAAGTAAGAACATGGAGTAAAATAGAGGAAAAATATCCCGTCATATGTGATAATTTCAAATGCTTAATAATCAACTTAAAAAAAAATAGCTATGCCCAAGACATTTTTCCAGGAGTTATTCACATTCAAAACAAGTGAGACGTAATTTCTATCACCAAAGAAGGAATAAAGTTATAAATGACATTGGTATATATTTTTAGAGATTTATTTATTTGAAAGGAAGAGTGATTGAGAGTGAGGAGAGACAGAAACAGAGAGATCTTCCATCAGCTGGTAAACTCCCCAGATGGCTGTAATGGTCTAGGCCGGGACTGACTGAAGCCAGGAGCTGGGAAATTCATCTTGGTCTCCCATGTAAATGACAAGGCCACAGGTACCAGTGTCATTATCCACTGCTTTCTCCAACATTTCAGCCGAGCTGCAAGAACTTGAACCTGCAGTCAGACATGGTATGCTGGCATCACAGGTGGCAACCGAACCAGCTGCGTAGTAATGCCCTTCCCATATTGGTATATAACTTAAGGTTGGCTAGTATGGCAGGTGAAGGAAGGAGAATTATAACTATGAAGATTGGAAGCCTTTGTGTATGAAATGACTTTTGTGGTAGCTTTTAAAGGAAAGAAACAGGTAATAGGTCACTTGGAGATAGATTATTCGTATACCAATTGGGAACAGAAAAATTGAGTGATGGTGAGAAGTAATGAAACTGTAGATCAGGCAGTTCTATGCAGTCAAGTAATTCTATGTGGCTGAGTGGAATGCTTATATGTAAGTTTGTGTAACAAGTGATTCCAATATGTATATTATACAACTAGGGAAGGGCATTTTCACTAGTTCAAAGTCAACATTTCTTATTCAGCTTTTAATATTTTGACTTGGCATTTTAGATCTTTCCTAAAATTAATATACCACCCCATGAATTGGGTAGTTGGATTCTTATAGTTTTTTTTTTGTTTGTTTGTTTGTTTTTTTTTTTTTTTTTAGCAAAGTACAGTTTTCACAAGTATTCCACAAATGTGGATTATGAATTTGCAAACTCTGAGCTTAGGCTGTAAGCTGTTCATCCCTGAATATTAATTTCCCTTATGAATAAATGTAAAATTGTAATTTATATCTTTTATATTGTATTACAAAACACTGATGAAATATGGAATTCTCCAGATTGCCAAGAGGGAGGGAAGGAGGGAGGGAGGGGGAGAGAGAGAGGAAGGGAGAGAGAGAGAGAGTGAGAGAGAGAGAGAGAAATGATGTACTGGAGAAAAAGGAGAAGAAAGACAAATCAAAAATGCTGGTTGTTCTTGATTGTTCTATATGGTTACAGATATATAGTATCAGGGTTTCATCTTTTGGAGACTCATTATGGTTATGTTATAAGTGCGAAATTATTATAATGAATATAGCATTTAATAAGTACTCTTAGAAAATGACATTGGAAGCTCATTTTTCAAATTTGGCGTATACTAATTACATGTTCATGAGTTCTAAGAAAAATCTTTGTATTGGAAAAGATCCAAAATCCAGTCCCTTTGAGTCTTGTGTTTCTTATCTGTACATAGAAGTAAGGGTGTTTACTATGTGTTCCGTAGAAACAACCATGCTACAAAGTAGCACTTTCCTGGCACAACATAATACCATGTAAAGGGTTACAGATTTAAAAATATAAATTCTTAATGTGTGGTGTTTCACTGATTTGTCTAACAAGTGCTAGGGAGACTCAAACATTGAATATGTCTCTAGATTAACCTTTAATCTAACATCAGAATCAACTTGTCCCTGAACAAGACTCACTGGCCTAGTTTTGCTAACATAATTTTCTTGACCCTACAGAAAGAGCTTGCCTTACTCAGAAACTCAATAATGAATGTATCGTTTTATGCAGACCCCATACTTCCTAAGCATTGGTCATACATATTTATTTGAAAGTCAGCAAAAAAGGCAGAATGTTTCATAGATCCCAGTCTTTGTTTACTGTGTTCCTTTAGGAACCATTTCTACCTCGTCTCCATCTCACAAAATCTTCCCAGCCTTAGAATAAAAGCTAATTCTTCCTTTGAAAATTCTTTCTGTACCTCCAGATTTGAATCACTCACATCTCAGATGAGTCAAAAATCACATAACGGCAGTGTATCACAATGCCATATAAAATACAATTTGTTTTAACAATCAGAGAAGCATTAATTCAAAAGTTTATAGGCACAAGTGCCTAATACAGTTGATCTAAACCAAGGGCAATGCCCCCTCAAGGACAGTTGACAATGTCTGAAGAAATTTTGATTCTCACCAAATGGAGAGTGCTACTGGCATGGAGAGGGTGAAGGCCAGTGAGACTGCTAAACATTCTGCAATTCATAATAACACCTCCCACAAGAAAACATACCTTGTCAAAATGTCAAAGCTGAGAAACTCTGCTCTGGAGAAGGAAGCTAATATCTAATATTCCCCTCCATAGTGTCAAGGGACTGAGCCTGGAATTGTGCCGGTGCCACAGAGGTGTTTTCTTGTTATTGTGTTCAGTGCAGGCAGTCAAAGGGGTGTGGGAGCCTGTATTTTGACAGTGAGGGTGGAACAGCCTCAGCATGGAAATGGCTATGCTGGAAAACCTCATGGTGGCTTTCTCTGTTTTCTAGGTCACTGAAGCAAGGAAATTCCTGGGGACTTGGGCGTGTTATGGGAAAGGGATATTCTAAGACCACAGCAAGCTAGGGTTCTGAGCCTAAAAGTTTAATTTCCTAAAAAATATATAATTTCATTTTGGTAACAAACTAATAAAGCAGAACACATTGATTATAACAGGAGCCACTTGTGAGTAGCCATCATACACCATCACATGGTATTGATTCATGTACTCTGTGAGGTAGGCATAATTATCTGCATTTCACCATACTCTACTCTAATTACATTTAATTGCTTTTCTTTACTTGTTTTTCTATGGGTGGGAAGGTAGATGTTTATAAGCAATTTTTACTTATGTTTAAATCTTGTGCTTTATTAAGTATTTTATGACAATAATAATAATAAAAGTTATAGTGCTGATTATAATAATAACTAAACACATTCTATTTTCTATCTACCTTGAATTTTCTTTGAAGTGTTGTATCTTATCTGGTCTAGCTCATTTCTATGCACACTATTTAGTTTTCTCAACACACTGTGGTAGAGTTATTTTCAGATTAGAATAACGCACACACACACACACACACACATACACTCACTCACACACAGAAATTAAGGAAGACGTCCCAAATCCTGCAGTTTCTTCATGACAGGACTTAGTCAACAGTGTGAGCCCAGAGCTGCTGATCTGAATCACTTTACAGCAGAGAAGGTACTCTATGAGTGTTCGTCAATATTGAATAAATAAAGAATATCATTTGATGCTTGGAGACCTTTCAAGAAAAGATGTTTCGAGCATGTGGTAATGCAGATGGATGAGTGGCCGGTTGCCCAGAAATCCCTTTCCTCTCAGCTTAACCCTTTAACCTGTGTCCAGAGTTCATGTGGAGATAAGCAGCCAACTTGTAAATAAACAAAAATAGCTCCATTTCTCATAGACAATCACAAATAAAGACACTTTGAGATATTAAACCAGAATAATACTACAATTAGTTTATAGTGAGAAATACAATTGTGAAGAGATCCCAGTGCACAATCTGTTCCTGGAGATGTCAAATAGAAATCATCAAACTTCTTTCAAGATTTCTCGTTGAGCATAAAATTAAATTAGGAGAGTTAAAAATAGAAATTCAATATTTAATGGTGTCATGATAAATTAGCCTCAGAGGTAGATCAACACAATAGGTGATGATCAAATCTCTTGGCAGGAGATTTACTGTTACATAAAGTAGTTTTTAAGTAATTCTATTCTAATGAATTGTGCTTTAAAGTTGAAATTTCTGAACTACAGCCTCTCTAATTCTACTTATTTTCAGTTTGTTATAACTTTTTCTGGGGAAAGATTTGGCTCAATAATAAGACTTTGCTGTTGCTGTATTAGTGATAGATGCTTATGTTTGATATTTACAGTTTTGGAATTTTCATTTATTTCATTTGTTATTTCTTTCATAATCAGTAATTTAAATGATGTTATTATAATATCTGATAATAGATCATGGATAGCATCTTTATAGAACGGGACAAGCAGAGTACTGGAATACTTTTAATTAAAATTATTTTATTTATTTGAAAGGCAGAGTTACAGAGAAAAAGAGGGTGAGATACAAGCATTCATTGGTTCACTCTCAAAAAGTCCACAATGGCCAGTGAAGGGTAAGTGAAGCCAGAAGCATGGAGTTTCATCCAGGTGTCTTATGTGGGTGCAGGGGCTCAAGCACTTGGGCCATCTTCCACTGCTTCCCCAGGTTCACTAGCAGGGATTTGGATCAGAAATGGAGCAACCAGAACTTGAACTGGTTGCCATATGGGTGCCAATGCCACAGGTGGTGGCTTAACCCATTAGGCCAAGTTCCGGGCCCCAAGGGATATATTATTATGACAAATTATTATTTAAATTTATTGTATCAATGTATATAAATGAATAATAGGTGGTATTTTATTTAATTAATTTCCACAGTGACTTCCTATTTGCTGACAGCAATTCCATTTCAAATTTCAAATATATGGCTATTTATATGTCTAGATAATTTAATGTGTCACTTGTATCATAATTATGCTTTGTTTATGGGTATGATGATGAGGACTATTATTTCAGATGATGATTATAATTATTTTATAGCTTCATATTAATTTATCCTTTACCTTGAGTCTGTAACTCAAATAAGTCACACAAATGAGGAAAATATGCCAATCCAAATCTGATAAGCTTCTCAAACTCAGTGTGTGGTGGAATGAGAAGGCCATGGCAAGATAGCCACTGGAAAGTGAGCGTCAGTTACTCAGGAATGACTTTGAAACCCACCTGGCAAAGGAGCCTGCCTGGCAACAGGCTGTGATTGGATGGCTTCAGTACTGCCTGGCAACAGGATGTGATGGGTTACGGCATAAACCACCCCTTGATCGGATTGGCTGCCTTGGCTATTTAAGCTGTTGTACCAACTGAAATAAACGAGTCTGCTGGCTGCTTGCCTCTGGCCTGCTTTCACCCAACTCCCGGGGTCTGTGTGGTGACTCTGTGCCTCTTGCCCCCACCACACTCCTCCTCTCAGAATGAATCCACCTCAACATCAGTGAACTGAAAGCAGGAGGCTCAGAATAGGATTTAGGATTCTGGGCTTTAAAGCCTACATGGTTTCCACACTGTTAATTTCCTTTCATTCTTATCTATCTATCTATCTATCTACTTATCCACACATAGATATACATATATATATAAAATGCTGCTGGGTAGTACATCACATTGTCCTTTAAAATATTTCAGCTAGGTTTTTGTTTCCTTAGTTTCCTATATATTATTAATGTTATAGAATTGAGACAATTTTTTGTTTTTTTAGTTTGCAAGTCTAAATAGATCAAATACTTCAATGACACCTAAATATCATCAAGAAAATTGAGATCACATTATAAACTAAAAACACAATTTTCAAATGGTTTACTTATATAATCAAATATAAAAATTTATATATATATATATAAAAACATATAAATGCATCACACACAAGCACATAAAGATGTGTGTTTTAAAATACAAGATTTTCTTTGTAAATGTCCTAATGGGAAATGAAGTTAAAGTGATGATATTTTTCTTATGTAACAATGCTCTCCAGATCTTTTTGTGTTGAATAAATATTGATTTATGTTCTGCTAGGGGTTAAACAATGAGTGTGAGTGTGTTCAGATTCTAACTACATGGCAAACTGAGCTGGTTTAATTCATTCCTTCTTGCAATAATAAACTTCTGGATATAATACAACAAAGAAAGACTTTATTTAGTAGATGAACGGACTCATAAAATGAAAAGCATATCCCAGAAATAATCTGATACTAAATATCATATCCATTGCCATAGCTGAGATAGTTCCCAGGCAGTCCACAAGTCTGGGAACTGGTTGGAATCTAGAGGCCTGAAAAAGAGGTTTAGTGTCCACTTGCAGATGGAGAGTGAGAATTCAGACCTAGTTGAGGTTGAGAAGAAAGCAAGAAAGAAACCTAAGTTTGTCCATGCAAAACCAGCAATAGCTTGTCTAGAAAATAATGTAACTAGTGACATGGAATACTTATATTTTGGAGGATAAAAAGCAAAAATTGCTAAATGTTTTACTGTAAGTGATGATAAGTTGAACAACTACAGCTTGAAACTTGGGTGCTTTGATATGTATGTAACCTGTGGGGACACATTAATCAACGATCCTTGGTTTAAGAGTGCCAAGGAAATCTGCCAGGAAAGATTGTAATGCTATCTGCAAATGACCATTCCACTTGATTCTCAGTCATCAGATTCTACAAATTATGATCATCGCTAGGACCAGTTGTCCCTGTGGCAAATATGCCCACCTCTTAACATAAGTGTGCACTGGGAAAGAAAATAATGAGGACCACAGAGTGACAATATTCAGTGTCTTGGCCACCTATTCTGTAAGCACAATGTTGTCTTCTGACACCTCATAATTGGATATATAACTTGGTTTTATGATGAATCACTTCTAAGGCTCATTGATCTAATGGCTTGGAATGCCTGAGAGATGTCAGCCCCCTGTATGTGGCTCTGACATTGTAGTGATATAATATCCCTTGGACCACCTCTCTACCTGTATCAGGACCCAGCAGCAAAATGACAAGTATTGTTGTAATCGCATATAATTGCAGGTGGTAGGCATTCCAGTATCCTAGAGACCCATGTTGTTATTCTCACTGGGGATTGCTCTACACAAAATAAAAGGATTACACTATCACTGGAGATGATTTGAAGACTCCAGAGTTTAGTGGATTTGTGGAAATATGCTAATAATCCTCTTGAACTACAGTATGGACCTGCTCTCAGCTGAGATAAAAATATTGACTGTCATGTCATTTGATAAAAAGTGCAAAGCAATTTTACAAGTGTGGTGTATCCTCATTCTTGAAACTAAAGATGCCTACTAGTGACTAGTGATGTGCTTCCTTCTTAGCAGCGGGAGACATGAGAACAGTGTATGTCTTTACTTTAGAGCAGAAAGCTTGACAATCCCTACATCATCCCTGCATTAAGTCCTCGAAATTTCAATGTTTACCTCACACCTCTAAGGTGCAAATACATTACAAGTTCACTATGCATGCACCGATTCTTACCTTTCTGTTCTGATTACTGGGGTATTTTTGATATTGTGAGCTATAGTGAATTTCTCTAAAAATTTTAAGATGGCTAGGTTCCCTCAGGCTGCCTTATGAATGACTAAATGAGATTTAATAAAGCTAGAGGGCAAATATGTGAGTAAAAACTGATTTAGCCTTTCTTAATGGTGGAGCTGAAAAAGAACACCTCTATCTAGTTAATCTCCACATGCATGTTTCTGTGACCTTGTTAATCACTCCAATAACGTAGAGTGTGGTTAGTAGGTATATTTGCAGAGATTATAGTAAATACTGATTTACTGATTTCTACAAGCAGGAGATACATTGTTTTGTAGATGGAGAATTAGCTGATGATATAATAAGGATCACCATCCCTGAAGTTTTAGCTTATAATACCATTATAATTCCTGCCTTAGGATGATATGAGGGGATCTTCAAAATATTTATGGAAAATGTGTTTGATATAAAATACCCATGGATTTCAAAAGTTTTGTGCAAAAATAAATTTTACTCTTTTAAGAATGGATTTCTTTATTTGTTTGTAAGTCAGAGTTAGAGAGAGAGAAGGAGATGGGGGAAGGGGAGATCTTCCATCTGCTGATTCATTTCTCAAATGGCAACAATGGCCAGAGCTGGCCAAACCAAAGTTAGGAGACAAGAATTTCATCCAGGTCTTCTATGAAGGCGGCAGGGGCCCAAACACATGGACCATCTTCTTTTACTTTTTTTTTTTTTTTGACAGGCAGAGTGGACAGTGAGAGAGAAAGATAGAGAGAAAGGTCTTCCTTTTTGCCGTTGGTTCACCCTCCAATGGCCTCCACGGCCGGTACGCTGCGGCAGGTGCACCGCGCTGATCCGATGGTAGAAGCCAGGTGCTTCTCCTGGTCTCCCATGGGGTGCAAGGCCCTAGGACTTGGGCCATCCTCCAATGTACTCCTGGGCCATAGCAGAGAGCTGGACTGGAAGAGGGACAACCGGGACAGAATCCGGCGCCCCAACAGGGACTAAAACCCGGTGTGCTGGCGGAGGATTAGCCTAGTGAGCCACTGCGCTGGCCTCTTTTACTTTTTACTTTTTTTTGGAAGTGGAGCAGCTGGGATAGGTGCTGTGGGCCATAACGGCCATTTGGGGAGTGAACCAATGGAAGGAAGACCTTTCTCTCTGTCTCTTTCTCACTGTCTAACTCTGCCTGTCCAAAAAAAAAAAAAAATACATTAAGATTCAAATCATCACTTATTCTGTTGTACTTTGACAGTAAAAGGGGTGTCATGAGGATACTTTGATTCCATAGATACCAATGTCAACAAAATGTCTGTTTCCCAATAGTTTTGTAAAAGTCTATGCATTCCTTTTTTATAATTTTTAAAATGTAAGTGAATTGCCTTTATGTAAGAGGGTTGGATGAATTTTAACTGTATACACTAATTCTTTCTTTCTTCCTGTAAACTTGATGTTTCTATCAGTTAATGCTTTCCAGGTTTAAAAAGTGGCTCAAATCCAGAATCTGAGAAAGGGTAATTACTTTTTATTAGAACAGCTGCACTCATATTACAGGTAATCCATAACATTATTTTGAATAGATAGATTGGGTAATAACTTTGTTATCTGTCCCTATGACATTTTTATTTCAGTAACCATCTTCATATATGTTTGCACATCTGTCCCCACTGGGTGCCTATTTGACCTGTTCTTATTGATTATGCACCTACACCTGGCCCCTAATATGCTGGGATATTACCACCCCCTTTTATTGTTGGTGAATTATTTGCTACTGAATTTTCTGATTTTCAGAGTTGATGTAATCTATTTTGTCACTTGTCTGAGCCTTTGAATTAATTCTTTTACCATATTGTATGGCTGCTTTTGCATTTTTACTTGATTTTTAACAGGCCATTACTTTTCTAAGAAACCAGTTTAGTCTTGTATTAGCAGACCATGATTCTGCATTGCATTAGTCTGTTTTAGCTTAGTATGGCAAAATACCTGAAGTTGGGTAATTTTGTAAAGAAAATAGGTTTATTTAACTCACAGTCCTATTCTTAAAGATTTATTTATGTATTTGAGAGGTAGAGTGAGAGTGACAGAGGGCTAAACAGAGAGAGAGAGAAGATATTCCATCCTCTGGTTACCCTCAAAGGCTGCAACAGCCATATCTGAGCCAGGAAGAAGTCAGAAGCCAGGAACCCCATTCTGTTCTCCCACATTGATGACAGGGGCCCAAGCACTTGGGCCATCTTCCACTGCCTTCCCAGGGACATTAGCAGGAAGCTGGATCAGAAATGGAGCAGCTGAGACTTGATCCAACATTTCAGTTGCAATGTCAATGGCACAAGCAGCAGCCAGAGCCTCTGTGACAGGACTTAGGCCCTGGACAAAGTTCTGTATGTTCCACAGCCTGCAACTGATAGCCTTCTGGCTGGTGGCATTCCCAGCTGGCAGGATGTTTCATGTGGCAGGACATGGGGAGTGCACATGTGTGTCTTTGTGTGTCTCTTCTGGCCACTCTTCCTTTTTATAAGGTCATGCATATTCAATTGTAATTCCTGCATTCTGATAAATTTAACTAATCCATATAAATTCCTAAGATTCCAACACCTATTTAACATAGTTGATTGAGTTTCCACCCTCTTAATAACCACATGGGGATTAAATTTCAACACATGAATCCTTAGGGGAACAATCATACCATTTTTTAAAGAAACAGGGCAGTACAAATCTTCGCCATAGAGAAACAGGATGCTAGAGCTGACACAGACTGTCTAGGAATTCTGGGTTTTCAAGTGCTTTAGCATACAAACCAGGAACCCCTACCATCAATCTCAGACTCCACTTCCTTTTTAAACTACTTCCTAGTCTTCACAAATGACAGACTTAAGAATCTGGAATCCAAAATTCCATGGAACTCAACTAAGTCCAGTTCCTGATTTCTCTGAAGTCAATCTTCAGAGCCCAAAGTCACTTTGTGCAATACTGTAGAGCTCTCAAAATTTTCACTCTGCTTTTTTTTTTTTTTTTGAGTAATTATCCTTACTTCTCAGTTTCCATCTTCATTGTATTTATGGCATTAATAGTCATGTTTTTAATGATTTAGGCTTAAATTTAATTGGTTTCTCCCAAGATCATCAATTGCCTGACACATTACATGGAAACAACACTAGTATGTTTTCATTCACTAACACTTTATAACAGTTGACTATTGGAGAAAGTTTTCACAATTGCCTCTAGGGCTGCCCATCCTTCACCTGTCACAGAAACAACAACCATGCGGCATTGAGGTGAGCTGGATTTTATGGAAATGTTGAACCATGTTTTAGTTGAAATAGAAGTTTATATAGCAGTTCAGAGTAAAGAAAAATGAGTGCAAAAGTCCAGGTTATTGTACTTCAAAAAATCAAGTTACTAATGTGTGAGTATCTCCACTGTTATAGTGCAAGGTACCTGGATGATGTTTTCAGTTTTTTGGAAAGTTTCCATAAGGGGAAAGGAAAATATTTTAAATTAAGCTCATAACAACAAAAATTTCATCAAACAAGATATAATAATAATAATAATCAGAGTAAAATGCTCAAAAAACTAGCTCTGGTGATATAAAAATTTAAATATAAAGTAATCTTATTATAGTGCTAGCTTCAAATTATTCAGGAGAGAGAGGAATAAGGTATGAAATAACAAAGGAATAATATATTGTGAAAAAATAATTAAGCACAGACTTTATAAAGAAGCAAGTGGGATAACTAGATATGAAAGATGTACTCAATTGGTAACACAAACAGCTGAAAAACAAATTGGTGACCTAGAAATAAACTTGAACAAATCATCTTCAATTTGTCACAGACAGAAAAAGTTAAAATGTCTATAGTCACTAAAATGTAATCGATTTTCTCTTAGATATCATTTTGAAAAGATAGAATGCCAAAGGCAAATAGTAAATGTTAACAGATATCAAACATAAAAGATGTATGACAGTGGAAATCATCAGACTGAAAACTAATCCCTCATCATCAGTAGTACAGGTTGTTGAAAAAGGATGTGACTCATGGACCAGCTGAGGTTATATTGGATACTGACATCATATATTATTATCATGGTGTGAAGGAAAAATTAAAAATACATTTAGAGACAAACAGAAAATAGTTTATTACTTACAAAGTACAGCACCAAAACTTACTTAAGACTAAATTACAGGGCTGCTGCAGCTCAATAGACTAATCCTCTGCCTGTGGCACCGGCACACCAGGTTCTAGTCCCGGTCGGGGTGCCGGATTCTATCCCGGTTGCGCCTCTTCCAGTCTAGCTCTCTGCTGTGCCCCAGGAGTACAGTGGAGGATGGCCCAAGTGCTTGGGCCCTGCACCCACATGGGAGACCAGGAGAAGCACCTGGCTTCTGGCTTCAGATCAGCGCGGTATGCTGGTTGTAGTGGCCATTGAGGGGTAAACCAACAGAAAAGGAAGACCTTTCTCTCTGTCTTTCTCTTTCACTGACCACTCTACCTGTCAAAAAAAAAAAAAAAAAGAATAAATTACAGAAAAGCAAAATTGAAGCCAGAAATAAAAATAGGTATGCAATTAACACTGTTGAGCAAAAAGTTGCTAAATATGGTTGATTACAAGTAATTATTAACTGGCTATGTATTAATGCTTGATCAGCTCTTGTCCTGACGGTTGATGTACAATGTAATACTTTATCCATTTTAGTATTTTTTTTTTTTGTTCTAGTACCATTGGTTGAACTCTGTAATTAACACACAATTATTCTTAGGTGTTTAAATTTAACTGAAAAGTGATCCCTGTTAGGAATTTGGAAAACATTATGCTGAGTAAAATAAGACAATCCCAAAGGGATAAATACCATATGCACTCCCTGATCGGTGACAACTAACTGAGCACCAAAAAGGAAACCTGTTAAAGTGAAATGAACACTATGAAAACTATGACTTGATCAGCCCTCGCCCTGACTGTTAATGAACAACTTAATGTTATCCCTCTTAGTATTTTTTTTGTTTGTTCTACTTAATACTTTTGGTTGAATATTGTAATCAATACACAATTCTTCTTAAGTGCTGAAACTTAACTGAAAAGTGATCACTGTTAAATATAAGAGTGGGAATAAGAGAGGGAAGAGATGTGCAATTCAGGACATGTTCAAGCTGACTTACCTCAAACGGTAGAGTTAGAAACATTCCAGGGGACTCCAATTCAATCCCATCAAGGTGGCATGCACCAATGCCATCAAACTAGTCCAAGTGATCAATTTCAGTTCACAATTGATCATAATGATAGGACTAAGAACCAAAGGGATCACATAAACAAGAATAGTGTCTGCAAATACTAGCTGATAGAATAAAAAAGGGAGAGAATGATCCAACATGGGAAGTGAGATACACAGCAGGCTCATAGAATGGCAGATGTCCTAAACAGCACTCTGGCCTCAGAATCAGCCCTTAAGGCATGCAGATCCAGCTGAAATGCCCATGAGAGTATTTCAGGCATGGAAAGCCAAGACACTCTGGGGAAAAAAAAAAAAAAAAAAAAACTAAATGAAAGATCTCCGTGAGTGAGATCCCAGTGGAAAGAACAAGTCATCAAAGAAGGAGGTACCTTTCTCTGAAGGGAGGAGAGCACTTCAACTTTAACTACGACCTTGTCTAAATATGATCAGAGTCAGTGAACTCAGGGGGCTTCCATAGCCTTGGCAACTCATGACAAGAGCCTAGGTGATTACTGATGCCATAAACAAGAGTGTCAATTTGTTAAGTCAACAACAGGAGTCACTGTGCACTTACTCCTCATGTAGGATCTCTGTCCTTAATGTGCTGTACATTGAGATTTAATGCTATAACTAGTACTGAAACAGTATTTTACACTTTATGTTTCTGTGTGGGAGCAAACTGTTGAAATCTTTACTTACTGTATGCTAAACTGATGTTCTGTATATAAAGAGAATTGAAAATGAATCTTGATGTGAATGAAAGGGGAGAGGGAGTTGGAAAGGGGAGGGTTTCGGATGGGAGGGATGTTATGGGGGGAAACCATTGTAATCCATAAGCTGTACTTTGGAAATTTATATTCATTAAATAAAAGTTAAAAAAATAGTAAAGCAAATAACAAATGATAATACCATATATATCACTACTTGGCCTTTTGGCTAAGAGCAAGTGTAATACCATACAGAAATTCTAAGTTATTTTTTATGGAAGGGTATTATATATTAATTTTCTAATTTCTTCTGGATCAAATATGCCTGTTTCAAAAGTTAAGAAGAATCACATAAAGAAAGAAAGACAATGTGAATGTAAAAATGTGGAGAAGCAAAAAGACAAAGAAACATCTAGAATAATAATACCCCAGAAGAAAGAAATGCAAAACAGAAACAAAGAAAAATACTGCTCAGAGTAAAAAAAAAAGGAAGAAAGACTCAAGTAGTACAGTCTTGATTTAGTTCAAAATAATTAGGAAGATAGCAATAATAGTGATAGTAAAAATGGTTAACTTTATTATTCAAAACCCACAAACTTAAGATTAGATATTTTAAATTAAGACAAACAAAATTATCCAAAAGTACATCTACAATAGAATTCAGAAAGATTGAGAGCACAAAAATCAGACTAATTGACAGGAGAAAAGTCATTTAGCTTTTGTCAACACATTGTTAAGAAAAAGAATACCATTCTTTCATGATAAAAAAAAGCAAATGATTAGATAGATGTAACACTGAAATTCACATATGTACTGTATGTGAATGTATATATGTGAACATGCAATATATGCATATCTGAGTATTCCAATTGGGAATAAAAGAATAAAGCTAACCAAAAGGCATTAGTTTAAATCGATAATAAAGGCCACCACCGTGGCTCACTTGGATAATTCTCCGCCTGCAACACCGGCACCCTGCGTTTTAGTCCCAGTTGGGACGCCAGATTCTGTCCCAGTTGCTCGTCTTCCAGTCCAGCTCTCTGCTGTGGCCAGGGAGGCAGTGGAGGATGGCCCAAGTGCGTGGGTCCCTGTACCTGCATGGGAGACTGGGAGGAAGTATCTAGATCCTGGTTTTGGATCGGCACAGCACCAGCTGTAGCAGCCATTTGGGGAGTGAATCAGCGGAAGGAAGACCTTTCTCTCTGTCTCTCTCTCACTGTCTATAACTCTCTCTCTGTCTCTCTCTCATTGTCTAACTCTGCCTGGCAAAATATAAAAATAAATAAATAAATAAATAAATAAATCTATAAAAAAAGGTCAAATGTGAGGTCAGCAACAGAAATCATTGTCAGAAGAAAATCAATGGTCAAGGTTCAATTTGTTCCTAAAATCATTCATTCAACCAATGATCAGAAAGTATGGGGACATGATTTCATCAGCCTGAGGCCAGGGTAAAAGTGAAACAAAAAGATAAGGAATGCCATCTAGCAACCATTGGTTAGACAGTATGTGTTTAGGAAAAGAAGTGAAAAAACAAACACCTCTTTTGCCAAACTCACATAGAATACTAAAATCTTTTTTTTTTTAACTTTTATTTAATGAATATAAATTTCCAAAGTACAGCTTATGGATTACAATGGCTTCCCCCCCTCCCCATAACGTCCCTCCCACCCGCAACCCTCCCCTTTCCCACTCCCTCTCCCCTTCCATTCACATCAAGATTCATTTTCGATTCTCTTTATATACAGAAGATCAGTTTAGCATACATTAAGTAAAGATTTCAACAGTTTGCTCCCACACAGAAACATAAAGTGAAAAATACTGTTTGAGTACTAGTTATAGCATTAAATCTCAATGTACAGCACACTAAGGACAGAGATCCTACATGAGGAGTAAGTGCACAGAGAATACTAAAATCTTACGAAGATCACAGAAGGAAAGTGCTAATACTTCAATATTTTTCCCATTAAAATGATTTTTGGTTTTTGCTCAGAATTAAAATAAGTAGATAAGATCATTTCAGTTTCTAAAAGTATATCTAACTTAAATTTGTTCTTGTGATTTTTAAGAAATAAACTTTTTTAAAATCGCTTGATCAAACAAGTAATATTCAAAATTTTATAGTTTATCTTTTCAGCTGTATGTAATTTTTCTCCGTTTTATCTTTAGAATGCAATAGCAGAATACTGCTGACTTGCAGCATTTTTAATGTTTTTAAAATATTTTCATGTAAGTAGGTATGTGTGTGCTCATGTATTTCTACATGCATTTATAGCTTTATTGAAATCTAGTAACCTTACAATATGGAATTTAAGTGATAAAATTTCTAATAAACTGAAATTTATAATTTACTCTTGATAGAATGAATTGATGTCATCTAAAACCCGTTTACATGATCTGAGTTTAATACAATTTATTTTTAAAAGTTATTCAATGTCTTTTTTTTCTTTTTTTTTCCTCTAAGGAATCCAAGTTTTAAAAACAACTTAAGTTTAATTATGTCACAGCATATAAGATTGATGCATGGAAACCAATTATGTGTATATACACAAGCAGTAAGCATCATAGTAATAAAATTAAGTAAGCAATTCCATTTAAAATACCATTAAAATACTTTGGGACAATCTTTACAAAAGTGAAAAACTTATTCTCTTAAAATAAGCACTTGGAAAGAGATCCTATGTTCATGAGTCACAAGGCTTAATATGGTTACAATGGCAATACTCTGGCAGTTGACCGAAATTAAATGTGATGCTTATTAAAATTCACAAATTCTACCTGTATTTCTGGCAGAAATGGGCAAGCTTATCCATATATATATATATATATATATATATGGAAAAACAAGAGGCCCAAAACAACCAAAATAAACTTGCAAAAGAATACAAACATCAAATGACTCACACAATCCAGTTATAGAACTTTGTACAGAGCTTTAATTTTATTGATTTGAGTCTTCTCTCTCCTTTTTTCATGAGTTGAGCCATTGGTGTGTCACTTTTGTTTATTTTTTCAAAATAAACAGCTTGTTTTGCTCCTCGTTTATATTTTTTTAGGTTTCAATTTTTTTGATTCTTTTTCTAATTTTAATATTTCTTTTCTCCTACTAGTTTTGGGTTTGATTTACTGTTGTTTATCTACATTCTTGAGAAGCATTGATAACTCCTTTATGTAGTGTCTTTAGAATTTCTTGATGTAGGCACTAATTGCTGTGAACTTTCTTCTTAACACTGCTTTTACTATAGTCCATAAGGTTTGATATATTGTATTGTCGCTTCATTTGATTCCAGAAATTTTTTGATTTCTCTTTGATTTCTTCTGTTTTTCTTTATTTTATTTTTTTAGTATTTTTTTTTATTTAGTAAGTATAAATTCCCAAAGAACAATTTATGGATTACGATGGCTCCCCCCCATAATTTCCTCCCACTTGCATCCCTCCCATCTCCTGCATCCTCTCCCATTCCAGTTACATCAAGATTCATTTTCTATTCTCTTTATATACAGAAGATTGATTTAGTATATATTAAGTAAAGATTTTATCAGTTTGCACCCACACAGAAACACAAAGTGTAAAATACTGTTTCAGTACTAGTTATAGCATTACTTCACATTGGACAACACATTAAGGACAGATCCCACATGTGGAGTAAGTACACAGTGACTCCTGTTGTTGGCTTAACAATTTGACACTCTTCTTTATGGTGTCAGTAATCTCCCTAGGCTCTAGTCATGAGTTGCCAAGGCTATGGAAGCCTTTTGAGCTTGCCAACTTCAATCTTTTTCTGACAGGGTCATAGTCAAAGTGGAAGTTCTCTCCTCCCTTCAGAGAAAGGTACCTCCTTCTTTGATGACTTGTTCTTTCCACTGGGATCTCACTCACGGAGATCTTTCATTTAGGTCTTCCTTTTTTTTTCAGAGTGTCTTGGCTATCCATGCCTAAAATACTTTCATGGGCTCTTCAGCCATATCCAAATGCCTTAAGGGCTGATTCTGAGGCCAGAGTGCTATTTAGGACATCTGCCATTCTATGAGCCTGCTGTGTATCTTGCTTCCCATGTTGGATCATTCTCTCCTTTTTGATTCTATCAGTTAGTATTTGCAGGCACTAGTCTTGTTTGTGTGATCCCTTTGACTCTTAGACCTATCAGTGTGATCAATTGTGAACTGAAATTGATCACTTGGACTAGTGAGATGGCATTGGCACATGCCCCCTTGATGGGATTGTATTGGAATCCCCTGGCACGATTCTAACTCCACCATTTGGGGCAAGTCGATATAGCATGTCCCAAAATGTTCATCTCCTCCCTCTCTTATCCCCACTCTTATATTTAACAGGGATCACTTTTCAGTTAAAATTTAAACACCTCAAAATAATTGTGTGTTAATTACAGAGTTCAACCAATAACACTAGAACAAAAAAAAAAAAGAAAAATATACTAAAATGGATCAACAGTCAGGACAAGAGCTGATCAAGTCACTGTTTCTCATAGTGTGCATTTCACTTCAACAAGTTTCCACTTTGGTGCTCAGTTGTTTGTTTTGATGTTGTGGAGTTTCTTTGTAGATTCTGGTTATCAACCCTTTATCTGTTATGTAGTTTGCAAATATCTTTCCCATTCTGTTGGTTGTCTCTTAAATCTCCTGACTGTTTCTTTTGCAGTACAGAAACTTCTCAATTTGATGCAATCCCAAATGTTAATTTTGGCTTTGACTGCCTGTGCCTCCAGGGTCTTTTCTAGGAAGTCTTTGCCGGTACCTATATCTTGCAGGATTTCTCCAATGCTCTCTAATAATTTGATGGTGTTGGGTCGTAGATTTAAGTCTTTAATCCATGTTGAGTGAATTTTTGTGTAAGGTGAAAGGTAGGGGTCTTGCTTCATGATTCTGCATGTGGAAATCCAATTATCCCAGCACCATTTATTGAATAGACTGGCCTTACTCCAGGGATTGGTTTTGGATCCTTGATCAAATGTAAGTTGGCTGTAAATGTTTGGGTTGATTTCTGGTGTTTCAATTCTGTTCCATTGCTCTATCCATCTGTTTCTGTACCAGTACCATGCTGTTTTGATTAGAACTGCCCTGTAGCATGTTCTGAAATCTGGTATTGTGATGCCTCCGTCTTTGTTTTTGTTGTACAAGATTGCTTTAACTATTCGAGGTCTACGGTATCTCCATAAGAATTTTAGCATCATTTTTTCCAGATCTGAGAAGAATGTCTTCGGCATTTTGATTGGTATTGCATTGAATCTGTAAATTGCTTTTGGGAGAATGGACATTTTGATGATGTTGATTCTTCCAATCCATAAGCATGGAAGATTTTACCATTTTTTGGTATCCTCTTCTATTTCTTTCTTTAAGGTTTTGTAATTCTCATCGTAGAGATCTTTAACGTCCTTGGTTAAGTTTATTCCAAGATATTTGATTGTTTTTGTAGCCTTTGTGAATGGGATTGATCTTAGAAGTTCTTCCTCAGCCGTGACATTGCCTGTGTATACAAAGGCTGTTGATTTTTGTGCATTGATTTTATATCTTGATACTGTGCCAAACTCTTCTATGAGTTCCAATAGTCTCTTAGTAGAGTTCATTGGGTCCCCTAAGTAAAGAATCATATCATCTGCATAGAGGGATAGTTTGAGTTGTTCCTTCCCAATTTGTAGCCCTTTAATTTCTTTTTCTTGCCTAATAGCTCTGGCTAGAACCTTCAGAACTATATTGAATAGCAGTGGTGAGAGTGGGCATCCCTGTCTAGTACCAGATCTCAGTGGGAATGCTTCCAACTTTTCCCCATTCAATAGGATGCTGGCTGTGGTTTTTTCATAAATTGCTTTGATTGTATTGAGGAATGTTCCTTCCATACCCAGTTTGCTTAGAGCTTTCATCATGAACGGGTGTTGTATTTTATCAAATGCTTTCTCAGCGTCTATTGAGATAATCATATGGTTTTTCTTCTGCAGTCTGTTAATGTGGTGTATCACGTTTATTGATTTGCGAACACTGAACCATCCCTGCATACCAGGGATAAATCCCACTTGGTCTGGGTGGATAATCTTTCTGATGTGTTGTTGCATTCTATTGGCGAGAATTTTATTGAGGATTTTTCATCTATGTTCATCAGGGATATTGGTCTGTAATTCTCTTTCAATGCTGCATCTTTCTCTGGCTTAGGAATTAAGGTGATGCTGGCTTCATAAAAAGAATTTGGGAGGATTCCCTCTTTTTCGATTGTTCTGAATAGTTTGAGAAGAATTGGAGTTAGTTCTTCTTTAAATGTCTGGTAGAATTCAGCAGTGAATCCATCTGGTCCTGGGCTTTTCTTTGTTGGGAGGGCCTTTATTGCTGTTTCAATTTCTGTCTCAGTTATGGGTCTGTTTAGGTTTTCTATGTCTTCCTGGTTCAATTTAGGTAGGTTGCATGTTCCAGGAATCTATCCATTTCTCATAGGTTTCCCTGTTTGTTGGCATACAGGTCCTTGTAGTAATTTCTGATGATTCTTTTTATTTCTGTGGTATCTGTTGTTACATTTCCTTTTTCATCTCTGATTTTATTGATTTGGGTCTTTTCTCTTCTTTTTTTAGTTAGTTGGGCCAATGGGGTGTCAATTTTGTTTATTTTTTCAAAAAACAGCTTCTCGTTTGGCTGATATTTTGTAATTTTTTTGGATTCAATCCTGTTAATTTCTTCTCTGATTTTAATTATTTCTCTTCTCCTACTAGATTTGGGTCTGGTTTGCTGCAGATTTTCTAGATCCTTATGATGAATTGAAAGCTCATCTATTTGATGCCTTTCCAATTTCTTGATGTAGGCACCTACTGTTCATTCAGGAGCTTGTTCTTCAGTTTCCAAATGGTTGCATATATTCTAGAGATTTCTGAGTTGCTGGTTTCCAGCTTCATTGCATTGTCCGAGAAGATGCATGAGATGATTTCATTTTTTTTAATTTGCTGAGACTGGCTTTATGGTCTAGCTTGTGGTCAATCTCATAGAAAGTTCTGTGTACTGCTAAGAAGAATGTGTATTCTGCGACTGTAGGATGAAAAGTTCTGTAGATACCTGTTAATTCTATCTGGTCTATAGTGTCAGTGAACTCTGCTGTTTCTTTCCTGATTTTTTGTCTTGTTGAGCTGTCCATCACTGAAAGTGGGGTATTGAAATCCCCCATTACTATTGTGTTTGAGTCTATATCTCCTTTTAGATCCTTTAACATTTTTTTTAAATAGTTGGGTGCTCTGTAACTAGTTGCATATACATTTATAATAGTCACATCTTCCTGTTAAATTGATCCTTTAATCATTATATAGTGCCCTTCTTTGTCTCGTTTAACAGTGGTTGTGTTAAAGTATATTTTGTGTGATATTAGAATGGCTACATCAGCTGTTTTTTTGTTTCTGTTAGCATGAAATACCTTTTGCATCCTTTTACTTTCAGTCTGTGTACATATGCGTTGGTGAAGTGAGTTTCTTGAAGACAGCAAACAGACAGGTTTTATTTTTGAATCTTTTTAGCTGGTCTGTGTCTCATAACTGGAGAGCTGAGGATATTTACATTCAAGGTGACTATTGATAAAGTACTGACTTTGCTCTGACATTTTTTCATATATATTCCTAATTTTTTACTTTGAATTTCTTTTGTACTTGTACTGGGAGATTTCCTTCCTTTAACTTCTTTCATAGTGATAATCATATTGCTTTGTGCAGCACGTCCTGAAGCATCTTCTGCAGGGTCGGATGGATAGTGACAAATTCTTTCAATTTCTGTTTGTCATGGAAGGTCTTTACATCACTTACATTCATAAGTGAGACGTTTGCAGGGTTGACAGTTCTTTTCTCTTAAGACTTGGAATATATCTTGCCATTCTCTCTAGTCTGTAGGGTTTCTGATAAGTTTTATTTTTCTTCTTTTTGTCATAAATACGAATTTTCAAATTTCAACATTAAATAAAACAAAATTAGTTGTATATCAGAGTGTTTTAGGCAAATTTCAAGGTGGCTTCTTAGTCCATACCTCCTGGTCTTCATTCTCTTGTATAGTGTCACCCCACCTTATGTTGAAGTTGAGTTGTGTGGTCACCAGTATGTGACAAAAGTGATAGTATATTGCTTTTGTGTTGGTTACAAAAGACTATTTTCTCCATCTCTATGCCTTTATCACTACATATCACTATAGGAAGAAAATTGCTTTATAAGAAACCCTACAGGAGGCTTCAAAATCAGAGGAACTAGAGACTTTAGCAAGTTCCATGAGAGGCACTGATCCAAAATATTTTAGCCTAGCCAGTCCTACAGTGATGGCTCTCAGAAATTGTGAAAGATAATAAATGGTGATTGCTAATCTGCTAACTTTTGGGGTAATTTGTTATGCAATAGTAGATAATAAAATATCTATCAGATATCATCTTAATTAATTGAAATGTAACAAATTTATACTTTAAAATTAAAGTACTATATCACTTTGATACTAAAAAATAGAAAATCACCAACTTGCAATGTGCGTAACTGAACATGTCCCATAAATGTTATGAACTGTTTGTCAAATATACTTGTACATAAGAAATTTGTTGTTAACCTCTGAAGTACTTATATTTTTATTATAAAATCAGCTAGAATCTATTAATCATGAAGAGACACAGATGGATTTTTAGCAAGGAACTTTTTTTTTTTTTTTTTTGACAGGCAGAGTGGACAGTGAGAGAGAGAGAAACAGAGAGAAAGGTCTTCCTTTTGTCGTTGGTTCACCCTCCAGTGGCTGCCTCAGCCAGCGTGCTGCGGCCGGTGCATTGTGCTGATCCAAAGCCAGGAGCCAGGTGCTTCTCCTGGTCTCCCAAGTGGGTGCAGGACCCAAGCACTTGGGCCATCTTCCACTGCATTCCTGGGCCATAGCAGAGGGCTGGCCTGGAAGAGGGGCAACTGGGACAGAATCTGGTGCCCCAACCAGGACTAGAACCTGGGGTGCTGGCACCACAAGGCGGAGGATCAGCCTATTGAGCCACGGCTCTGGCCAACGAACATATTAATCTATAAGTACATATAGCATTAAAGTTTGCTGGATGTAGTTGACTTAGTTGTATAAAGCTGAATCCACTTTCCATTCTAAATGTAGTTCTTATCTTAAGGCATGTGGCCCCTTCTTCAGCAATGAAAACTATTATTTTCTGTCTTACTTGTCCAAAATATATATGTAAACAAAAGAAGGTGAAGTTGCAATACTATTGATATTCAATGTAGAGAAATATGAAGATAGAAGAATCCAGCTGCAGCCCTAGGTAGTCTCAGCAAGCATCAAATTTAGAGTAGAGAATGAATGACTCTCCTCCCCATCAAGCCAAATGGATCCAGAATTGATACATGCCCAGAGAGAATATCTCCCATAGTATCTTGAAAAATACCCTTATAATAACTCAATGCTAAAGGGCTATTTCTGTCAATCATTATCTTAAGAGACAACTTTTTAGTTATTTGTATTTTCAGTTATATAGAAAAGACAATTTCATTTCATGAACAGCAATAGCTAAATAGGCAACATGAAAAACGAGTAACTGATCTCTTCTTTATATTTTTACTGGAGAAGGAACAACGGGATAAAATATTTGTGATGGGGCGTTTTCACCATACTAAAAGAGAGAAACCAATGCCAACAAATTACATATCTCCTTGGAGATGTATTATAACTTCATTGACTTGCAATCTTTTATGCAAAGAGCAGATGAATTTTCTCTACCAATTCCAAGTAATCAGGAACTAGGTGATCTCCAGTGTTAGTATTTCAACCAAATTCTAAGTGTAGTTGCTTAGAGAATTAATTGAGCATGGAGAACTATCACTACACACTGGTTCTTCTCCTCACTTGAATATAACCCATGATGTTACTGTCAGAACACTATTTTTAAGGACATAGATATATGAAGTCATTCAAAAGTCTAAAATGGGGACCAGTGTTGTGGCGTAGGGATTAAGCAATTGCCTATGATGATAATATCCCATTTGGGTGTCAGTTTGAGTTCTGACTGCCTTACTTCCAATCTAGCACCCTGCTACTGGCTTGAAAAAATCTGTGGGAAATAATCCAAGAACTTGGGCACCTGCCATACATGGGGAAACCCAGGTGAAGGTACTGGCTCCTGGTTTTGGCCTGGCCCAACTCTGGGTGTTGCTGTCATTTAGAGGGACAACCAGCAGATGGAAGATCTCTCTGTCTCTGCCTCCTCTCTCTCTCTCTGTAACTCTGCCTTTCAAATAAATAAGTAAATAAATAGTTTTAAAAGTCTAATAGCATTGGCAGATAAATAGAACTAAAGAGGGAAGTTTATCACAATAGATTGTTATAAGTTAGGCAAAAGCAAGCACAGGGAAATAGTTGGCAGCTGAAATCATGAAGAAAGTCCTGTGACTCTATAGACAGACAGATATAGAAGCAGAGCTTCAGCTTCAACAGAATTTAAAAATGAGAGAGCAGAAAATTTAATATGTATTTTATTGCGTTGAACAAAATAATTTATTATGAATTGTCTTTTAGGGTTTGGTGTGTATTTTAGCATACAAAATGATCTAACCAGCTATTTGGAGAACTTGCAATGAATAGAAATTGGGCACATATTTTAAATATCACATTTCTATATTTTCAGGAAGTTCAAAAGTTCTCAATCATATAGTACATGAAGTCCTGAGCCATGACTGAGTCAGACTCCCTTGCACAGAGTACATGGCAGTAAGGAGTTATGGGTTATTGGGTACTTTGTCAAGCATATATCATATATATTTTCTTCTTCTGGAAAGGAAAACTTATATACCCATGGGGAAAAATATATATATGTGGCTAGTTATTGGAATGAAATGGAATACTATAGGATAAGAGGTGAGCTTTTGCTTTGCCTTCTGAGTTTTCAGTCACTATTGTTTGATCATCTGAAGTTTTCTTCTTTTTAACTGAATAGTGCTTCTTACTTCTAATCTCATATACTCCAAATTAAACTAGAAATTTACTTTCTATGCGTCAAGTGAGAGTGAACGGCTGGAGACTGCAGCGAGGGTGTAGGTGGCTGGAAACATGCCAGGATTCAAGGAAAGGGAGTGTGAATGTGAACTCAGTGTGTTTTCCATTTTAGCCTTGCTCCCTTGCTGACAGCATCAGAGACGTGATGCAAGCAAGAAGCATCTGCAGAAGCAAGACACCAAGCACCTGAGAACTGAAACAAATAAACAGCATCAGTTTTTCTTTTTAACTAAATAGGTTAGGAAAGCAGAGGCATTCATATCAAGCTATTAAATGATGTGGAAATTATTTGAACTATAAAAAAGTTAACGATTTAAGAAAGCATCATTGAAAATAATATTGGAGATATTTCAAGAAATATAGCAAGAATATAATTACATATTTTTTTAAATATGAGGAGCCTCAATGCATGAAGCTGTTATTGGTATTTTCTCTTTTAATTCTACATTTATATAAAAGGACAACACACAAAGTATATCTTGGGTTTTTTTACGACTTATTTATTTGAAATGCAGATTTAGAGAAAGAGAGAAAGAAAGGGAGACAGAGATCTTCCATGCTTTTGTTCACTCTCCAAATGGCCTCAATGGGCAGGACAGGGACATCCTAGCATCAGGAGTCAAGAAGTCCATCCATCTCTCACAGGGGCAGGGGCCCATACACTTGGACTTTCTTCCATGGCTTTTGGGGGAGGATTAGCAGATAGTTGAATCAGAATTGGGATAGCTGGACTTGAACCAGCATTGCCAGTAGCATGTTTACCTGCTGCATCATAAGGCCAGCCCCAACTATATCTTGCTTTTAAACAAACTCAGAAATTAAAAACTTGATGGCTAGATTTGTCGTAGGTATCTTCCTGATTTTGGTTTTTAGATGTTCCTCATATATACCTAGACAATTCTTCCAAAGGTCTAGTTCAGTGGACTCTCTTCCACTTTCCCCTTTGCTATAACTCTGCCTCTCATTGCTGCTGTCATTTCCTTGTCATTCTAAACCATTGAACTCTGCCTTTTCTTTATTCTAATGCAACCCACTCATTGGCCCACCCTCTTCTGACTTTTTCACTTCTGATCCACTCCCAAAATCTAAGTTACTTAAATATGTTTACCTAAATAAATCATTTATTTGCCAAATAAATTTTCTCCAAATTTTTATGAATATTATTGCCAAAACCCTGGACAGTATATTATGTTCAATAGCTAAAGTAAGTTTCAATGCCTCATATTGCATATTATTTATTTTCATGCTTTCAGGATTAACAAGGATTAACACAGTGAGCATGTAGTGGTACTCAAGTCATCCATTGGAATTAAAAAGAATTTAACTTACTGCAAAATATGATCAATAAATAGATTACTCTCTCAGTATAATGGTCTCATATAAAAAGAAAATTCTCTTTGGGTGAAGCCTTACCTCTAATACAATCAAGGAAAGCAATTCTGTGACTTCTATATCAAAAAGGTATCCAGGATTTAAATTATCTCATCACCTGTCTAAATAGCATCAAATAGAGCTATTCCCAGATTGTTAGCAGAAATTTTTATTTTATGCAAATGAAATGAAGTCAGGACCGCCCAGCTAGAGTCTCAATACCAAAAGCAAATATCTGCCTGGAAAATATAGATAAGAAGGTAAATTATGAGAAAGAAGCAGAATTTACATTTTTGTTAAATTCTGTTAATTTGCTGCCCCTTAAAAGTCATTTGAGGAAACTTAAAATCAGAGAGCAAAAACATTGTGCTGGTAATAATCAGAATCAGTGTAGCTGAAAAACTATCTGCTTGTCTGAATGAATTTGGACCAATTTTCACATTCATGGAGATCTTTGCTTTTCTACTGCTCTCTACAATCTTCACGTTTGATGCATTTCTAAGCATTTGGCCATTGCTATAGTGTCAAAGGTTGGTCTAAGCATTCTAGCTTTATTTCTGTTTCTCTGTCTCTGTTCTCTGTCTCTCTCTCAAATTATCTTCATTTTTGAATATATTATATATATATATATATATATATATATATAATCTTCATTTTGCAACTGCATACTCTTGTAGACTTCAGGTATTGGTTCCTTGAATCAGGCTACAATGTCAGATTTAGCTTTATCTACACATCCAAACAAAGTTGTTAACCAACCACTCTCCTTGGTGAGACGTCTAACAAATCCAGTTTATCTTTTATTTTCTTTGTTATCAGTTCTGATCCCTAAGTGGTAAAACCGGAGAGCCCTTCAAGGTGCTTTACGATCAAGATTATAGACTCCTGACTCAGGGATCTGATTAGATAACACATCTTTCCTATTTCATGAAAGTCGTGTTCAAATATCCAAATTACCAAAGGTATTGAATTTCTTCTATTTAGAGCACAAGTTTTATGAAATATATATATGCATAATTTATTTATACAAACATTATATATTATATATCATTTAGATAAGCATTTAGATATAGTTATAAGGGGTAAAATTTTTTCCTGAAAACAGTAAAATTTTCCTTATTACTTAATAAAAAGCCACATTGTACACACATAGTAAAATTCATCCATTTGAAGCAATTATAATTATTTATCAATAAAAGACAATGAGAGATATTTATGTCAAAACTGGATTGGGATACTTTATAATATGTAATCATGACCTGAGTAAAAGTGATTTTAAAATACATAAGCATTTCAGGCCCAGGAAGTAATATGTGCATAATTTTAATAAATAATCAGGGTTGTGAGAAAAATGTTTTTTTTTTTTTTATCCAATGATAAGCTGAATGACTGGAAACTTTTATTCAGTTAAATTCAATGGGTTTTCAATTAATCAAATTTATAATTAAATTAGGAAAATTTATTTTTTGCCACTAGTTAAGATTCTGTGTTCATTGACTAAAAGACAAGAGTCTGGAAAAAAGTTATGGATGTCTATAATTAGAAATGTTAAGCTTAGCATCCCATAATGACAGGAAAATGGAGTATTTGAGTGCCTGGTGTATAATGCTCATTTATTTTGCCTAATCACAGGAGTCATTTGAAGCATGTCATCTATTCTTCAGGCAAGATATCAGAAATTTGCCCTTTCCACCTGTGAAGTTTTTTTGAGGGGACTACATTTTAAGGAATGGAGCAATTTAGGAACTGTTTTTAGTAGGAAAAAAATCCTAGAAAAGAAAAAACTATGGAAAATTATCTTCAGTGATGTTTTAAATGACAAAGAATATTCCTGAAAAGAAATATAAAGTGTGGTGAGAGTAATTTCCCTTGTTCTCCCTTGAATGTGTAACACATTGTTACAATCAGATATTATTCTCGTATCCTTCCTCTAAGCTTCTTGAAATGACAGTGTGAAATCCAAAGATGTGATAATTTTGCATTAGAGCAGTAACTGAATTTCCATCTGATGAGTCAACCCCAACATTTCCTTAACCAAAGGAAAGTGGAGTGAACTGAGAAAAGCCAAATGCAATCAATAGATAAGCAAATGGGTGGAAGAGTTATTAGGATGATATTATGGCCCTTTTGTCTTCTATAATAATCATCTGTGGTCCAGAGTTAAGACGTACCAGGTTAAGTGGGCACCAACAACACCGACATCCCATATGGATGCCAGTTCCAACACCAGCTGCTCCACTCTCAATCCAACTCCCTGCTAATATGCCTAGGAAAACAATGGAAGTTGCTCCAAGGACTTGATCCTCTGCACCTACCTGAGAGAGCTAGATACAGCTCCTGAATTCTAACTTCACCATGGCCCAGCCTTGAGACCATTTGGGAGTGAACCAGAGGATGAAAAATATCTCTCTTTCATCCCTCACTCTATCTCTGTAATGCTGCCTTTCAAAAAATTAAATCTTAAAAAAATCATTTGAATTGTGCGATGAAAGTCATGAATAATGAGTTCGAAAAATAATAATGTACTGACAAGTGTAGCGTATGCCACTTATTTAGTTGTATATTCTAAAGATTTAGTGATAATGTGCTATATATAGTTACCATTGCAAACTCTCTATCAGTCTTGAAGTAGTGTATTTCAAAACTCTTTCAACAGAATTGACTTCTGAAATATTAAGGAAGCTATAGAGAATGTCTGCTTAAGGTAAAATATGATTATATTATATTATATTATATTATATTATAATCACAAAATCTATGGAATTTCTATTTGAGAATATAAAAGATAACTAACACGGAGTTAAGGAATAAACCTATAGTTTGCCTAGAACTGAAGCAGTGAGATGAAGATGGAAACAAAAATTTGAGTTCCAAATATAGGTTGGAAACTTGTATGTATTTGAAAGTATAAATAAATCACTTATAACTGTATATTAATCACTTGGAATGATTAATTTGTGAAAAGCCTTCTAAAATAGAAAAATAAAGCACCAGATTAGTCAAAATAAATACTTGAAAGCTTCAAAGAAACAAAGATAAATAAGAATAAGAAAAAATGGAAACTATTAAATGGAATGATGGTACAGAATAAGATGAGAAGTCTCTTAATAGCAACAAAGTTTGAGTTAACAATTGCAAGACTGGTATGATGGTTCAATGCCTTCAAAAAGGAATATCAACTTGTACTGAGCCTCATAACTGTTTTCATATGTAAAAAATTGACTTTAGCTATGTGATTGTGAAAGTAAAATTTAAATTATCTCTTAAAAGCCTCAGTTTCCTCTTCTGAATGTAGTGAAACTCTTACATATAACCGTAAAAAGTGCATATTGATATTTTATCAGTGAAAACACATCACATCTAACATTTATTTGAATGCTTAATAAGCCAAGGTACACACTATTTAAGTTATATTTTCCATTCATATTTTTAGTACATAACATAGTATGGTAGTAAATTTCTACCATGGAATAGACAACAGGAAAGTGGATTTGAAGCTAACGTTCTGCCCTTTTTGACACATGTGTCTTTCTCTTTTACATTTATTTTTGTGGTGATTACACACACAATGAACAGCATTGCATCTTCATTCCTAATGCAAAAGATATCTGTATTACAATATTTTGCAGCTTTGAGAAGTACTTTATCTATAGTTGAATATGCTTAATGTAAAAATAGCACTAAATGCCAATGCCATTTAGTAACTGCTAGACTCTAATAGATCTATATTTCAAATACAAGAAAGGTGTTAATGTATTTTAACAATTTTTAATATAAGAAATGAAAGTAAGACATTTAATGAATTTCCACAATCAATCTGAAAGTAACAGAAGAAAGATCTCACTTCCTACTCCCTGGATCCAAACTCCATATATTTAATAATGACCAAGTTGTTACCTCTGTAGTACTAAAGCAAAATTAAATGTAAAACAAATAATCTGAGTAGGAAAATCTGATCAAGACCAAGATAGTAAAAATCATCCCTACAATCAATCAGGCTACTCTAACAGACATTGATAAATCAGCTGTCAACTTAACAGGAAATTATATTTTTCTTGCAGTTGGATAGTGTTCAAATGAATTCCCTTTGAGTAGTTCTTTGAAAACTACTGCTTTCTTAGCAATTACTTCCCTATCTCTGGCTTGCTACTCTCATCTTCCAAATCAAGATCAGGATGATCACCAATTTTAGCCTCTATCACCTCATGAATGCAACCAGTCCTAAATTCAAATCTGCTTCTCTGACATCCACGTTAGTAATTGCAATCAACTCAGATTAAAATTTTCCTATTCTTGCCCTTCCATAGAATCATTCATGGCAAAACCTAAAACTTACCAGAAATCCTTCATACCCATTTACCCCTTAAACACCTTATATTCTGTGGCATCCAACCTACCTATTTTGCTCTACCACAGGTGTGCTCCTTTTAGTCATTATTAGATGGAATTAACTGACCAGACTAATATTACCTGACTACTAATGCATCATTAATATACCTCTAGCACAAATATTCCTCTACTGGAATAAAGCATTGTGTGAGCAAAAATTGACAAATGGGGTTACATCAAGCTGAGAAGCTTCTGCACTGCAAAAGATACTCTCATCAAAGTGAGGAAGCAACCAACAGAATGGGAGAAAATATTTGTAAACTATGCAACTGGTGATGGATTAATATCCTGAATCTATAAAGAGCAAAAGAAACTCAACAACAACAAAATAATGATTTCAGTTAGGAAATGGGCAAAGTATTTGAACAGGCATTTTTCTATTTTTTTCTAGTTTTTTTTTTTTTTTTGACAGGCAGAGTGGACAGTGAGAGAGACAGAGAGAAAGGTCATTTTTCAAGAGAGGAAATTTAAATGGTCAGTAGACACATGAAAAAAATACTCAAGATCACTAGCCATCAGGTAATGCAAATCAAAACCACTATATGGTTTCAGCTCACCCTGGTTACAATGGCTCTCATACAGAAATCAACAAACAACAAATGCTAGTGAGAATGTTGTGAAGAAGAATCCCTAATCCAGTGTTGGTTGGAATGCAAGCTAGTACAGCCATTGTGGAAGACAGTTTGGAGATTCCTCAGAAATCTAAAATAGATCTACCATATGACCCAGCCATCCCATTCCTGAGAATTTACCCAAACCAAAATATATCAACATATGGAAGAGTGATCTGTACCCCATGTTAATTGCAGCACAATTCACAATAGCTGAGATATGGAATCAAACCAAATGTCCATCAACTGAAGAATGTAAAAAGAAATTATGGTATATATACACTATGAATACTACACAGAGGTTAAAAAAAATGAAATCCTGTCATTTGCAACAAAATGGATGTAACTGGAACAACTTAGGCTTAGTGAAATAAGCCAGTCCAAAAAAATACAAGTACCATATGTTCTCCCTGATCCAAAGTAACTAATAGAGTACCTAAAAGGTAATCTATAGGAGTGAAATTGACAATTTAAGATGTGACTATTTCTAACAGCCCAGGTCTCCACTGTTGAGGAACAGTGCTTTCTTTTTTTCATACTATTTGTTGAATTCTTTATTTAGTGTTAATATTATGAGTACAAAGTTAGCTGAAAATAGATCTTTGTGAAAAATAATGATAGGAATAGGAGAGGGAAGAGGAAGAGGTGTGTGAGCATGGGCAGGAGGGTTAGTAGGGTAGAAAATATCACCATGCTACTAAACCTAAACCTGTATATATGAAATAAACGAAATTTGTATACCTTAAAATAGATTTAAATTACAAACAAATAAAAGAAATTATATATATGTATATATATATACATGCTCAGAGACACATATATACACAAAAAAGGGATAAATATTATGAAGATCATTTTGGTACTTTATTAGGAAAAATGTATTTATTAAATATGGCTTCCTATTTGAACAGCTAGGTAAATTGTGTTGTTCCAAATAAGGTTTAAATAAAATCAAAGAGCACTGAGGAATATTAGTAAGAACCTTTATAAACACATTAACTGGAAAGTTTCTATATGATAGCCATTGAAAAATGTATCATGAGGGAGGCAAGATGGCGGAATAGGAAGGGAGCACACTGATAGTCCGGGGAGAGATAGTTTAATAAAAGTGGAGATACTGCAGGTTCAAGGAAGAGTAGGGGAGGAAACAGCAGAAGAAACTCTTCCGGAACGCGTGATTCACAGCGGACCTGCGTGGAGAGCGTGGGAGCCCACAGTTCGGGACACCAGCGGCAGAGTCAACACACCAGCGCTGGAACGCGAGGTGAGCAGAACCTCAATAGCCTGAGACACTGGCAGGCAAGCGGAGAAAGGAGATTAGAGGGAGCGACCCAAAAAAGTTCACCAGGCTAACTGGAAGAGAGAGAGAGAGAAAAAAAAAAAAAAAGTTGACTGGTACAGACACGGGTTTCTCTCTCTCTGCTCACCTCTCAAGGGCGAGCAAGACAAAGAGCAGGCGCCATCTTGGACATACGTCATAAGCAGAGGGACCTCAGGTCTGCACTGGCCCTGAGCTTAGCAGAAAAACCTGACTCTGGGCGGGGCGAATTAACAGGAGATTAGGACCTAGTAAATTTGTGGTGCCACTGAACTGAGACTGTGAAAAAAGAGACGGTGGGGGAGAGAACTCACAGAATTCACGTGAGTACTCTCCAGAGACCCTACAATTCCGTAACTTTGGCAACCCAGTGGGAGACTGAAGGAGAATTTGAGCCCACTCTGAGGGCCAAACAGATTCCCTGTGTGGTCCTTCGGAAAGAGCTTCCGATCTCTGGCTCCTGTGGGTATATCATTTGCCTGCTAACTACCTCCAACTTCATTCAGCTGTGCAGAATAACTTCCCTTTTAAATCAAAAAAAGAAAGAGAGAGAGAGATTTACCACGCCTAACCTGGGAGTGTCACCTTTGGCACACCAAACAGAGCTCTCAGGCCACACCCATCTCAAGCCCTAAGGCTCCATCAAAAACAGATAGTCCACTTAATCTAGAGTCATAGTATAACAAGAAAAAGCACCACAGTGAAGAAACCAAATATCTCCAATATGCCAAATAACAAACAAAAAACCGAGGCAATAAAAACAAGGAAGTCACCATGACGCCCTCAAATGAAAAAGACACCCCAATTCAAGATTATGAAGATGAAGACATAGAAGAAATGCAAGAAGCAGATCTCAAAAAATTGATAAGAACATTAAGAAGTTCTCAAAAACAAATTCTTGAACTACAGAAATCCTTAATGGACAAGATAGAAAATCTCTCTCGTGAAAATGAAATATTAAGGAGGAATCAAAATGAAACGAAACAACTAGTACAACAGGAAACTGGGATAGTGACTGAAGTGAAGAATTCAATAGATCAAATGAAAACCACAATAGAGAGCCTTACAAACAGAATGGGTGAAGCAGAAGAGAGAATATCGGACTTAGAAGACAGAGAACAGGAAAGGATACAGTCAGACCAAAGAAAAGAAGAGGAAATTAGGAATCTAAAACATATTATCGGGAATCTTCAGGATACTATTAAAAAACCCAACATTCGGGTTCTAGGAGTTCCTGAAGGCATGGAGAGGGAGAAAGGATTAGAAGGCCTTTTTAGTGAGATATTAGCAGAAAATTTCCCAGGTTTGGAGAAGGACAGAGAAATCCTAGTACAGGAAGCTAACAGAACCCCTAATAAACACGACCAAAAGAGACCCTCACCACGACACGTTGTAATTAAACTCTCCACAGTGAAACATAAAGAACAGATCCTAAAATGTGCAAGAGAGAAACGTCAGATTACTCTCAGAGGATCTCCAATCAGACTCACAGCCGATTCTCATCAGAAACCCTACAAGCTAGGAGGGAATGGCGAGATATAGCCCAGGTACTAAGAGAGAAAAACTGCCAGCCCAGAATATTATATCCTGCAAAGCTATCATTTGTGAATGAAGGTGAAATAAAGACTTCATAGCAAACAGAAATTGAAAGAATTTGTCGCCACTAGTCCAGCCCTGCAAAAGATGCTTAAAGATGTATTACACACAGAAACACAGAAACATGGTTATCAAATGAAAGAAGATAGAGGAAGGAAACCTCACAGCAAAAGATCACAGGGATTTCAAAGCATATATTAGAACTTATCTTTGGCAAATGGCAGGGCAAAGTTACCACTTTTCATTAGTCACATTGAACGTTAATGGCCTGAACTGTCCAGTTAAAAGACACTGATTGGCTGATTGGGTTAAGGAACAAAACCCATCTATTTGCTGCTTACAAGAAACACATCTTTCCAACAAAGATCCATACAGACTGAAAGTGAAAGGCTGGAAAAAGTAATACCATGCCAACAGAAATGAAAAAAGAGCGGACGTAGCCATCTTAATATCGGACAACATAAACTTTACCACAAAAACTGTTAAGAGAGACAAAGAGGGACACTAAATAATGATTAAAGGATCAATACAAGAAGAAGATATAACAATTATCAATGTATATGCACCTAACTACAGGGAACCAGTTTCTCTAAAAGATTTGTTAACAGACTTAAAGGGAGACTTAGACCCCAATACAATAGTACTGGGGGACTTCAATACTCCACTCTCAGAAATAGACAGATCAACAGGACAGAAGATCAACAAGGATATAGTAGATTTAAATGACACTATAGCCCAAAAGGATCTAACATATCTACAGAACTTTCAATCCTACAGCTAAAGATTTTACATTCTTCTCAGCAGTACATGGAACCTTCTCTAGGATTGACCACATACTAGGCCATAAAGCAAGTCTCAGCAAATTCAAAAGAATTAGAATCATACCATGCAGCTTCTCAGACCATAAAGGAATGAAGTTGGAAATTAGCAACTCAGGAATCCCTAGAGCATATGCAAACACATGGAGATTGAACAACATGCTCCTGAATGAACAATGGGTCATAGAAGAAATCAAAAGAGAAATCAAAAACTTTCTGGAAGTAAATGAGGATAACAGCACAACATACCAAAACTTATGGGACGTAGCAAAAGCAGTGTTAAGAGGAAAGTTTATATCAATAGGTGCCTACATCAAGAAATTGGAAAGGCACCCAAAGAACTCTACTAAGAGATGATTGGAACTCATAGAAGATTTTGGCAAAGTAGCAGGGTATAAAATCAATGCACAAAAATCAACAGCCTTTGTATACACAGACAATGCCATGGCTGAGGAAGAACTTCTAAGATCAATCCCATTCACAATAGCTACAAAAACAATCAAATATCTTGGAATAAACTTAACCGAGGACATTAAAGATCTCTACGATGAAAATTACAAAACCTTAAAGAAAGAAATAGAAGAGGATACAAAGAAATGGAAAAATCTTCCATACTCATGGATTGGAAGACTCAATATCATCAAAATGTCCATTCTCCCAAAAGCAATTTATAGATTCAATGCAATACCAATCAAGATACCGAAGACCACCTTCTCAGATCTGGAAAAAATGATGCTGAAATTCTTATGGAGATACGGGAGACCTGGAATAGCAAAATCAATCATGTACAACAAAAACAAAGCCGGAGGCATCACAATACCAGATTTCAGGACATACTACAGGGCAGTTGTTATCAAAACAGCATGGTACTGGTACAGAAACAGATGGATAGACCAATGGAACAGAATTGAAACACCAGAAATCAACCCAAACATCTACAGCCAACTTATATTTGATCAAGGATCTAAAACTAATTCCTGGAGCAAGGACAGTCTATTCAATAAATGGTGCTGGGAAAATTGGATTTCCACGTGCAGAATCATGAAGCAAGACCCTTACCTTACACCTTACACAAAAATCCACTCAACATGGATTAAAGACCTAAATCTACGACCTGACACCATGAAGTTATTAGAGAACATTGGAGAAACCCTTCAAGATATTGGCACAGGCAAAGAATTTCTGGAAAAGACCCGGGAGGCACAGGCAGTCAAAGCCAAAATCAACTATTGGGATTGCATCAAATTGAGAAGTTTCTGTACTGCAAACTATTCAACAGATAAAGGGTTAATAACCAGAATCTACAAAGAGATCAAGAAACTCCACAAAAACAAAACAAACAACCAACTTAAGAGATGGGCCATCTTTACTTAATGTATGCTAAACTGATCTTCTGTATAAAAGGAGAATTGAAAATGAATCCTCATGTGAATGAAAGGGGAGAGGGAGTGGAAAAGGGGAGGGATGCGGGTGGGAAAGACCATATGGGGGGGAAGCCATTGTAATCCATAAGCCGTACTTTGGAAATTTATATTCATTAAATAAAAGTTAAAAAAAAAGAATTATGAAAAAAAATCACTTAAAAAAAAAAAAAAAAAGAGATAGGCCAAGGACCTCAATAGATATTTTTCAAAAGAGGAAATCCAAATGGCCAACAGGCACATGAAAAAATGTTCAAGGTCATTAGCAATCAGGGAAATGCAAATCAAAACCACAATGAGGTTTCACCTCACCCCGGTTAGAATGGCTCACATGCAGAAATCTACCAACAACAGATGATGGGAGGATGTGGGGAAAAAGGGACACTAACCCACTGTTGGTGGGAATGCAAACTGGTCAAGCCACTATGGAAGTCAGTCTGGAGCTTCCTCAGAAACCTGAAGATAACCCTACCATTCGACCCAGCCATACCACTCCTTGGAATTTACCCAAAGGAATTTAAATTGGCAAACAAAAAGCGGTCTGCACCTTAAAGTTTGTTGCAGCTTAATTCACAATAGCTAAGACCTGGAATCAATCTAAATGCCCATCAACGGCAGACTGGATAAAGAAATTATGGGATATGTACTCTTTAGAATACTATACCGCAGTAAGAAACAATGAAATCCAGTCATTTGCAACAAAATGGAGGAATCTGGAACACATCATGCTGAGTGAAGTAAGCCAGTCCCAAAGGGACAAATACCATATGTTTTCCCTGATCGGTGACAACTGACTGAACACCAAAAAGGAAACCTGTTGAAGTGAAATGGACACTATGAGAAACGGTGACTTGATCAGCATAGCCCTGACTGTTAATGAACAACTTAATACATTATCCCTCTTAGTAGTTTTTTTGTCTGTTCTACTTAATATGACTGGTTTAATTCTGTAATTAATACACAGTTATTCTTAAGTGTTGAAATTTAACTGAAATGTGATCCCTGTTAAATATAAGAGTGGGGATAAGAGAGGGAAGAGATGTACAATTTGGGACATGCTCAGGCTGACTTGCCCCAAATGGTAGAGTTAGAAACATACCAGGGGACTCCAATTTAATCCCATCAAGGTCGCATGTACCAATGCCATCTCACCAGTCCAAGTGATCAATTTCAGTTCACAATTGATCATAATGAAAGGACTAAGAGTCAAAGGAAGCACATAAACAAGTCTAGTACCTGCTAATACTAACTGATAGAATAAATAAAGGGGAGAGTGATCCAACATGGGAAGTGAGATACTCAGCAGACTCATAGAATGGTGGATGTCCTAAACAGCACTCTGGCCTCAGAATCAGCCCCAAAGGCATTCCGATCTGGCTGAAAAGCCCATGAGAGTATTTCAGGCATGGAAAGCCAAGACACACTGGAAAAAAAAAAAAAACCTAAATGAAAGATCTCTGTGAGATCCCAGTGGAAAGAACAGGTCTTCAAAGAAGGAGGTACCTTTCTCTGGAGGGAGGAGAGAACCTCCACTTTTACTATGACCTTGTCTAAACAAGATAAGAGTTGGAGAACTCAGAGGGCTTCCATAGCCTTGGAAACTCATGACTGGTGCATAGGGAGATTACTGATGCCATAAACAGGAGTGTCAATTGGTAAAGTCAACAACAGGAGTCACTGTGCACTTACTCCTCATGTAGGATCTCTGTCCTTAATGTGCTGTACATTGAGACTTAATGCTATAATGAGTACTCAAACAGTATATTTCGCTTTTTGTTTCTATGGGGGTGCAAACTGTTGAAATCTTTACTTAATGTATACTAAACTGATTTTCTGTAAAAAAAAAAAAAAAAAAGAAGAAGAAATTATCAATTCCCAACTTGACTCTCACTGGGATTAAACATGACAATAGGTCTGATCTGATTTCATCATCATTTAAAAAAAATCATCTATTATTTTTCACTTTATGTTTCTGTGTGGGAGCAAACTGTTGAAATCTTTACTTAATGTAAAGTGATCTTCGTTATATAAAGAGAATCGAAAATGAATCCTCATGTGAATGGAAGGGGAGAGGGAGTGGAAAAGGGGAGGGATGCGGGTGGGAGAGACGATATGGGGGGGAAGCCATTGTAATCCATAAGCCGTATTTTGGAAATTTATATTCATTAAATAAAAGTTAAAAAAAAAAAAAGAAGAAAAATGTATCATGAGGGGAATGGCCTAGATCTCAAAGAAAAATTCTAAAAAAATCATTTCATTTTGGTATTCAATTAAATATAAACAGGTGAGAACTATAGAAGTGGTTAGGACCAGTCTAAGATTACTCTAGCAGGATGAATAAGGAATGGGATTTTAATCAGTTGACCCTGGGGACTTATGCTGAGACTTTTTGTGCATTATTTATCCTAATGGATTTCTTTTTCTTTAAAAATAATTGACTCTAAGAGACTCTAAGAAATTATGTCTCTCCAAACAAATTTAAGTATCATGCAAGTCAATGGAACAATATCAAGAACAACATTACTATTACCATCAGTGATGTATACAATGCTTTTATAGTAAATTAAAAATATATAAACTGTGATCTTGATTATAGATCTCTTTTAGTGCCTTTCTTAGATCTAGTTAATGCTGAGGAAGAAAGAGGGGAGGAATGGAGGAAGGAAGGAAGAAAATGCAAGCAGGCAGACAGCATAGATTGCTCATCTTTTGGATTGCTTATTTTTCAAAATGTAAGGCTGTTAAAAAGCTGCAGTAACATCCTTTAGTGTGGCCCTAAACATCTGTGCATTTCCTTTAGTCTTAAACAACAAAACAAAGTGTCTTTTCAGAACTTTGCTTTGAGCTCAATTCCAATATAGATAATGCCCCACATGATATATTTTCTTCATTGGATATCATACAGACATTTTGAAGTTATTGTGGTCATAAAAGTTCAAGAATTTCACAATGTAAGCACTGAGTCAGCAGAACCAATAGAGTACTTCATAGCTGTCTATCCTGAAAATATATGTGAAAAATTAACAATGTTGAACACTAATTAAGTATTGCATATTCCCTGACCCTTATCCCCACTTTTAGGTATTTTATGTATTGTTTATGCTGTAGACAAACTAAAGATTTTACACCAGCGTTGACATAATTTGTTGAAGCCACTGGTTATGAAAGTAGCTAAGCCAAATCTAACATAGCAAAAAAATAGCAATGATACCACCTGACTCATGACACTACATCACCCAATTTATTTGTTCTTGAAAGCTTTCATAGAAAAATAGATTTCAAATTCATTTTTCTCCCCTCTCCAGTTGGATGAGAATGCTCATAGCCGCATGTGTGGCCAATTTCTAGGTATATACAGTTACATGTGTTCTCATACAATGTTAAAAATTTACTTGTTTAACTTACATATAAATCAATATGTATTTATGTTGTACAGAATGGATGATATTTTAATATATGTATATATTGTCAAAGGGCTAAACCAATCTTATTAATATATCCGTTACCTCAAAAACTTGTCATGTTTTTGTGGTGACACCACTTAAAATATATTCTCTTGGCAATTTTCAAGCATAAAATATGTAGTTATTAACTACAGTTACTATGTTTTACAACAGATCTGTTCAACTTTATCAGACTATTTTATTGATTAAAACATCTGAATGAGTTTGAGATTCCAAATTTTCTTTGTAAAGAAATAAAATACAGAGCATTGTATAGATGCTTACATAATATATGTTAACGTGTCTGGTCCTATGGTTCTGGGGGAGAAAAGAGCACCATATATCATCAAGTCATGTCTAGCAACATTTGTATATATATCTAAAATCCCAGTTAACACTATGGCAGTATGTCTTGCTTAATATTGTGATAGGTCTCATTACAGCTAGGATTTGGAATTACCTAAAATATCAGTAATGTTGTTTTTTTGTTTTACTTTTTATAAAATGGGAGCAAAATATGTCATTTGATCTATGTGTAGATAGTTTTGAGATTTACAGAGTAAAAGCCTTAAAGAACTTGATTGAACTTGTAGTAAAAGTTTTGTCTATTTTGAGAAGAAAAATTCCCTTCTTAGAATAATTTGGCCAGAAGGGGTTCTTTCATGGCAAGGTTTAATTAGAAGATTGGTTACTTAGAGCAATGGGTTTCAAATTGCAGCATGCTGCAGAATCACCTGGAGGGCTTGTTAAGACACAGACTGTGGAGTTCCACCCCCAGAGTTTCTGCTTCAGTAACTCTCTGGTGAGACCAAGAATTAGCACTTGGAAACCCACTGACTTAGGCACTGTTTTGATTACCAGCATAATTTATTCTGTATTTAAGACTCTGAAGTCAGGATTATAGATTTTGCTGCTAACCGAGGTATGAGTTTGACTGAAATGACGCTCTGGAAGAAGAGAGTAGATAAAACTATGTGGACTTTCTATGTGATAGAAATACATATAGGCACCAGGTTTAAGGATGATACCATCTTTTTAATTTATTTGCCAAGCAGAGAATTGCAGATACCTGAAAATGTTGAATTTTTAAAAAGGTGACATTAAAATCAAAATGTGGAGTTATCATAGAATACAAGCAGGACTTGCCAAAGGTAACCTCTTCATTGACCTGAGAACAAGCAGATTAAAGCCACGTGACTTTGCCAAATTCTGGAGAGCATTAAACTCACATTGCAAACTGAACTGACAGTGTTCTTTCTGACGACATTTGCTCTTGTGCAGGTAAACCATTGTTTTCAGAGGCACTTATAAAAACTGAAAATTTTATAAATTAAGCTAGAAAGATGATATACACGCTTCTGTTCAACTACTTTTCTCAAATAAAATAAAATCTCATTGAAATAATTTTTATCAAAATTAAATTAATTTTTTATTGGTTAGATCTGATCTTCAGCGACATTTTCCACAAGCCAGTTATTGAATTTCCATTAACATGATAGCAGGATAAAAACAAATCACTTTATTTTATTATATGTGTGTATAAAATCTGTAAATAATACAGATTTTCTTTTTTTAAAGATTTATTTATATATTTGAAAGTCAGAGTTACAAAGAAAGAGATGGAGAGGCAGAGAGAGAGTCTTCCATCTGCTGGTTCACACCCCAATTGCACTCAATGGCTGGAGCTGCACCTATCCAAAACCAGGAGCTTCCTCTTGGTCTCCCATGTGGGTGCAGGGGCCCAAGGCCTTGGGCCATCTTCTACAGCTTTCCCAGGCCAGAGCAGAGAACTGGATTGGAAGTGGAGCAGCTGGTACTCATCCATATAGGATGCCAGCACTGTAGCCGATGGCTTTATCCGCTATGCAACAGTGCCAGCCCAATAATACAGATTTTCATTGTGAAGTTACATCTGATTCATTTTTCCATTACTCATATCAATCTCATTGATTGGTAATCAGTCCACATTCTACCCTTGATCTAGTCCTTTCCTCCTGCCTTATAAATTTTCCTAGAATTTTTCAGGAGTTCCCAATGCCCAGCTTCCGCATGCCACATAGGTACAGAACTACCTTTTTTTTCCCCCCTTTTTATTGGTGTTCCTCACGAGCCATGCAGTCAGTACTGAAGTCTGCTCATAAGTAGCCGGATGCTTCTCACCTCTGAGCTCACTCATGGGTGTCTAAAGCTCAGTGTGGATTGTAGTGCTTCTATGTGGATTTTTCTAATCCTCAATGTTAAAGTTACCC